>NC_046983.1:11636929-12006929 GCF_009769545.1 Cyclopterus lumpus | reverse complement strand
ATCTGGAAGATTTTTTGTCTAAAACAAAAAAAGTCACACCTTTTCTTGTTTTGGATCCTAACATCATTCCCCAGAAAACTTTTGAAAAACAGAAACACATGGTGCGACAAGTAACATTGTTTTATATATATACTATATATATATATATGTACTTTCTCTTTTTGTATATTCTCTTTGATAGACGTGTAGGAGTCTCTGTAGTCTGTGCCATTGAATCGTCCCATAATGAGTTGTACAAAGTCTTGAAGAAGAAGTTTACATCATGAGTGGCTTTCCATGGTGCTTCCGTCCTTACTTTTTTATTTTTTATCTGCTTCCTTTCTGAAAACATTCACTGTTTGGATTTAAAGTGAATCCATGTGGCACAATGGAGTCTGAAGTCACAAAAAAATAGTTTAACCCCCCTTTAACGTTTGCCGCTTTCTGACCATGCTACATTGCTGGAAACAGTGAAATTTATTCCAATTCTGGTGAAAACATCTTCAAACACTTTTGCTCTCCCCCTCACTTTGGGGCGAATCCTAATGTATTTTCTTTTTTTTTTTTTAAAAACATTTATTCCGTTCACAGCATTACCAGAAAGCGCTAAACATTTTTCAAACACAAATGGAGTCTGGTTGACTGGATTCCGCCCCCCCACCCCCTTCCCTGCTCACAAACATTCATAGACATGTGCGCACACTAACACACACAGGCACACATACACACATCCTGTCCCTGATCCGTCAATGCATGCATACTTATGCACCCCCGTTAGCATGGTTCATTTGTTTGGTCCATTATTATCCGACATCCAATACCATCTTTGTCTCTCAGAAATGCACACGAGCAGATGTTCCATCACGCACCCCTCTGTCTCCTCCACTTTGTAATCCATATCGACTCCATTGTAATCCCAATGTCTTTCTTTTAATAATGTCTGTGCTGCACACGCGCTTTTTCCAGCCCGTATCGATTGATCATGTCCAATGCACCCCGGCTCTGTATTTATGCTCCCATAATCCCCAGGCACGGCTAGCCAAAAATCATTGCCCAGCCACAGAGGACACATAAAAGTCACAATCATTGTGTTTTGGAAAAGAGTTTCCAAGTCCGTCAATGTTTGGAATCAGGGAACCCCCCCCCCCAAAAAAAAAACAAAACGACATGACAAAGCAGTGCGACGCCGTCCATATCTCTTTTTACTGTTGTTATTGTTTTGTGTTTGTCAGAGAGGGGCACTTTTTCCCTCATGACCGGTTGTGTTGTTGTTTTTGATCCAATGTAAACCCTTGTGGTGCTGTGGGGGCTGAAGCCCTGGAGAGTTGGTGTTAGCGAGAGTATGTTTCTATTAGTGTATCGGCTTGACTGGGATGCACACTGAGCTCACGCCATCTCTGTCGCTGCCATCCAACCTTTGTTCGCTTGCTCTATTGATGCGTCCCTGTTTGATTATGCCTCTCCCTCTGTGACTATATATATCACTCACACTGTCTGTTCTTACATTTGTCACTCTCTCTGTCTCCATTTTGTTTTTGTGTTCCCGCTTTCTTTTTCCCCTCTTTTATCGCTTCATTTTTAATGACACAGCTTGAGCTCAGCCTTTTTAGTATTGAAAGACCATTTTTAACACTCTCAGCCGTTCTGTTTCTCCCACTCTCCCTTTCCCCCCCCCCCTTTTTCTCCCCACTTATTTTTTCCCACCCAGCAATCGGATCAGCTTTAAATAGCCTGTTAAAAAAAAGTCTTCACCTGAACTCCAGGTACACTTCCCCCTCCCATTTTTTAACTTTTCCCACGACAAATCAAGAGGCTGCACGAGTGAGGCTTAATAAACTCACAACCTTCCTCAGTCCCTTCATCTTACCTGTCCTGCTCCCTCAATTTCTCCCACGATTCCTCCTCTTTGCCCCCCTCCAATCAAGATCCCATTGAGAGTGTCTCACAGACCCTTTATCCCTTTTAACTACACAACACTTTCCTCCAGTTCCTCAGCGCTCCTTCCGTCCTTTCCCGTTTGCCTCCCCTTGTCTTTGACACTGCTCGCTCTCCCAGTAGTGATCCCAGTGTTTGAGTTTGAGTTGGTGGTGTTGTAGGCGTGGATGTATCCCCGTTGGAACTCGCAGCGTGCCCCAAAGGCGCTTTCCTCATCGCTGGTCGTCGAAGACGTCGTGCTCGTCGTCGAGGCGCAGTGCACCAGCATGCCGTGGAGAGACTGGCTCCGCCTCGTCCAGATCACGCTCAGCCGCTTGGCATAATTGACGGCGCCGTAGCGCTTGGCAACAGTGGCGGCTGCATCCGTCGCTAGGGCGACAGAGGAGCCCATATCCAGCGAGTGGCGCCGTTTGCTAACGGTCCCGCTAGCGGGGCTTGGAGGGGATAGAGGTCTCTGATAAGCCTGTGAGGAGTTCCATTTGTCCCTGCCTCGGGAAGTGATTCTCCAGTCCAGCAGCTCTGGGTCACCCAGGGGTGCTGCCAGAGAGAAACTGGCGCGGTTGGTCAGTTCTCGCTCCAGACGGGGTCTCGGGCGGTCTCTGGAGTGTGACTGGCGGGGAAGGGTGGATGAAGGGGTGTAGTAGAGGGGAATTCTGTCACTTTCAAGGGTGTATGGCAACGTCTTCTCCAACTTTCTTTGCCTCACAACTAATGCCATCTCACATCCTGTCCCTGTTGTTGTGGAAACAACCCCCCCAGCTGAAAGAAACTGCTCCAGGTTGACTTTGGGCTTGGGCCTGGGCTTTGGAGGGAGTTTGGGAGGCAAAGGATCAGCGTCATCCTTCTCCATATCCTTGTCTTTGTCCATCTCCTTCTCCCCTCCTCTCTTGGATGGCAGGCCATTGGGCAGGACCACCATCATCATGTCCCCAGCACCATTTGATTGGTAGCACCCGCTGCCGTTTCCCCCTTTGTCCCCGCCCCCTCCACCTCCACTCTGACAGCAGGCCCCACCTCCCGCCTCAGTGTTGCCGTTGTGACATATCATGTGGTCGCCGTGATTGCAAACACGGTGGCGAACCATGAGCGCCACGGTGAACACGAGTAGGGTGACGACCACAACACCGCCAACCAATATGGTGAGGGTCCCGCCCAGGAAATGGGCTTGGAGAGAGCGGCAAGCTGGGTAGAAATCCTTGGTGGAGAACGTGGCGCAGCCCAGGACTTTAGTCGCCGCCAACGAGGTGATGGTGTCATCAAAAATGGCCAGCACACACAGGTTATAGTCCACGCCGGCAACCAAGTTCTTCAACAGGAAGCGGTCGCTGGTCGATGGTAGAATTCTAAAGAGGGATAAAAGACAAAAAAGTAGAGGTCAGTGAAATGAACACAGCCTATACTGTCCGTAGGGTGTGTAGGGAACTGTAAAGCATTTTAATAGTCTAAATAACTGTGGAACTAAGGAGGAAGGGTTGAATATTGTAAAAGAGGCAGAAGGAAGGAGGGGTGAAGGGATGGCTAGAAACAGTGCTGGAGAGGATACTGCAGGAAGGGGAGAGAAAGAGAGAGAAAATGAGGCTATTGATGGAGAGCGCGCCCAGGGAACCTGAAAAGAGAACTCTGTCTTCTCATTCCGAGTGTGCCGGGGTGTGTGGGTTTGTGTGTGCGTGCGTGCGCATACTTGAATCCCTGCGAGAAGCAAACGTCGAGCCATTTTGTGAGACCTTACATTTGGTGGAAAAACACATTTTATTTTATTTGTTATAAAAGAGACCATTTTAGATTGTGTACCTGGTCAGGGCCAGGATAACACCAACACAGTGGACATGTTGTGGTTTTGATCCGAAGGATGAATGTCTCCATGTGTATTGTCATCACGAGTGGGGGTGTGATTTGTTGTATTGTGACTGCAAAAAATGTGTTCCATGCGCGTCGCCCCGTAACGAGCGAGTGCTCGCGTGGGATAATAAAGAGAGGAGGACTTTGATCGTGTTCTCATTTGAAGTGTTCGAGCAGCAGTACCAACAGGGGAGAGGTGAACAATGGAGTGACGGAGAAACAGGGGGGGGGGGTGATGGGAATGGAAGGGGGCTCAGGCTTCTTCTTTTTTTTTTTTTTTTTTGTGCGTTACGTAACTTGTGTGCGCTCGCCCGAGTGCGTGCATGTGTTTCAAGTTTGTATTTAGGACATGTCGGACAAAAAAAAAAAGAAGAAGAAAAATGTTTTCATGCCAGTGGGTTTGTGTAAGTGACATGCGAGGGTGAAGTGTGTGTGGGAGACTGTAGCACAACTCAAGTGTCTGTAAGCGACGGGTAGGACTTTGCCCTCTGCCGCCCAGCCCTCGTGTGTGGGCGCCACCATGAATATTCTTTCTTTGCTGTTGTTGTTGTTGTTGTTGTTCTCCGTTTTCTCCTCTCCCTCTTCTCGCTACATCAAAGGTCTTATTTGTATCGTCTGTTGCTAACCGTTCCGGCTCCCTTCAGTCTTGAGCTACATCCTATAAATGCCATCTAGTGTGACTCAGGCACCGGGGGAGCCACTACAGAAGGTCCCCAACCTTCATCTGCTCAAAATGCGCTTAGAATAAAGAGACCAAGGACGGCGACAACTCAGCCCGCTCGCCGGTTTCTCCTTCTTACGCCTTGAATTAGGTGCAATTTAGCCGCCGTCTCTTCAGCAAGTATTGCTGAAGAAATGATGGGATGAGGTGTTTTTTTTTTTTAATAATGAAAAATGATGTGGGAGGAGGTACTCGAGGCAATCCCCGGGGGGGCAGACCCGTGGATTTGGGTCGCGGTACGGGCCAAGTAGGAATATCGATCACTGATTCTCACTGCCTTCTCGAGGCTTAAAGGTGAACGGAATTGACATTTTCTGAACAGCATTTCAAGTGTTGCACAGGTACGATGTAGGATTAAACGGGATTTGTCTTCTTTTGTTGTTTTGTTGCAAAGACCAGCGTGTTGGAGACTCGGTGTTACTGCCTTCGCGGAATGATTTTGAAATGGCACAGAAATACCTCCCAACTCAACTTTCCAGCAGAATGCTCAGTATGATTTGATAAGGAATTACAGTGCATTGTGTCTGACTCTCCAAGCACCAATATAATCTGAATGGACACATGGGGTGTTCTCATTAATATCAGCCTCATCCAGTCGTCATTAGGTGGCCACAGAGTGCTTCCTGAGAGCTGGAGTAATTGTACGAGGTGTGTGTGTGTCTGTGTGTGTCTGTGTGTGTGTGTGTTGCAAAATGGCAAAAAGGCTGGCTGAACAGTACCCAGCATCTCCTCCTGCAACATCCACACATTCAAACACAAAGACCGCTTCCTTGGAATAACTTCAGAGCCTTTTAGTCGGCTCTTTGTTTTCGAGGAGTAAACATCGGCGATAAAACTGTCTTGTTGGATCAAAGCGAACTTCAAACAATAGTACAAAATTGAACGATCGAACTACTGGGAATGCTGCTATCCCTTCTTAGCATACTTAAATATAGTTGGATACGTCTCCTTCAATTAATGTCTTCACTCAGAGAACAGTTTTTCTTGGAGATGTCACACAGCCTTGCGAAATGATGGACACGGACAGTTTTTTCTAAGCCCAAAACTTCAGAGCAATAACTGAAAATTGGGAAAGTAAGTAGCAAAAATTGGCATTTTTATGAAAAGTGTTATTTAGCATTATAACTAAATATCTCGAGAATGAAAAAAAAAAAAAAATACCCAAATGAAAGCCTGTCATGGGCAATCGGTCACACGTGGGAGATATTGAATTGCCTCTGTAAAGTCCCCTAGTACTAAGACAGTTGGTCCTCAATCAGATTTCCCGCATGAAATATGCAGGAAGCAGCACTTCCAGCAGCGCCTCTGAATAAAAGGCCGTGGTCGTATTATGGGCTCATGAAAAGGGGGCTGGTGTCAGTTCACCCAGAGCCTTTATGTGTCTGTGTATAATTGATAGAACCCCGTCAGGTGGAGAGACTCGGCCATCACGGTGGGGAGTTGTGCACTCGGGCCGCTTCCTGTGACAAAGGTTACATTACAATGGGTTTCTCATGTCTGTCTTTCTTTCTTTCCACCTCCTTTACCCATGACGCCCAGGGTCTCAGTTTGATTAATAGCACCGATATCCTGTTGCATGCTTTATTGGATTCCGTGCTGAAAAAGATACTGTATCGCCAAAGCCTTATGCAAGCAATATTCGCGCTGATTTCCTTTCGACTTCCTGCTACATGGTTGCGAATTGTTGTGAATTGTACTGCACCAAATTAATTGCCGTGTATATGTGCACTCAAACAACTGCGTGCCCTTTACAGTCTATACTCGGACAGGCAATATGGAAAAAATCCAATAGCAATGTATTTAATATGTACCATATGCGCTTTCTTTGGGATAAATATTCTTCAGTAATGTATATTTCATGAGTAAGTAGTAGTAAGTAGGTCAAGGCAAATACAAACAACCTGGTAAAGCTCAAATATTGCAGCCTTTAAAACCAGGAAAAGACACTTATGTCCTGTTATGATCCAAAGGCGATATCTAGTCTCGTAATACAATATCAATATAATATTGATATATTTCTCCCAGCTCTATACTACTGTATGTATAATAAACTGGTGAACGGCATCAAGCTATTCATGACACACACACACACACAACTTGTAGGAAGCCTTAAGTCATTTTTCTAATCCTGCCATTAAAAATCCCTTCTTTCATTCACTGTAACCTCCATCCTTCACTCCATCTGTCTTTTCAGCACCTTCTTCGATCCTCCCTCCGTCGATCTATCCTCCTTATTCTTTCTCCATCCATCTCTTATGAACAGATTGCCCCATTTTCGCTGAACAGTCCCTCGCTCTTATCTCTCCATATCCTCTGCCCTTTTCATTGCTTTGTAATCGTCCGTCCCGTCTTTCCCTCCACCCTAAATCTGCATTCGGCGCTCTCTGTCTTCATTCTCTCTCTCTCTCTCTCTCTCTCTCTCTTTCTCTTTCTCTTTCTCTTTCTCTTTCTCTTTCTCTTTCTCTTTCTCTCTCTCTCTCTCTCTCTCTGTGTCTTTTACCTCCGCAATCAGCTGCGCTCGCTCCAAATCCCTCTGCTATTCTCACCGGGCTCCACCTGACCCCCTCGCCTCTCTCCTTTCCGCAGTCGCTGTATTATGTCTCTATTAGCCACAGCTATAACCGTGTACCATTACTTAGCATCCAAGGTCACTCCATCCTCTTCTTCCTCTTCTTACCTCTCCCAACATGTCCTCCTTGGCTACCTCCTGCCTCCTCATCCTCCCTCCCTATCACCCCCTCTCGCTCCCTTATGAGATCGTGAATCACCTCTCTAGTTGTTTTTTGCAAAAAAAAGAAATAGGCAAGCGAATTCGCTGAAATATACATGGCATCGACAAACACATGCATCTTTGAAATGCCGCTCACTGCATTGAGCATTTTTAACTATGTTTACATCCCCGTTGTCACACGTGCATGCGAGTGTGCAGCTCGGCGGTGTGGCGGGCGCACGCGCGCTGTGGACACATGGAATAATATCCCCCCTAAAATCCTCTGTGCTCTCGCTAGCGATATGTTCATGAATATAAAGTGCTCCCCTCGTGACTTGGACTACTGCTCTGGAATAAAATGAATTGATTGAGCGGTTACGTCGAAGAGGCAAGGCTGTTGTTCCCATTGCGGTGCCTGTATTTGCAGTCACTGGCGTTGTGTACCGTAACCTCACACGCCAAGTGTGTGTGTGTGTGTGTGTGTGTGTGTGTTTGCGTGTGTGTGTCCGTGCTTCTAATTACGGTTAAAGCCTGCAAAGGCACGCGCGCACACACAGATGCAGGGAGAAAGTGTGGGACAAGGGAGTGCTTTGTTCAAGCTGGGGACACATTATTAGTACCCGGGAGAGGGAGAAGAAAACAGTGATAGCAAGGGGATAAAGGAGTGGTAGAATCATGTCCCCCTTTTCCTCGACTTTTTACTTCCTCTTCTTTCCTTATCTCGTTTTCTCATTTCGTCACTCATTTTTTTTCTCTTTTTCCCTGCGTTACCAAGTCTGGTGGTCTGACACCAGACACGAATTGGCATGGAGAGCAAGAGAGACAGAGGGGAGGGAGGGAGAAAGAGAGAGAGAGGAAGGGAGGGAGGGAGGGAGGAGGAACAACAAAGCAATTATCTCCTCTCCTGGCTGACATCTATACTGCCCTCGTTTCCTTTTTATCTCATGTCATGTCTTTTGTTCTTTCATTTTTGGTCTTGATTCGTCGGACTGTTTACTGTCTCATCGGCCGTCTCCCTCAATTTTGTCTGATCTCTTCTTCTGTTTTCCTTGATCTGTCTTTCCGTCGATCTCTTTTATTTTTTGTAATTGTTTTATTTTTTTACCCCCGTGTTTGTCCATGTCCCTCATTTTCGAACACAATCAAAGGTCTCGCATCTCCCCGTCTCACTCTCCCCCTGACCCCTACCGTATAATATAGGTTGACATGTGTATTGAGTGCAGACCTTTTCTCCTTTCCTTCCCTCCTCTCTGATTTGAGTCGACACGTGTAGTGACACAGTGGTTTAACACTTAATTACATCTTCCCCTGGGGGGTATACCTCTCAACCCCATTCTGTCCCTCCCCTATCCTCGCCTCCATCTTCGTGGCTGTCCTTTATATCTCTCTCTCTTTCCCCTCTTTCTTCATCTTTGTCTCTGCGTGCCTCCCTGATGCCCCACTGCTATATCTCTCCTTACATCCTTATCCGGCCCTGCCTCAGCAGATGCACTTATCTTCTTTCTTGTATGATGTCTTGTAATGGGTACCAGGCACATCAGAGGGCTAACATAGTATGCTGGCATTAGTTTCCTCAGTAATATCATATTGTGCAATATAAAGAGCCGTATGCAGCATAATGAATACTGAAAGCATCTCTGGTTGTCTGATTTCTCCAGATGAGGAAACTATATAGTTTATTCAGCATACCATATAATGTAGTGCAGCAAGTCTCTGTGCATTCTTGAACTATATTTAAAGACCAGATTGGCCTTTCGTTTGAAATAGTCGTCGAACGCGGCGGCAAATGATTGGTATTGCCATTCACTTTGCGATTTCCAGGTCTTGAATTGTCTTCCCTTTTGTATGCTCATTAACAATGTTCTCATCTGTCTGGGTCTCAGCATGCTCCTTTCCTGTGGTTGTCAAACTCCCGGTGTCATTTTGAACCGTGCGTTTCTTCTTTCCGAGTCTTTTACTCTCATTACTCTCATTATTTCTCAAACTCCGCATGGCTTTCGCTCCAACTTCCTCCTCGCTCCGTCCCTGTGATCCTTTCTGTTCCCATTAAATTGCGCCTAAGACTTGGCACTTTGAGCGCCCAGCAGGACGGTTGGGGCCTGTGGTGCGCGGGGGCAGGAATTGTGAAGATTGTCAAAGCCCCTTGCACTCGTGCCTACACACTTAAAACCCTCCTGAACCTAACGAGAAACCTTTGGCTCCGACATGTACGAATGTCATACAAGAACCCCCGCCGACATGCCTTATGTACCAGTGATTCATAATGTATTGTCAACGTCTACCCCAACAGATTGACAATTCTTCTAAAGACTGCCTCTTGTGTAATCCAGAGAATAATGTACGTCATTTACTTCATGCGCCATGTGTTTTTTGTTGTTGTGTGCGTTCGGCCTGTCGGATAGTGTCCGTGGTGTTCTGTGGTGGTTCACAACCGAACTCTTCAGCTCGCGCCTTCCTGCATTGCCCTGGAAAGGGGAAATTCCTGCTCGGAAAGAGACACATCGAACAGATGGTACCAGAGGTCGCTGCCTCATTAACATGATGGGACATTCTTTCTCCTCTTCTTTGTCCTTCAGGTAGGCTGTACCCCTGTGTGGGCAAAGCAACGCGTGCCAATTCGATAATTGCCCACATTCAACCGGCAACCGCGGTGAATCCGTGGTTGCCATTATTGTATTGCCGGACCCCTTTTTAAATTTTTTTTTAGATATATATACATCAAGTGCATTTCCTGGCGATCCAATCAAAGCATTGTGGCAAAGCTCCAGGAGAGGCGGCTCAGTCGACGGGGTCTGGGGGGGCTACGAGTGCCCAGCGGACGCCGCATGGACGACAGCCCACCTGGCACTCTCACACAGATGCCAGTAGAATTAGACGAGCCTCGCTGGTGTTGTACAGCATGTGACTGTGATTTAATTCTGGCAGCCACCCCCCCGTGTGCTCTACTTTTTCTGTAATATATATATATGTAGGTTCATACCTCCCGCCCCCACTATCTCTCCTTGCTTTTCTTTCTTAAATCCTCTCGGCTTTCTTCTCTTTCTGTGTCGACCTGTCCCGAACGTACAGCAGCGGCGACATTGACGACGACAACAATATGAACACAAATCCCCCGATAGAAAGCACGAAATCTCACTCGCCCAATTCTCCCCTTCTGAATTCATAAGCCGGACTCCCTTTGGCCGACTCCTCTCTTCCCTCCGTCTGGCTAGCTGCTGTGATATTGCGGCACGTTGAAACCATGATAGAATCCATACTGGAAATCCCTGACTGCAGTGAGGTTTCAAATGCTGCTCCTCCCCCCCTCCATTCCCTCTTTATCTCTCCTCCGAGACCGATATCCCTGCTTCCTCCCTCAAAGCCCTCAGACTTCTCGTCTCTTCTTTCAACCTTTCTCTCTCTCCCCTTTTCCAATCTGTTTAAATTTATATCTCAATTTCACCTTTTAAGGTAGCCGCTACTCCTCTCTCTCCCCTTCGAGACAGTTATCCCTTCCCCCTGTTTTTGTTTGGCAGCGTGATTTGTTTAGGGTTTAGTCCAACTTCAGATCGCTTACTCCCTCCCCGCTGACTTTATAGCATCTCTCCTGTGACGCCGCTTTGCCTCGGCTCAGTCATTCACGCTTATCGCCCCTCTATGTTGCTTCTGAGCGAGTCTCGCGCGGCCACAGCCGAGCCCTCCACCTCCACTGCCGTTCCATTATTCCTTTAGAGTTTGTTCCCTCGGAGAAGGACGCTTTACCCGTGTTGTCTTTTTGTTCGCAAGGAGCTCAATTCAGCCAGGCCGACTGGGATTTTGAAGTAATATTATAAACAGCTCTACAACTGACAGCAATCCAATACTACTCGTTATCAATCTCAATGTTCCCTTTTTGTTTAAATGCCTCAGAGGTGTTGTTTGAACTCTTGGGACCCATTCGCCCCGCTAATATAGCGCTGCGTATGCTTTATGCTTTGGTTGCTACTATGAGACCCCTTGACGGGATGTTAAGTTGCAAGACAGCTCTCCCATAATCATTGAGTATTTCCCGTAGAGGAGTTAATGCAGCTGATCAGCGAGGGAGCTGAGATCTCGTTCGGTTCATTCAATTCAATCTTGTAATTAGTTCTCCGTGTGAAATTGCCACACGTGTGTCTTGGGACCGTACAGAACCTGCACTTGTCTGTTTCAATACGGCATTTCGGTTTGACGCGTCTCCGCCTCTTTTGCTACAGGCCCTTCGCCTCATCCCAGTATTTCCATCTCTTTCTTGTATCCCAAGGGCTAGTTTCCCATTCGCTACATTGGTTCTCCCACTCCCACGCTCTTTCTTTCCTTACCCAGGTGCAGTTCGTTTTCTCTCTCACTCTATTTCCGGGATGGATTTAAATACTTCCCCTCCCTCTCGCCACACTAGCGTCATTGCTTTTTCCTGGAGGGTCATTTAAACCCACCCCTCTCTTTGCTCCCCCTTATTGGCTGTCATTCTCTCTCCTCCCACCCATCCTTCTTTCATCTCAATCTCTCCCAAGGTGATTTGGGTAGAGCCCGTCTCTTATTGTCTCCTTCTCCCTCAATCCCTTTTTTTCTTCCTTCTGAAATCTCTGAGGCCTCATTCCTACCTGGAAATGTGCCCGGTCCTCCATTCTGGCTCTATTCATCACTCTAACTATTAGTTTCTCCTCCTCCTATCTTTTAAAAAAAAATATTTTCCCCCCCATTCACCCTTTGCTGCTATTTTACTCAACCCTACAGATTACACCCGCACACAGTTTTTCACATATCCAATCATCTTTCCATCCGCCTGTCATCCCGGCTGTCTTCTTGTCATATGGCTCCCTTCTTAATACCACTTACAGCTAAACACCATCTTATCTGAGGGAAACCGCATTCGGCTCCTGCATTACTGCAGATTGAAAAACAAACACAAATAATGTCATGATGGCAGCCGGTCCCCAACGTCTGCTCCCCTTCTGTTATTCCCTCAGACTGTCACTGTTTCAGCCACTGCTTCGCTGCAGCAACCTCCCCAACACATCCGTGTTTCATCAGTCTTTCTACTGGTAAATAGAGGGGCCGTTCACTTTGGATTCATGTGGGCAAAACAGCGCAGTACTATTGTACATGCAAGTGCACCGAGTAGCTAAAACCCAAGACTCCAAAACAAGACTCCGTTTTTGAACCCATCGATCTCCGACTCATTTAATTGCTAGCACAGACACTTTAAAACTTGTAAAAAGAAGAGGTTTTGTGGAAAAAGGAACTCTGTGCTTTGACTCCCTCTCGCCTCCTACCTTTTCTGGGGCTGTTCGAAGTGTCTACAGTAGTTCTCCATCTGCCAGCTACTGCTTACAAATTGGCTCACGGCGCACACGATGCATAGAAAACGGTGAGCGAAGATTAGCAACTTTGCCAACTCTGTTCACCTCCTTTTTTTTCAAATTCATAATACGGGGTGTGGCAGTGGTCTCCTACATAATTTGTGCTGACAAGAACACCATTGCAGCACTTCCAATACTGTCTTCTTAAAGGTTTGGTTGTTTATCTTACTCTGCGAGCATGGTGAGTGAACACCGACAGTGAGGTGTGAAGGGACATCGTACTTAATGCAAAATGATATTGCTTACTGAAGGTAAGGGGACAAATCCCATCAAGATCCTGTGTTAATTCATTGGACGTGTACATTAATGCTGTCGCTCTGGACACCATTTACTAGATGCGATCATGTTCCTGGGCAAACTGGCAAAAAGAAAATCTCCCCAATATTCATCCGCTTTCCTCCCATGCGCACTGACTATGCACCTGTTGGGTTTCAGTGTCACATTGAGATGGAGATACATTATTAACTCTCCTCACCCCTTTACCCCTTCATCTGTCTCCCCATTCATCCTTCCCTTGAGCTATCCACCCTTCCATGGTGAACAGGTACACTAAAATATATAAATATTTAAGGAGTTTTGCATAAAAACAGGGTATCCACCTTTTCAGTGAGGAACTAAAATGGTATACGGTTGAACATGGAGAAGATGATAATTACTGGCAAGTATCTAGGCTACTGATAATATAAATGCTTATATATTGTTATAATGTTATGCTTTTATCAGGCTACTCAAATTCAGAATAACACATAGAGGGTGAAATTTGTGTCTGGGAATGTGCGGCTGTCTCGTCTTGGAAACAACACACCCGAATGTCATTGACTAGTCTCATCAGAGTTGTTGTGACTCCCCTGGCATTGCAATATCAGCGCTTTACTTCGCTTGTGATCAGAGCCAACGACAGAGAGTTGTTGGCGGAATTCTTCCAAAGGCTCTTCCCATGCAGACGCTTTTGAACGACGCTAACACTACTGTAAAAGTAACATTTCATCCCATTGGTTCCTATTGAGAAACGTGATATACAACGCAAAGGTTGAACTGACCTGTAGATGAGGGTGTCGTCGGCGGTGCAGTTGTACTGTATCTGATACATCCAGACGACGTAAGCTGTAGACAAATGCCCCAAATCCCACCGGACCTGAGCTGAGGTTGACGTAACGCCTTGTACTCCAACCATCCTCGGTTCCTCCTCGTCCCCCTCGTCGTCCTCCATGCTCCCTCCGTCGGCCCTCTCCCCTTCGGAGGCCCTGCCACTGTCGCCCTCATTGTCCTCAACTGCTCTTCTCCCATCCTCCGCCTCTCCTCCACGTCCTGCGCCGTTAATCCCTCCGCTTTTCCCCGTGCTGATATCCGAGGAGCCCGGATCGCTCCGTAAAATCCCATTGGTCACGTTCCTGTTGTGTTTGGTGTTCACGTTGTTATTCCCCGTGTTTCCGCCTCCTCCGCCCCGGTGAGGCAGGGGGATTATTTTCAGGTCCACGGTGGCCGTCGCTTCACCCGCGGCGTTTATTGCAATACACGTGTACGCCCCGTCGTCCCGGGCCACGGTTACCAAGATATCCAAGGTCCCGTTGCTGAAGGAGCTGGTCCGGGAGGAATTCGCAACGATGCGGTCATCTGGTGAAACCCAGTGGATGACTGGCTCTGGGTCGCCAATGGCACGGCATTTTAGCGTGGCCCGCTGGCCCTCCAGCACCCACAGCTTGTGAGTGTGACGTGTGATGAGAGGTGGTTCACAGGTGAACTCCTCCTCGGGAATCGACCAGAAATATCTGAGAGACAAAGAGATAAAACCAAGGAGTAAGAGAGAGAGAGCACATAATCACCTTTTTGGCTAAGTACAGGAATCTGTCTTCCTTTATTCCTCCGAGGTTGGTTTGGCAGATTAATGTGGTACATTAACCTAAAGATCTATGTGCTTGCGTCTTTCAATTTTAGGGTGAAGTTCGGTAACGCATAACCGTCTGTACAATTTCCCGTGCGACTCCCGCACCAAAGAGGACTGAGCAAAGAGTAATTAATGGTGACAGCGATGACAGATGACAACAACAGATGCTCATTTTTCCTCCTCAATCCTTTGTTTTCACTCCATGGTGTTGGTTTCAGGTTCAGACCGGAAACATTCGGGAGGTACAGTATGTCACGGCACGGTTTCAAAACTCAGCCCTTGAGGCCTACTTGTCCTGTGAGGCTTTTAAAAACATTGTTTTAGCTTCAGCTCTGTTCTTGCACACATGATGATCCAATTAAGATATCAAACAATGTGAGGCCCTAACTTGGATGTGTGCTAAAACACAACAAAAGCTCAGGCTTGCAGGACCGATTGGCCTCGAGACGAGGTTGGAAAGCAATTAATGTACGATGTTCATTTCGTAACTATTCTTTTGCGTCCCCTGACATTGGATAATGCCCCGCTGATTAAACACATCAGGATCGACAGTCGTACAACCCTTTTTCTTCTTGTTGTAAAACTCAAGAGGTTAGACAGACAATACATTGACACAAAAGATGAGGTTTACCTTGCAGCCAAGTGAGGAGGAGTGGCACACGTCTCCATGTCGTCCCCACGGATGAGCCGCCGTAACCATAGCAGTTCACAATTGCAGTGCAGCGGGTTCCCACCGAAGTTTAGGCTTATGATAGTGTTGTATGGGGTGGGACTTATAGCACCTGTCTGGGACCTGAAGACGATAGTAGAAAGGGCCGTCAGTTCACTTTCACAAATTTGGAAGCATTAAGTTGAAATGAAAAGCTATATTCTTGACTTATTGAGGAAAACCCATCTATTTTAAACTAAAATAGTTTTAATCAGTTTACGGACCAAATCCAAAGAGCAGAAATATCTTGTTCCAACATTTATTTTCCCAACTAATCGAGGTTTAGCTTCTTCGTCATTTTCCCCATGATTTGTACAATTTGCTATTTCATTGTTTAGGATTCAAAGGGAGAGTTTAAAAGGAAAGGAAATATTTTTTTTTGCCACAAAGTGAGTTCCTGGATTTAACAAGTTAACAAGAGCTTGCTGCTCAAAATAAGAGAAATAAGCTATTTAAACAAAATAGTCCACAACAGACAGTCCAATCCTACACAGGAGCAATACTAAGCAGCAGTGCGGTTATAAGCTTCTTGCATCTGGCCTGTGCAAATTAAAAATTGAATACTTTGCAAACATCAAGGATGAACACTGGACTCTGTTAAGCTTACTTCCTGGGCAGGTTTCTAAAGACTGGGGCGGTGATACAGTATCGCTGCATAATGGCTTGAACACCTGTGTAATTCTCTAAGCACATTGTGGGTAAATACAGCAGAAGTGTAAGGCTGCAGTGGAGCACTTTCCACGGCCACACACGGAGATAAAAAAAAAAAAAAGCACCGACAGATGACATTTAATGACCGTCTTACAGCGCAGTCAGCGTGAACTGTAATGAAAAAGCATGATCGAGAGAGAAGCAGAAAACAATCTTAACTGAAGAATGGCACACTTAAGACGCTGTTTTTAGAAGCAATCAGGTTTGAATTTAAATTTGAATGCATTGAGCTGTGCGGGGGGGAAAAAAAGGTTGTTAAAAAAAAAAAATTAAATGAATGTGAGAAAATATATAAAACTTTTTTCTTTTTTTTTTTGACAGCCGGCTTGATTTTCGGAAAAACATCATTAGCATACAGTGCTGGTTTTCACAACATGCTTCAACATATTCACTCGAGAATTACTGAATTGCCTCCCTCATCACTTGCCAAAATGTACAGTATGACTCGCCAGTAAGTGGCCACTAGAGACCTGTGAGGGCCTTATTTATTCACCTTGCAGCCACTTTCCCATGTGGATTTCTTTGCCACTTTGTATATAACAGAATACAAAGGTAATAGCATGAGCACACAGGGTTTTGGTGTCCTTACATGTTCCAGTGGACTGACTAAATAGCAAACAGAATGGAGTGACTAAAGATATTTCCCCTTCTAAGAGGAGCATGACTTTGGAAGCTTATGAGCTACCTTGCAAACAGTGGATCAGGAGGCAGAGTTCGCAGCCTGTTGGAGGTCATATCCAGCCTCGCGAGCTTGTACAGCTCTCCGAAGACTCCTTCCGCGATGTGGTCGATCAGGTTATGGTCCAGGTTGAGAGTGTGCAGACTGGCCATGTTCTGAATGGACTCCCACGGTACCCTGCAGCAATGAAATAAAGGATTTCTTTAGAGATGCGTTGAAGAACGGGTTATTAGTTCTTTGTTTAAAAGTGGGTGAATTAGAGAATATCTCTAATAAAGGCAGCTGTGGAGATGCGTCCACCACGCTGACGTGATGGGGATACATTGACCCAATCAAAGTACGAGTGTGCCACTATTATCAGTCAAAGTTTGCTCTCTGTGTTCTGAGCCTATCTCTCTTGTTACTCAACGGGGAACGATCAAAGACTAATTACCGGTGACATCACTGATAAACTGCAACAACAGACGTTCATTTTTCCTTCTCAATTGTTCTCTTTTTCTAGGTGTCACTAGTCCCATCTGTGACCCATTGCTGTATTCATTCAGTATTCCCTTTGTGCAGGCACTCGCTGAAGCACTGTCTTACATAAGATACATGTGAATTTTATTTATTTGTTTAGTCTCGGGGTCAAAAGCTACGCTGTTTATTTCATCTGTCTTTGTTTATTTCAGCACATTGTTTGTCTTCATTTTTAACACATTTATGTTCGATTTGCCTTATCTGACGAACATTGTCGCACTCGAGTAAACCTGCTAGCACGCAATATCCCGAGTTTAATTTAAAGCTCTTTTTGGGGGATAATATCCTGCTTTGTGTTATGAAATATATGGAAATGATTAGTTTGAACACTTCAAGGGGAGAGGAAAAGTTGCTAAATGATTGACTGCTCCAGCAAACACCAGATGGCCACTATCTTTGTCTATAAAGTGTATTGTCACTGAACAGTAGGCATGTGTGTGAGGAGAAGGACATGTCAAGCTTAAATATGTATTTAATCATGTTCGTGGTGTAGACTAGAGAGAGAAAGACGGGCGAATGAACATCCACAATAGCCTTGCGTGGCCTCTGCCTCACAGTTCTCATATGAAATGATCTGTTTCCAGTTTTGAGTGTTTTTTTTTTTAAGCTCGATGGGAAAGAATCGGTGACTCAGGCTCACTTTGTTCCTCAGTCCGTAAAGACTCCTCTCAGTAACCCACAACAGAGGGCAAACAGCCGTTGCTATTGTTTGCATCATTAAAACTTAATACGCTTCTCTTATGGACGGTGGAGGTTGGAGAGAGGCCAGAGAGCTCCTACAGAGGAGGCACATGAAACATCCTAATCAGAACCGACAGCCAAAAGCTGCTGAATTCAACAATGCAGCGAGGGGAATGTGAGGAGGGGAAAAGGGGTTTGATAGAGCATATTATCATTGTTCTGACTTATTATTTAGTGCAGAGGAATACATAAGAATGGCGTCTCCATTGCGCTAGTTGGAGACGAGTGGGATACTGCGCAGTGCACTAGGACGATACCCGATAGAGCAGCTGAAGCGATGCACGCGCGTACACAGAGTGCGCTCATCAAATCTGAACAGAATCGCAGTCAAAGAAAACTTGGACCTCATCCAAATTGATTTGCTTTCAATTTCCCTGAGCTGTGAGGCCTCTCCTCCCAGCCGCAGCAGTTTGAGCTGGTCCCTCGTCATTGTCTCTTCACACCTGAGCAGAGCGTTACATTGTGTTCCTACTTCAACAAAGCAGAACGGAGTACATTGTGTGCTCACAACAGAGGCAGAAGATTACCTCCTGAGGTTGTTGTAGGACATGTCGAGGTCTTCCAGTGTGAGCAGGAAGTCGTCAAACGCCTGGACAGAGACTTTGACCAGCTGGTTGTTGTTGATGATCAGGTGTTGCAGATTGACCAAACCTGTGAGGTCCCTGGGTCCAAGTATTGTCAAGCGATTACCTAGACACACAAATATGAATAATACTACTTAAGGCTTTAATGGTTTCAGTGTTTTCGTGAGCTTCATTCAACTCCATAGTTCCCCGGGTTGTCAAATCCAATTAGTTTAAACCAGGATCGTAGTTATCTTAGAACGGGATTACTCACCATCCAGATGCAGCGATCGCAAACTCTCCAGGTCGCCAAAGGTCATCGGTCGGATCAGGTGGATGGTGTTCCTCGACAGAGTCAGATCAACCAGTCCGCTCATGTTGACAAAGTCGATCCCGCCCACTTCCGTGATGAAGTTGTCGGCCAGCCGCAGCTCCACGGTGCGCCGGTCAACGTTCTGGGGGACAAACAGGAGGCCCTTGTCGGCGCAGAGCGTGCTGAGGGCCTCGGAGAGGTTTCGACACACGCAGTGGATGGGGCAGGCCGAGACCATGCCCCACGTCTCCCCAGCTCCAATCAGAGAAGGCAGCAGGCAGCATGTGACCAGAGTCAGCCAGTGGAACGCCGGGAAGGGGACGGGGTCGGGAATTCTTCTTTTCGTAGCGCCGGGGCATGCGCAGTGGACGAGGTGGGATGAGGAGGGCAACGATGAGACGAGGTGAGGGGGGAGGAGAGAGAGAGAGAGGATGGATGGAGGGAAGAGGGACGGGGAGGTGGACCGTTCTGCCCTCTGTTCGGGGTGGAGGTGCGTGTGGGGCAGGTGTTTTTGTCTGCGGGGATTGAAGAATGGGGGGACAGGCATGGTAGAATGCCTGGCGATCCACAGACCTGCAGAGGGAGAGCGTGGACAGAAGGAGAAGAAGAAAAAAAAGATGTTTAGCACTCGTTCCACGGTCAGATTGTTTTTTTTGAAGTGTGTTTTTGTGTCTGCTTTGCTGTCTTCCACCCACTCTGACTAGACAGCTGCAGCCTCTTCTACACACACGTATGCTTGTGTGGGCTCAGGCCTCCTAAACGAGTACCACTCCGCACTAATGGCCACTTGGTGCCTCGAAGCACAAAAGAATCCATATTGAGAAAAGGTGGCCGCCGCTGCAACAAACACTTTTTGTTGTTGTTGTTTCCCTCTTAAATATACACTTCGCAAAGAACCTCTTCACCACTACAGCTCATCGCCTAGCAACAGCATGTCGGAGGACTGAACACAGCCAGTCCCCATAGTAACAGTTACCTAGAAACCTGTAAGAGATGATTAGTGTTATATCATCGGACCCTCTCTGAAGATCGGGGGTCAGAGAATCGAATTGGGTCACCGGCCTACAAGACCCACGTCCGGCACATTGTAGGTCTCTGGAGGCTCAGTGCCCCATTGGAGTCTCTGGCGTGCAGAGAAACCTCCCACTAAACGCACACCTTGTGGGCGCACATCCCTAAATAAAGCTACGTGTCGCTGAGGTATAGAGATGAGTCACTGCCACTGATTGGCATGCATAGTAGTTGTCATAGCAACTGTAACCCAGATATGGAGAGAGTGACAGGCAGTGATAACAGTCACAGCCGCGGTGACTAGGGAGGGGAGACAGAGAATGAGATGGTGAGTCACAGACAGACAGACAGACACAGACACATGGACACACAGACACACACACACAGACAGACACACAGACATACACACAGACATACATACATACACACACACACACACACACACACACATACATACATACATACATACACACAGACATGCATACATACATATACACACACACACACACACATACATACATAGACATACATACATACATACATACGTACATACATACATACATACATACATACATACATACATACATACGTATATACATACGTACATACATACATACATACACACACACATACATACATACGTATATACATACATACGTACATACATACATACACACACACATACATACATACGTATATACATACATACGTACATACATACACACATACATACATACATACATACACACACACATACATACATACATACACACACACATACATACATACATACATACATACATACATACACACACACACACACACACACACACACACACACATACATACATACATACATACACACACACATACATACATACATACACACACACATACATACATACATACATACATACATACATACATACACACACACACACACACACACACACACACACACACACATACATACATACATACATACAGAGGCACCAGCATCTTTAGAGAAGGACGGGTGTATCTGTACGTGGAGCTATGCGGATTGGAATGGAGCCCCGAGCGTGGTGATTATATGGAGACGTATAACGTATGCAACCCAATACTTTGAGTAACGTCAAGACACAACCGTCTATCACGCTGACAGGTTGACACAAATTGCTGGCTCAATATTTTTCCATTAAGGTGTCCGCGTTGCCCTTTCGGCGTGCAGCCGGAAGAGGGTCTTTATCACGTTTAGCTCTGATAGTGAAGCGGTGTCGATATCAAAGCGCGGGGGAATCGGGCAGTATTTTTGCAATCTCCTCCCTACTACATGGTATGCTTTGGTCTGCGTCCAAAATGTGAGCTCCATTTGTGAAACCTTCAGTTATGATAAAGAAAGCCAGTGCTTGAAATGATGATGTGTTGTGAGCTCAGCATTCAAAATGTTTTTTTTTTCACCGTCAAAGCAAAGGGAAGGATGGAAATAAGCAGTATATCGCTCAGATGATGGGAATACATCACTTATGTATCACTATACGCTCCAATGAATGCTATCATTACATCCTTAATGCCGTGCATTTCCTTTTGAAACAGGATCTTTGGGCAGAACATAAAACCGATGGGCTATTAGTTAAAGAGAGCGAGAGGAGGTTTGACGGGCACAATGGCAAGTGTGTGCCCATTTGTATGATCTTTAATAGGCTACAATGGCGGAAGGGTTAGGAAACACTGCTGTCCTTGTCAATTTCTCCTAATACTTATAGTGGTGCTTAGTCACTCTGGGGAGCTGTAATGACTAACAGGAACCTGTTGCCCTTTCAAAGCAAACCTTAAAACACACACACACACACACACACATACATACACTCCAACTTATGTATGGTGTCATCAGTTCCAAATGAAAATTGCTTGCCGCAGGAGAGGGCTGGTGTGGTGGGGGTGTTGTGGGGTGTTGTGGGGTGTTGTGGGGTGTGGTGGGGTGGGGACAAAGTCCCGAGTGCCTGCAGTGACAGCCGGTCCCCCAGGGCCGTCGGGGTTGGAAGTCGACTGCTCCTGAGCCTCCGTGGAGTCGTGCATACTAAAATGTGAAATGGCGCTTAAAAATGTGCCTACCCTGGGTAAAAAAAAGAAAGAAAGAAAGTCAGGCGCTCCGGTCTGGCCCGACCCCCACTGCTCTGCTAATGCTCGCTTCTCTCCGACGGCTTACTTTGGCCCGCGGCTCGCTGAATGTCAATACGCGCCCTCCGTCTCCCCACTCCTGCGTTTGACCTTTTATCTTTCCTTGACACCCCCCTCCCCCCCCTCCCCCTCCCCCTCCCATTTCGTACCTCTTTTACTCTGCTGCCCTCTCGGCTCTTTCTCACTTGCGCTTCATCACTATTGTAATAACTCCCTCTCTCCTCCCTCTTCCTTAGTCTCTTTCTCCTCGGGAAAACCTTCACATCCTTGTCCTTGTGTCATGCCTGCCTACACCGTAATATCCCCCCCCCCCCCCCCCCCACACTCTCTTACCTTCATCCTCGGACTCTATGAGGGAATTGCTCTTTGTTTCCCTGCCATCCATCCCCTCCCATTTATCCCTCGCTGCTGTGTTTTCTATCCGTTTCCGTCCTGTCTCTCCATCCTTGCTCACCTTCCATCTTATAACCCTTTCCGCCTCGGGCCTCTCCGTAAATTTCCCCGCACTTTCCTTCCTTATGTCTCATTCCCTCTCTTTCTCTCTCTCTCTGTCTTGTCTGCCCTTGAGGCAACCTGAGTACGACAATGTTATCAGTCACAGCTCTACCCCCCCCCCCCCCCCCCCTCCACTTCTTCTGCCTGTCTTTTCGTCTTGTCTCTATTGCTTGCTGACTCTGCTGCCCTCCATGTCCCCTTGACTCTCCTGCTCCTCCTGCACACACACACACACACACACACACACACACACACACACACACACACACACCGGCACTCAGGTCCTACGTGCCACACACATGTTTTCCTGCCATCTTCTGCCGTGCTCTGCCCTCTCAGAGACACGCCCCCCCCTGCTCTTCTGTTCCACTTCTACATCTCTCTCTCTCCCCTTGCTCTCTTGCTCTACCTCTATGAGGGAGCCGATCTCATTTGCAACTAGAGCAGTGCAGTACTGAAGCTCTCTGGCACACACACACACACCTACACACACACACACACTCACAGGTCGTGTGTAACCGATCCGTCCACTTGGTGATCGATCTGACCCAGAGAGATGGATAGCACCCTGTCCCATTCATTTAGACTCCTCCTGCTCTTTCTCTTCTCTCAACATTGTCTTCCATGCCCTCTTCCCTATTTAAAGGTGGCAATTGTGTGTGTGTGTGTGTGTGTGTGTGCGCATTCCCTCATTTGCACACGGCATGTACTTGCTAGCTGCTCAGCTATTGCAGTAGCTTCCAATACAATATAGTGCACATGTATGAAACAAAACTGTGAATCAGCTTATTTTATGCCAACATATTCATATATTCAAGAGGATATGAGACCAATATCTACAGCAGTAGATATCTCAACATCAAATATCTATTTTTTTCAATTGAATGTATTTATTGGTCGTTTTCTATTAATCTTTCATCAAAATGTCAAAAAAAAGAAAAGTTGCCACATTCTAAGCCTTTAGACTTCTTGGTTTTAAATATTCAATTTGCCATGATATAAAACATAAATAAAATGCAACTCCCAATTACTCCACTGACTGACCTTTTCATATACTAGATATTGGCTAATACTACATATCAGATTACTTAAAACGTAATACATTGCTGCTTCCAATTATCTCAGGCATTTATAGAACCGCACTACAGGTCAAAAACTGTTTGGCACACAGTACATGTGTACTCTAGAATAAGGTATTGTATGTAGCTCTTTTTAATCTGATTTTATAGAGAAGAAGTTTTCTTTTCTTTTCCTTATCTGTTTCTTGTTTTACTGCAACGCTTGAAATTCCCCTCCGGGGATCAATGAAGTCTTATCTCCCACATTGCACCCATGCAGGATACAGGTGCAGTACAGTATGTGTGAGTTAACCATCAGCTAGTATGTGTGTGTGTGTGTGTGTGTGTGTGTGTGTGTGTGTGGGTGTGTGTGTGTGTGTGCATTAATGTGACTTTCTCCTGCACTTAAGAAGCCTCTACTTAGAAGCCTAGAGTTTGCTGCTGAATTTGCAATAAAAAGAGATACATACACACACAAACACACACTGCCCTATTTTTGGGAAAGAAATAATAAATAGAGCCGGATCAATGGAAGATAGATGATAGAGAGACAATTCACAAAGGAGGAGAGGACAGAAAGACGACATGAATGAAACGAGATCAGGCGGAAAAAAACAGATATGAGGGAGAGAGAGAGATCGCATAACAATATATGTGAGAGATTGCATAACAATATATGTGAGAGATCGCATAACAATATATGTGCATTTGACCTGATGAAGTGCTCCTAGGCACGGGTTACTTACAAGTGTTGGCAACCGCTTAGCTTATTACTATTATTTTTTTTAATATAGTTGTTTCTTCCTTTTGCTCCCTCTATTTTGGGAAGCCGCTTGCTTCGCTCCCCTGCGTGAACCCTCCACCCTCCAGAGAGCAGGAAGCAGGCGGGTGGAGAGTGAGAGCGTGAGCTAAAAGCGTCCGTGGAAGGAGCGACTCGGCGTGGCCCCGTGTGCTGGAGCACGACTCGGCGCCGCAGGGCCCGACCGCCCCTCGCCTTAGCTTGAGTTTGAACGCCCACCTCTGAACGTGGACGTTTCGTCGGGGCCGAGCCTCGCTAAGTACGACTCTGGAACGATGAATATACATTAACGGTGTTTTTATTTTTATTTTTCTCCTTCTTTTTTCGAACCCAAACCTGTGCAAATTAACGGAAGCGTGACTTAAAAGCTGCGACGTGTCTGTTTGGAAGCATCTTCTTATCATTTCACGTAGAAGACCTCCTGCACTGCAAAGGCTTCACTTTCTATGTAGTCTCAGTTTTGTAATTCGCAGTGCACTATTACACATGTCAGGGCCTCTTAAATGCCACCCACAGTGACTGTGATAAATAGTCTGTTTTTGTGTGTGTGTGGGCGTGTTTGCATGTTAATTTTCCAAATCTGCATATCAGCGCATGTGTTTTGCACGTGCAAATGCCATTAGCCCGTAATCGACTTAAATTGACTTAGCAGTGTTTATAAACAAGTGGATTTGCATTAGCTCTCAAAAGCCACTTATCACAAGCTCAGTAATCCACACATCAGATTGGAGTGTGTGAAGAGGTGTCGAGGCCTCCGTCCAGTCGCCGGCAGCAGCGCCATGAAGGGGTTAATGGTCGACTACTAGGGTACACACACACACACACACACACACACACACACACACATTCTTTCAATCAATCTAAGGCTTCCCAGCATGCACTCTTACTCATAACCCAGGCCCTTGATATTAGGTGAAAACTTGCATACAGAAACAACTGCCAGCATACCAAAACAGTCTTCCCACACAATCATAATTATAGGGAGGCCGACACACTCTCTCTCTCTCTCTCTCTCTCTCTCTCTCTCTCTCTCTCTCTCTCTCTCTCTCTCTCTCTCTCTCTCTCTCTCTCTCTCTCTCTCTCTCTCTAGGCAAGGAACAAAAGAACGCCCACATTGCCGCTCCGTGCGGCAGTCGTGTGTACTGTAAGCCCACTCATCCTTTTGATGCCATCACTTCTCTGTCGTTCCTCTGTCGTATTCTGTCCTCTTCAGTCATCCAGAATGTAGAAAGCACAGGGAGAGGGGTACAACATTGGATATGGAAACGGACAACAAATGAGGCCAACTGCGCCGAAGTGCATGGAGAGGGAGCGGCGAGAAGAAAAGGGAATAGGAGTAGAGTGCACAAGATGGTGAAAGAGGGGAGCCGGTGAGCAGAGTGGAAGAAGACGGAGGAGGGGAGATGGAGGATGGGAAGAAGGAGGGATGAAGAGTCGGTGTGTTTGAATGTGTGTCGTTAAGCGGATGGGCAGAGAAATATGTAAAGGCGATAAACGGGTGGAGGCCGCCATCCATCACTGTCGGGAGAGAGGGATGAGGGAGGGGAGAGTGGAGAGTGGATTTGATTAGGCAGAAGGAAGAGCTGAGCCCAGAGAAGGTGGCATGGCTGAAGAATGGGAGCGAAAAGGTGGCAAAGTAAAAAGTGAGAGGCCAAAAGGAAGAGGTCACTGGTCAGGAGAATGACAGTTAAGTTGTAAAGTATTGGCTGGAGGCATATTACACAACACTGAAACTGTATTGCCATCATAATGGTAGAACATCTTCCCTCTAGGTATTAAACTATTATCAGAGGTCACACATTGTTTATGTTTATTAAATGTTGTAAAGTCCCAGTTTTGTACTGTGAGTATTGACAAGAAAGACTTGAATCAGATCCTTTGCATGTGATTGGACCGCTAGAAAGTGGGCGGACTTACAATGTAGCAGAGCTACGGAGGACTGTGACACACACACACACACGCACACACACACACACACACACACACACACACACACACACACACACTTTCCTTGTAGCTAAAAGATTGATTATTATTAAGAACATTGCCTAAATAGATTACAACCTGGAATTGGTGAAATGTAGCTGCTTAAAGGATAAGTAATCAAGACTCAAAATCTAACCAGATGTTCAATGCCAATTTTAGTTGAGTAATTGATGCACTAACAGGCATCTCAACGGGAAGTCTGCAAAGTCATATCTGAAGATCAAAAGCTTCCAGAAATAAAACATCGGCAAATGTCAGACATTAAGTCCTTTTATATGTACGGTAGTTATTTTTCCAATCTGTACAGTCATTGTGGACCCCCCCCCCCACACACACACACACACACACACACCACCACCAGCTATATAGGTAGGGGGTATTGATGGAACCCCTGAGGTAAATGGTAGGAGTGAAGCAAGAGAAATGGGAAATCAGAGCAAAGGGCTGAAGTGTATTCTCTTTAAAACAAGAGGACTGTATTCTCCACAGTGGGGCTCCAAAATAATAGTTCTTTTGAAATATATATGGGGGGGGGCAGTATCCCCATCTGTATGCACCACCCCCTCTGACTAAATCCTGTTGGAATCCATCCTATTTGGAAGATTTGTATAATTGTTTCTATTCCTGGATCCTTGCAATGTCAGATTTTTCAAATGTTGTTGTTTGGGCTGTATTTTTTTTTTAAACATCTTTGGAAAAGTTCCATCTCTGCATCAGTTTTGGAATTACATGCTTATATAAAGGCCTTGTTTTTGTCTCGCTGGTGCACATTTCACAGGTTTCTGGTTTTCTGCAGCGGTCTGAAAAAAAAAAAAATCCAACGTTTTTTGCGCTTTGTGTCCAGAATCAAATCACTCTCGGGGACATGAGCGTTTCATCCGAGCTGAGTGAAATTGAGAAGACTGCTTTTGATTACAGCACCTTATTTTAAGTAAGGAGTTTTCAAAAGTATTTCTAATCTTTTAACATGGCAGCACTTCAGATGAGGTGAAAGCCACTGTTTGGAGTAAAAACATAAAAGTAGTATTGGTGAAGGCTTTAAAGTTCTGCCTACTTATCACCATACACAGTTTAAAAAGTCAGTTGAGAAACCCAAATGTCCTCTTTGGAAGGTGCGCCTGCTTTTGGAGGTCATACCTCCTCCTCTCCGAGGCGCGGAAAAGGCAACGCAACACTCCGAGGCGCGCCCGATGCCGGGAGGCGGAGCTAACACAGCGCTCTTATTTACGGCAGGCTGTGAACTGGTGATCCGTGAAGACTTGTTCAGTGGTGAACAAGAGAAGCACACGCCCATTTGTCTCGAATTATTCGGGGACTTCGAGGTCACAAAGTGCTCGAGCTGAGTAACGTTAGAAGTGCTGTTTCTTGCTAATTGCAAAAAAAAAAAAAGCTAAAAAGCTATAAAACAAAAAACTCCAACAAAAACCTAAAACTAACGATTACTAAAACAAACTCTCCACCACGTCAGAAACTCCTCTCAGCAATCCGGTTGCAGTGTCGTGTGATATATCTGTGGCAGCCAATCTCCCACTCCTCGCTGAGCTTTAGTAATTTTGTTTCCTCCCTATCGAAATCCCGCACAGCCCGGGGATCACATTTTCCAGGGAGGTAAATTGAATTGGCAAACCATGGAGGTGTCAATGATTTTTCCGTGGCTCAGATTGTGCCGGGGAGCGGCCTTGACATAATCTGTCACGAAGCTCTCTATGAATCTGTAAGTCTGATCCACTATTTGATCTTTTAACTGCTCCAAGATCAGTGTATGTGTACGTATTTGTAGAAGTTTACTGCAATGGCACAAGGCTGGCTGCGTTTTGCATTTCTCCTTCACGGGAAGGTTTAATTTTTGATTTTTTTCCCTACCTTATAATGCTTCGATGTCACTCCGATCCTACTGCAGAGCGGGATCTCGGCATTATGGGTTTTGAAAGCTGTAAACTGTAGCGGTGCTTTCAGTCTATACATCTGCATTAGTCTTACAGATGGATCCAGTTGAGCAGCCCGAAATGTCTGGAACAGCTGAGCAAATGAGGAACGTGATCAAAAAAAACAAATCATCATTTTAAAACAAACTCCGGCAGCACGGGCTCACTGCTCTACGGGGATGCCTGCGTACATTTTTCACTGGTGGGAGAGCTGTCACGATCGGTTGCCTGAGCGGCGGCTCAATGCCGCTCTGTTCAGATGCTCCTTTGCTCCAGATGGCACAGTTGCATCTGATTGAATTGCACAGTAACATGGTTTGAGATGGGTGCAGATAAAGCCTTTAATGAATATGTTGACGGTCTCTGCGTTTCGCCTCGTGCTCGTTTGCTAACTTTTTCCTCGCCGGGCTTCAAGGGACACGGCTGTGCACGCGGTCCAACTCTTACCCGTCCCACCTGTAAGAGTTCAGTGTCTGTCCCGCTCTCTGCATCCGCCTGCGTCTGACGCTTAGATTTTTTGTAATGATGTCATCGCGCCACACAGCCTGCAGTTCGGGGGCCCAGCTCCAAACACTCAGAGTATGAAGCACCCGATCCATTTGAGTTCGGTCTCACTGAACACTCTCATGCGGTTCGAGGCTTGAGGATGTGTGGCGTTTGTGTGGGTCGCCACACACACACACACACACACACACACACACACACACACGAGTACTTAAACACAGTTCTGCTTCCACACGCACATTTCCCTTCTGCAGGACACACGCGTGTATGAAAAGTGTTGCGAAATATCTGCCCCGCCACTCTTCCCCCCCCCCACCCCTCCCCCGAAACATCCTGCGCTTGCAGTTTTTCTCCGTCGCTCTCCTCCGCCTCTCCGTGGCTCCCTTCGGTTGCTCCCTCGCTCCCCCTCCGTGGCTTCCTAGCTGAACATTATTGTCCCTACACGAAGATCATTTCTGTCCTCCCTCGGCTCCATTCACGCCCCTGTCCCTCTTCATTCTCCCCACATCAGCCTTTTTGTATCTGCAACGCCGACGTTATTTTCCACCGGGGTGATTGTTGCGTGTCGTCTGTGTATGTGATACACGGCTGAGGATAATCGACGACCACAAAAAACAACAAAAGAATATTTTAAATTGCAATCCGACACAAAACGCCGGTCAAATAAACGCATCACTTCTGAGCTGTCAACACCTCCCGAGGCCCCAATCAGGAACCCTGCGGCAGCAAATTGCATTGACCCTGATTGGCAGACACGACACGACGTGTGTGTGTGTGTGTGTGTGTGTGTACAAGTATGTGATTGTTGCTCCAGCAGGGCGCCTGCATTTCAAAGGTAGATTTCTAAGTAAGAGAACAGTTGGCCAATCAGTGCTCTGCATCCAGCACAGTGGGACGATGAGCACATGACAGCCAGGCCTCTGGATCAAGGTGATTTATTGATTAATGCTACACGCGCGCACACAAACTGTCTTCTTTCTGTGTCTCTTTCATTTCTGTGTTCCGTATCCCAGCCGCTCTATAAAACATAGGGATGCAGGGTGGCTTATAGATGACAACCGATAATGGCGCGGTTAAGGCCTATTAGTATCCGGCCTGTTTGATCACAGAGGCTGATCTCAACCATAATGAATCACAAACCGCACTGCAACTCACCACAAAGCGCTTCCCCCCCCCCCCGATGAGAGACACTAATAAAGGCTCCACAACACTGCGCCTGCAGCTGGCTTCCCCTCGGGTTCGCTTATTGCTACATCTCACGTTCTAACGCTGAGCTGCTGCTGATACAGGCGGGGTCGCTGTCAAACCTCCGACTCACACACGTCGCAGACGAAGCGCGAGACGCTTGTCTTCTGGCAGTCGGTCGGCCGCGCGGTATATTCGGCGTCGTGATTCAGCCGAACACCTGACGACCTCCGGCATCTGTTGAGCGTCGTCGTAACGCCGACAAACACCTGTGAGTTTGCAGCAGAGTCACGGGAGCGGTTGGTTTGTATGGCGGCACGCAGCTGCCGGTGAGGCGTTGCCAACAGGCGTAGCAACGGGTACCTTTTGAAGTATTTCTATCTAAATAGCTCTGTTTACGGTTTCTAACCTCTCTCGATGCCGTAGTTGCTGCTTCTCTCAGTTTTAGGTTATTGGAAAACTAAACGTGTTCTGTTTAGGACTGTTGCTCCACCGAAAATGTGAATTTAAAGACGTCGTATTTTAAATTGTGACCTTTTATTGGGTGATTTATTTTATTTAGTGCGATAAAAGCCCATCTGCTTCTCCATCAAGCTTCAAATGAAGCCAGTGTGGCCATGTGGAGTGGCAGAGCTCCACATGGATAGGACACATGGCTGTTGGTGTTCACTCATCTCCAGAGGGTTTTTTTTCACAAAGCAGGTTTAGGAAGTTATCCAGATAACTTTTATTAAGTGCTTTGCGTTGCGTAAGCAATTCTCTGTCTGCATAGCTGAATGGTATTTCGACCTAGCTAATATTCAAATGTAGTTTTATAGATTCATATCGGTATTACCAAGAGAATGGAATCATCTTTTCACATGTGGGTCACTTCCCTCATGGACTGCTCACAGATCCTTTAATGAGTCGGCTCTAGATTATTCCTAAACCTGCCGATACACCTCCACCTCTGTCTTCCTTCTCCTCATCTCGTCCCTCTCTTCCTCGTCATGCTCCCATTTATTTCCCACTTCTGTCACTCTGCTGTGTGACTCCCCTCTAATCCCCCCCCCCCCCCCCCTGTCTCCTGACACACGCTCTTTCACAGTTGGCTCTCCCCCCATTCCCCTCCTCCCTCCCCCTATATCTGCCTCACCCAAAACCAGCCCTCCGTCTGTCTCCAGCGGTTGCCGTGGTTACAGTTTGTTCTGCTCATCAGGCGCCCGCTGTGCCTAAACTGACTGTCAACAGTTTAATTACTCATCCCTTCATCCCTCTATCTGTCCATACTCCTGCACTACGCTCGTGCTTGTTGCTTCCACCTCTTAGTCACTCCTCCTCCGAGGCAAACTCTGTATCTCTCCTTTCATCATTTCCTTCCTCTCATCCTTTTGACTTCTCATTCCTCCTCCCTAATGTGTCTGACTACTAACTGTCTAATTACTCATCCTTTCAACATTCCATCGCGTTGCAGTTTTGTTCGGTTCATTCATCCATCTCGCCATACGTCGGCGCGCCGGTGCTTTATGAGTGTAGTTTTCTCTTTCAGACATTGTTATTCCTCTATTCCCTCATCCCCGCCCCCTCTTATCATCCACCTCTCAAGTGTCATCGCTTGGCTTTTCATTCTTCATTACTCCGTCTCTCTCCCATCCTCTGAGTGTTCCTCCCTATCTTAAGCAGCCAGTCTTGTAATTACTCCTCTTCATCACGCTATCGTTCCATACCTCTCCTTCCATCGTCCACAATTCGGGTTCCTTGCCTGTTGACAGCGGGCTGATTTCTCACCCTCGTAGCCTCCCTCCGTTTCCCATTTTCTCCCTCCACCATTCCTCATTCATCCATCAAGTGCCACTTGTCTGACGGTGCCCACGTCTTCCTTGTTTCTGGGTTTTTTAAATCGTGCGCTTGTCTCCCCGGATTGAAAAGCTTGTTGAATCAGAAGGGTGTGTGTGACATCCTGCGTCAATCATTCATCATCGTCTTTGATGCCTTTTCATGTGTCTATCATCCTCTGTTTCATTCATCCGTAGTCCCTGCAAGCTATTGCACTTTGGGATATTTTCTGAACACTCTCTCATCGATTCATTTAAACTTTGTATTCCTTAACTGGCGTTCGCTAAACCTTATGGTCCATCGTAGCTTAGCAACGGTAAGTAGATGAAGCAGGTCGGTCAAGCGTTTTCATTCTCCGCATGTTGTATCTCCAGTGAGGGCACTCCTCCTTTTTTTTGTAACCCTTCAAAAACTAAAAGCACAAGAGCAAAAGTGTAACTAATGGATTATGTTTGTCCGTTCAAACGTAAGATGCAAAAGTTAGTATGTCAGACTATCGGGCTTTTTATGGTAGAAACCAGCTTTACTTCCAAGGCCAGCAGCATTCCCCTAACACATGCATTTTGCATTTTCCATGTTGCATAAAATAAAGAAAAGCCGGGCCTGAACACAGTGACCCTATCATAGTGTAAGGTCACTGTGTCCTGCTCATCGGTCCGCCCTTAATCCTGAATGCTCTTTCTCTTTGCATTAAAAATGAAAACCATGCACCATGTGTGTCATCATCGAGTGCATATTTAAGGTCGCTTTGCGGGATCCTGTTTTTAAAACAAAGCTTGGAAAAACATCAAAAAAGGACGTTGTTTTCAACCGACTCCGGGAGCCGACGTGAACTGAATTAGTTCACCAGCAACGGCTGATGAAATCGGCCAGTGACAGTGGAGACAGCTGCAAAACCGGCAGGTCGAAAGGCTAGAAATGAGAAGCCTGCTTACAGCTGAAATCAAGGACCAATTATTTCCACAGGAATTGGACGACTGCGTATGTGCCACGCACAAGGAAGGAAGCCTAACGAGCGTAGCAACAGTAACGGAGGAGGGGCTCAGCAAAGGGTCAATAAATTGATCGGCATTCTTCTTCTTCTTTTTTTTTTTAACACCCTTTCAATAAGTAATTCATTGGCTTCCTTTTTGATTTTTTCCTTCATTCACTTGGCGGTCTGCTCATGCTGGCAGGGCTCCATGCTTTGAACAGGGAGCATCCCATCTGCTCGAGCATCTTCCTTACGGTCGCCTCAGAATGACAGACACCCGCTAACAACAAGGCCGCGTCCAGGACCTTCTCTCCTCCACGCCTCTGTTTCACCGTTTGAACCCTGCTCGGTATTCTCCTGACTATCACGAGCAGGAGAGCGCATCCAATTATAGCATTATTAAGTGGTTAATGGATTTCAAAAGGCCTCTTTGTTGCTCTTTAAAAAAATGTTATCTGTTGTAATTTTTGGGTTTTTTTTTTTTTCAGAAATAGAGTTCAAAGCCAGAGTCAAAACAGCTGTTAACGATCAACGGAGCAAGTAATGAGCCCTGTCTAAGTTATTTCAAAACCTTTTATTGTTCATAGAAATAGTTTCACACGGTGTATTGCTTTTAAACTGAATCTGGTTTGTGTCCTGAGTAATTAATGTTCCTCTAAGGTTAAAATGTCCCTTATCCTCTAAGCTGGGCCTCATAACAGGCATGGCTGTTCCATGGTACACCATATTCCCCTCGTAGTTCCATCTCTAAATAGCTCATTACTGGTGTGAGTGATCTTTTACAGACGTTTTGGGGTTATGTGAGACTAATTGTAGCCATTGGTAACAACAGCCAACAGTAGAAGGCTACGTAATGATGGCCATCTCCATTTTTCATTTTTCATTTTCAATACCGCTTATCCTCATTAGGGTCGCGGGGGCACTGGAGCCTATCCCAGCTGACATAGGGCGAAGGCAGGGGACACCCTGGACAGGCCGCCAGTCCATCGAGGGCACATGTAGGGACATACAACCATTCACTCTCACATTCACACCTATGGGCAATTTAGAGATCAATTAACCTGCAGCATGTCTTTGGACTGTGGGAGGAAGCCGGAGAGCCCGGAGAGAACCCACGCTGCCACGGGGAGAACATGCAAACTCCACACAGAAGGACCGCTCCGACCGGGAATTGAACCCGCGGCCCTCTTGCTGTGAGGCGACAGTGCTAGCCACTACACCACCGTGCAGCCCATGATGGCCATCTGTCATTTCTAATTATTTTTGCTTCATCTACATTTCTATTTTTATCTCCTCACGGTAAATCACCATTCATTTATCTCATCGTCCTAGATTTCTTAAAGTCTTATTGTTTATCTCACAATCAAGCGACCCTTCAGTCTCTCGTTTTCTTCTCAATGTTATTCCATGATTCAATCTTTTCTATATCATCGTCTGCTCTTCCTTATCCTATGTGACACCCCCCCCCCGTTTCATCCATTCACCCGTCTCCCGTTTCCCTCCGTCACTTGAAGAAGTCAACCACTGCGTCTCACTTCACCTCTTCTTCTTCATCCCTTCATCTGACCTCTCTGAGCCCGCGGTGCCCATCACTGTGTCGCCCATCCCTCCCCTGCTCCCATTTCCTCTTCCTTCTTCCTCCCACTTGCACTTTCCCTCTCCTCCCGTCTCCATTTCTTTCTCATCGCCCTCTCATCCTCCCATATATCCACTCAGTCGGTCTGATCTCCTGTGTCAGTGTGCCAAATCTGTGTACGTGTGCGCGCTCAGACACCGCTTACGTAAAGAAAAGCCTCAAACGACGCGAGGTCACAACCATCCTGTGCTGCTGCCGACGCCACCACACAAACACTCCTATCCCGGCATCCGCATGCACTCTCACCGCGATGCGCACACACAAACACACACGCGCACGACACGCCAGGTGAGATTACATAAAGGCGAGGTGATGAAAGCCAAGCTAAAATGCACCCCGCGAGTAATCTGATACGGGACAGCTGGCTGACACTCGCACACAGAAACACACTCGGGGAGAGAGATTCTCAGCAGAGTAGGCGTATGTAGAGCAAAGAGAAACAATGGGGACTTGGAGATAGATTAGAAAACCAAAAGTGTGTGTGTGTGTGTGTGTGTGTGTGTAAGAGAACACAGAGTTCCTAGTCCAGTTAGTGCTGGTGTTCACCGCAATGATGTGCTAAATGATTCAGCACAAGAGAGCTAACCATGCCAACATGGATTCACCTTTACTGTCGCCGTATGCCAACAGCATGTGTGTGTGTGTGTGTGGAACTGCGTGGACGTTACCTTTTCCGTCTGTGCGGCTCTGTAATCCGAATCAGCTCCACATGTTATCCAGGTTTTTGTGTTTTTGTGTGGGTGCGTTTTGTGTGTGTCGGTGCTCAGCACAGATCTCGCCCCGGGTGCTTTCTCCTTGTGTTGGCCCGGCAGGAGAGGGGGTGTTCGTTGTTGTGGGGGTGGAGTGTGGGGGGGGGGGGAGGGATTGTGTGTGTTGTGCTGAAACCTATCCGTCTCCCCTTCAGACATGCACGACCCCGAACATCGTCAAAAGGAGGCGGATGTAGGTCAGTGCAGAAATTCCAATCCGACGATATCCTCTTAGGCTTCTATAGATGAAGAAAACCTGGAAAATCCCGAATTACTCGCTCGATCCCGGTGCGGTATTTCCCGAAATAGAGACCTCGGTTTGACAATCCGACAATCCACTTTGCCTGAAATCCTATTTATGGCGTTTGGTGGTGATGTCCACATGGCTGTGTTCAACTTCTTTCTTTTAAGTGGAGCAGTTCATTTGGCGGAGGATAGGAATCCTGGAGTCGCCGGTGGTCCTCACCTCCTCTTCCCCCACCTCTCCTTTTTGTGTTGCTCCCCCCTGACACATACAGCTCTATCGCTTCTTATTTGTTCATCTGGCTGTCTGGTTTCCTCCCCTATTGCTTCATTCTTTCACACAGTTTGTTTTCCTTTCCATCCTCTCACGCTCTCTCTCTCTCTCTCTCTCTCTCTCTCTCTCTCATCCCTCACTTCCCGGTGTGATTTCCAGGGTGTGTCACTGTCGATCACGGTGCCGTCCGTGTTTTGTCCTACCACATTGAATTAGTTGTTCATTGATGACCTTGGAGGGAGGGGCAGAGCGGGAGGTATGGTGAGAGTATGCTGGAGAGATGGAGGGATGGCTAGAAACCTGCAAAAGAGGAGAAACAAGGCGAGTGTGAAGAGAATGAACTGCCTTGCCCTGTACATGTGCCCCAGTAATGCCGTCGTTACCCTCTGCGCGTGCTCTCGCATGAATCACACAAACATTAGATGGAGTCCATTATCACTTTTATGCCTCATCCCTCTGTTTCTCCGACACCCATCTGACCTTCTCTTCCCCCCGAGATATCTGCATCCATCCCCCTGTCCACCGCCTCCACTGTATCGTTCACTCCTCCTTAAAAAAGAAAAGAAATGTACCCCCTCCCCACCTCGCCGCCCCTTTTACATTTTGATTCTCTCCTCTCTGTCTCCCCCATGCCTCTCTCCCGCTCACCTGTCTGTCAAAGAGAATCAACAGTTCTGAGAACCCCCTAACGCCTCTCAGCAGGCTGAGTTGTCTTGTTCTCACACACACACACACACACACTCTCAGGACCACAAAACACACACACGCACACAAACACACGCTGCACATTTGTGCGTGCTTGAAGACACACAAATCGTTGCTGCCACCATCACCACACACACACACACACACATCCACTAAGTAGTCATGCGGTGATACTCTCCTGTGCATCTCACTATCGCTCTCTTTTCCAGTCACACACACACACACACACACACACACACACACACACACACACACACACAGTCCAATGAAACAACTGGGCTATTGATTAACGCCATGAATGTCAGTTCAAAAGTCTAACACACAGACACACACACACACACACACAAACCACATACACAAAACACGCACACACGTACACACCCTGGGCTGTCAATCAAACTCCAAAAGCCGACACCTTGAGGAAGACAATCTCATTATCTTGCTCTGAAGCTGTGCACTCTGCGTGTGTGCGTGTGTGTGTGTGTGTGTGTGTGTGCATGAGAGCGTTCCTCAGAGTGTGTACGTCTACATTAGTGCAGCTGCTACGTACTTGCAGGCTATTTCTTTTTTACTCCCTAAAAATCTGTGATGCATTTTTTCTTCTTCAGTTTATTCCTGTATCTCTGCCTCTCCTCCACCGGCATTCAGTTTGCCACTTTGAGAGCACAATACAGCTACTTGGTGTCCCTTTATTCATTTTTTAAGTCTCACCTAACATTTATTTGAATGTGTTGCCCTCCGATGGATGAAAAGGTGGAATTACTAACCTTGTTTTCCGGCTCACTCCATCGTGACTCCTGGTACCGTCACATCTCCGAGTCTACGCGGCTCTCTCTCTATCTCAGCTCCGTGGAAAAACACCCATCTCTCTCTCTCTCTCTCTCTCTCTCTCTCTCTCTCTCTCTCTCTCTCTCTGTCTCTCTCTCTCTCTCTCTCTCTGTCCCCCTCACTCGGTCTCGACAGCTGCAGCGCTCTGTTTGCCTCCTCTGTCGCTCCTCCGTCAGGCTGTGAGCTGATTGATTTTTAAGTCATGTTAATCCCTCAGAACAGGTACTGAATGAAGGAGGGGACACTGCAAAAAAAGAAGGGAGAGAGAGGGAGAATAACAGAATGCAGGGAGCAAGCTGCCTTGTATTTCTTTTAAATCTCCTCTCCTTCAGGGTGGTTTTCTCCTTGTTTTTTTTTCTTCTTCTTCTTCCTGTCCTGCCTCCACCCAGTCACTTCACTTCATTTATCCAAATCATCCTCTTGCTTTTCTCTGGATTCTTTTGGCTTTCTTTGTCCTTATCTTGTGGAGAAGAGTGTGTGATCTGGCTCCGTCTGTGGCAAGAAACGGACTAAGAGAGAGAGAGAGAGACGGAGAGAGAGAGAGAGGCATGAAGATGAGGAGTCGGAGAGAGTAAAGGGGGGTGGGGGATGGATGGAGGAGAGAGCGCTTTACTCAAGTATTTTACTTAAGCATTTGATGCGCATACATAATGACTTTCCCTTCTTCAAAATTCAAACTAAAACATTTGGACCATTTTTTTTTATAGAATGACGTCTGCAATGGGGCCAAATTGGCTCGTGGTCGAATGCCAAAATCCACGTTTTTGGTGCGCCGCCAGCCGTATTGCTGGACCGCTTTGGTTCAGGAGGGGGCTGAGCCGGAAGGCAAAGCTCTCCATTTAGACCCTCACCTTTGTCCATGAGCTTTGGGGGGTGACCAAAGGAACTACATGGCGGTTACAAGCGGCCACATTGAGCTTCCTGGTCGGTGTGGCTGGGTTCAACATTAGTGATGGGGGAAAGGAGGTCATCCAGAGGGAACTCAGAGGAGACCTTCACATCCAAAGGGAGGTGGAGGTGGTTCAGGCACCTGATCAGGACCCTACTAATCGCCTGCCTTTCTGGGTTCTGAGGCATGTCCAGCCGGTAAGAGGCACATGGGGAACAAGCTGGAGAGATTATACATCATCTGACTTGGGAACTCCTCAAGGGGGGTGTTCCCCAGAAAGAGCTGGACAATGTTTCTGGAGGGATGGGTTTCTGGAATCCTATGTTTAGTCTGCTGGTCCCACGACGATGATGATGATGATGATGTTAAGTGGATGAAAAAGAATGTGAAAAAAACTGCTTGAGAGAAGTGGAATATAAGCATTTCACCTTAAGAAGCCATTCTGTGTGTTGAATACTGCTACGTTTGATACATAAAGAACATTTTCTTTTCACTTTCGATTTTCAGACTTTTACTTTTCGAGTTTACTTCCACCACAGATAGAGGGGGGGGGGTTGGTGGGAGAGAGAAGAAGGGAGGAAGAGGAGGAGATAAAAGTCTGCTGGTATGACAATAAGGGGAAGCGACGCTCTCGCTGCCTCGGGCGACTCTGGGTCAGGCCTGGATGAGCGGGGGAGCAAAGACGTATGATTAAGAAACAGTGAGCACATGAGTGGCGACGTGTGAGCAATGGAAGGCAGGGGGGAGGAGGGAGAGAGGGAGAGAGAGAGAGCGAGCAGGCCGAGGATCTCTCGGGCGTGTGGGAGATAAGTGAAGAGAGGGGTTAGTGAGGGATGGAGTGGATGGAGTGATAGCATGGTGATAGGCAAGGTTTAGCTGATATGACTTCAAACGGTGGTCAAGCGCTTGATTTCCCCACCGCCGGCTGGGAAATAGGCGTTAAATGGAAACCGGCGTCGAGTGCGTCCCGCTACTGAGGCCGAGGCGTTTAACGTTAGATCGGATGTTGGAATAAATTCGTTTTCTTACATTCACATACGTGCGGGTCCATTTATTTATTTTTTTTGTCAACACAATCGCACACCAGAGAGGGAACTTCCGAAAGAAAAGAGGGATTTTATTGTGTTGCGGATGGATTGGTTTTTTCATGTATCACAATTTCCACCCAGGAGTTCATCTTTGTCACTTCTCGATTTTCTAAATAGTTTATTTTTAATCTGTGCCTCCCCTCCCTACTTATCTCTCCCTGAATGATTTACCTCTCATCCCACTTTCACGCTTCTCGGTGCATATTTCCCTTTGATTTCTCCCTCTTTACTCTCACTCGATTGGTCCCCCCCCCTGCTGTCCTGCCAGCGTATCCCTAAAAGCGAGGTCCAGCAAAGAGAAGTTTGACACATCATTTCACCCAAAAGAATCCCGTTAACAGCGCGCGGCTTTATGGAGCGTTGCTTCACGATTAATCAAACGTCTCGTGGTTTTGCACCCGGTCCTCTCGTCAGGGAGAAGGACGTTGCTGAATGAAATAAACTAACGTGACCTACTCCAGCGTGATGGATGAAGGGAGAAAATGTCTTCACTGACCAGCATGTCCACCACTTTAAATCCAGGGCAACTCACAATAAGTTTACCTCAAATGAACCAGCCACGCATCAGTCTATAGGGCAAATGTCGCAGACGTTGTGATCTTGGAACATTTCCGGTGACCACAGGTCACTTGTGTTGGAGTCAAACAAAGTTAAAAACCCTTGGACTGAGAACTAAGCGGGGAGGCCAGCAGGATCTGTTTGAGTTCATCCCGAGTCGTGCTGCACTTAATCAGAAAGAGGGCAGACCTGATCTGGTTCGGTCAGGCTAAATTAGCCCTCAAAGTGAAAACAGTTGCAGGGGAGTCGGCCTACTGACCCGGGCCCGAACTGATCCATCTACTTTATTTTCTGTTGCAAATTGGTCCACTGGTCAACTCACCGGTGTATGTGGCTCTCTCAGGAGCACGCTGACACCGGCAACTGGATACTGAGCTATAAGCTATAAGTGAGTTCATGTCGGACATTCATACCTTTTTGCTCGAAATGAAACAATGACCACTAAGTGCTGACGTCCACTCTTTCAGAGAAGACCAATATACAACCTGCAAGCTGAGATTCAGCTATTTAAAGATATCCTTGAGGGGTTTGAGTAACTTCAAGTGGTGCTGCCCCGTCCTCTAGGCACATGCACAAGGACCCACGTGCACTTGCTGTGTGTGTGTGTGTGTGCGTGTGCGCATAACTGAGTCCCACTGGAACGCACAAGAACAAACGCACATTGGAGAGAGCGCCTGACCAGTGCACACAAACATGTCGCAGGTAATCACCGGTTTGTCAAAGGCTTTCATTAACACACACACACTCTCACACACACACAGTGACTTCGCACGTGGACGACACAATCTCTCTGCGAGCGACGTGCGGCACTCACTCAAGAGAGATTGTCACGGGCCCACGATGGCACACGCGACGGCGTCACACAAATCAGGGCCCGCGCGGCAGCCAGACACTCGCCTCTGAAATGACTCTCGCGCACACGGGCGCACCCTTGCTCCGCTGTGTTTTTCGGGGCGGGGTTAAATGGTGTGGAGGTTGAGATGGAAGGGCTGATCCCCCCTCTATTTGTCTCAATTTCGGGATAATGAGAGACAAGGACACACACACACACACACACACACACACACAGCCGCACGACCCCGCCTTCTCATTTTGCTCTCGAAGCCTTTAAATGTCATTGTGCTTTTATTTCACTTCCTCTGCACCGGTGTGACCGCCGTGGTTTCCCAGTTACTGCTGGTGGGCCGTTTCCACAGCCATCGGCAGCAGTCAATGAAGTGCGAGAGGGCAACAACGCCGGGCCTCGTGTGTCTATATTGCTTTGAGGGGAACAATTTGTCGTACAGTGAATACGCCGGGCGGAAACGACTTCAGGGATGTGTTTGTGGAAGAAAAGAAGCAAACATGCAAGCCAAATGTTCCCCAGGGTGAGTTCCTTTAATGCGTTGCGTTCCGCTGCAATGTACAGTGGAAATAACAAACGATGTATAAGAGAAAGCTCATAATAAAACTTTCTCTTTGTGTGTGGGGGATGGTGCTTAAATTAATCTATACAGGAATGCAATGGGCTGTGCAGCAGGGGGGGGGGGGGGGGGAACAAAGTTAATGTTGAAATGGAAAGCTGGGAGGTGCAAATGAAAAGATTGCAAATTAGATTTTGTTTGTTGATTGTTTCGCCGAATACAAGCGGCAGTTTCTTGGCATTAGTTCTGTTAAGATTGGAAGAATGTGCGTCTGTGTGTGTGTGTGTGTGTGTGTGTGTGCAAAAACTGTCAGTACGCTGACACAATTTTCGTTGCAAATAATTATCCGATTATAGCCTTCAGTGTGGAGAACAACTCCGACAAAGATTCTCTGATGGCTTGTAGATGGGAGCCGTTACCATTGATACCACGGCCTCTGTTGCTACAACCCACAGTTATTATCGTCGGCATCGGAGTGCTTGTGTTTACACCCAATAAGATTTAACTTTATTGTACAGGTACTGAGGCAACGACATGTTGGTTAGCATCTGACCAGAGCAGTGCAAAGAGAGCAGTGTATAAATATATATATATATATATATATATATTCCACAAATATAATATCCAGTGACTCAGCAGCTGACACCGTTTGGCATGTGTCATCAGGCAGTTGGAGGGCCGTGTGTCGTGGTTGGATTAAGGTGTTTACCTGACTGAAAAAGGCCCCCTAAATAATGCATCTAAAATTGCCCAGCGCTCTCTGTCATTAAGCTCCTTTCTGACTATGAGAAGAATTGCATTAACGGAATCGGAGCATGCTGTTTACATGGGCGCCACCTCAGTCACATTGTAATCGCATTACGATTATTGGATTATTGGCCGTGCGCGTAAACACAGCTAATAGACGTTTCTCACGCTGGAACGCTACGACTTGTTTTAAAAACAGGTTTGACTAATAACGTTCAGAAATGGGTGCCGTTTCCGCCTCGCTGGCACGACCGTTAGATGGAACGGCCGGCGCACGCGCGTGTTCCCACCGCGCGCACGCGCGTGTTCCCACCGCGCGCACACGCGTGTTCCCACCGCGCGCAGTGCGCGCTACCTCCATGGTGTGCAGGAGCCCCGATCAAAGAGCATGAAGGGAAATGTGAGAACCTATAAATACTCGACTCGAAAATCACAGGCAAACCAAGATAAGGCTATGAAACATTCAAATAAATAATGCATGATGTTCTGTGCTGAGAAAAATCCAGACGGTTATAGTACATTCTGTAAATAAGTGGCGGGTGTTAGTCATTTGTTGTCCCGCGTGGCCTCCGGTCCCTGGAAACAGACATGTTTTTGGATTAGAGGCATCATGCTGAGCCATAGATGGACGGGAAGGATTTAATATGGTCTTGTTGGTCGAGTCAACATTTTTATATTGGTTCAGCTTCTTTTTTTAAATAGGAGTCCAGTGATCTTTGCTCAATATCTATTAGTGCGGTGTGGATGAATCACCTTTTCACCGATTCAGAGAGCCCCATTCGATGAGACGCATCACTTTGATGATGGTGGCGGCAAACGGAAGGCCGGAGGAATTGAATGTGATGCGCGGTGAGACACCTTTTTTTTCCTTCTTCTTCTGATTCTCATTCAACGAATCCTCGTGGCCTTTCCACCTGAGGTTGACCCCCGCAGGTAGTTAGCGAAGGCAGATGGCTTGTTTTCGTAAACCAGAAACATGTTCCACGTTATTATCAGAAACACCTCGGTCTAGTGTGCGAAAGCATTTGTTACTAAGAGTGTTGATACTTTGAGAACATTTTGTAACACTCTCAGGCCAAAACCCGCCACAAAAAAGGCGTTGGAAGTGATGCCGTATATGGCTTTGGAGTGTGCCGTCTGTGCTCGCTAATTAGACGGGCAAAGGGGTTGTTCAGCGTGCAGCTGCGGTTTTCCTACAGGACTAGAAATTGAAGGTCACACCTTGAGTGTTCATCTCCAGCGCTATGGAAACCTTAATTTCGCTTCATGCCGGCTGTTTATTTTTCTCTACTGCAACCTTTGCGCTTCATACACTTCTGGTTCGCTGGTTTCTTTTTTTTTTTTTGGGGGGGGGGGGGGGGGTTTACACCTCAATATATTTCTGTTTTTATTTCACAGTATTTGGACCACGTAAACATACTGCACGTTGCTCTTTACAGCATCACCACACATTTTAAAAATGTGAATCTGGATACAAAATGGGAGGATGCCAAGTAGGAGTAATGAGAGGTTTAAAGGGAAAGCAGTCTGATAACGAATGGTACCATTGTTTAGATTAAGGGAGATACAAGGAAGCTCTAAGGCTGAAATGTCCATTGCATCCCATGGCGTGTGTCTCTCGCAACATCGTGATTATAGGCGATGGTTAATTATAGCCTTTTAAATTAGTAACGAGCCTCCGCGTTGGTGTTATTCAACCCTGGGTCTGCACACACTGTGGGGTCTCACAGCAAGAATATGAGAGTTGAAAACATTTCTCACAGAAACTTCATTATGCTGTGAGTTTGTGCGTTATAAATACTCGAGTGACTCCAGTCGGGGGGAGTTCGCATTCACAGCACACCGCTGCTGAGCGGGGCGGTGGAGCGAATGTTAAACTACACGTCAAACCCAAAAGCAAAATTACGCCTCACTGTTGACAGGTTAACCACGTATCCACTGACATGAGTAACGGCCGAAAGCAGAAGAGCTTCCGTTGGAACTGGCTGTCATTACCTGAAACAGTGGACTGAAACCATTCGGCGTGATTATCCAAATGGAATCCGTAGTTTGGCGCATGAGAGGTGCTCTTCTCCCCGTTAAAGGATAATCTGCCTCGCAGATCATCAGTTTTTTTCGTCGTAGAATATCAAGCAATGTTATCATTAATCCGCCGAATCGGCTCCAGCTCTGCTTCTACTTTCGTGGTAGCGGTAGTAATAAGGGTTTATTGAGATGGGACCCCACAGTGAAACTATGAATTCCCAATGTTTTCTTCAGGCTGTAAAAGGTTGACGATCTCCTGCTGCTTCATGCTCATCTCAAAGCTCTCTGCGGGAGCTCCGGTTCAGTTTATATTTTTTCGGCGGGGAGCTGCATGGTTTTCAGGAATATACACCCGGCGACGGGGGGGGATGTTGTTGTGGCAATCGAAGAAAAACGAAAAGAAAAGGTGTCTGTATAGTTTAATAAAATGAAAACATTCGATGTAAATGCGGTTACGGTGGCACATGTGGTCTCGAGCACTGAATGCCAAATGATCGTGATGATTTTGCGGCATACAAAGATGCGAGATGATCATTCACAAGTACAAGTATAATTAACAGAGTCTGAGACGACTCACCCTGTGGGTTTTGGAGTTCATCACGAGCAGTTAAATGCGTCACAGGCCCACTGCTTAAGGAATCCCAAAATACCACTAAGTAGCTATCTGTTTTAATACGCCTGTGTCTCGGGGTCCCTGAAAGACCAGGCCTCCTTTTAGCTGGTTCAGCACAATCTGAGTCACGCCGTTTAAAGATGACACATCACACATCGCTGTTGATTCCTGGCGAATGCGTCTCCCCTGGTAGTAAAGAAACTATCATCCTGCGTCGTTGTTGCAAGAGCATTTAAAAGTCAATTAAGTGTCGTCACACACGTGGCATATATTTTAGATGTGTGAGCAAAAAAAAAAGCACCTTTGTTGTGTCCACTTTCCCTTACCCCACTTCTCCTTCTGCTTCAGCTGGTGATTCTCTACATTACTTTTAGCAGCCCCCCCCCCACACATTGCCGTTGACAGTCTGAGCAAACCTCTGTGAATAGGCTGGCACATGGAGGTGCTTAGAGCGATAGTTATATTTCAGAGAGCTTGAGGAAAAATAAAATATCAGTCAAAACAAAACAATTTTGTTGCTGCAAAGCGTTCACTTTTTTTTAAACCGCTGACACATTGACTGGTGCTTTTACTGTAAGCGGGGGGGGGGGGGGGGGGGTACCATTTACCGTGCTTTCAATCTTAAAATGTAGTTCTCCTATTGGACACCGGCGTTATACTAGACATGTCTTGACAACAGTGAGATAGCTGGTTCACATCCTTTGTCTAGGATGTCTGGCTAGTTCAGCACCATGGACAGTGGCCCATTCAACTCAGAGAGGCATCTGAAAGCACATTAAGCAAGTCCTCCCCATGACTGGATATTAAAGTATGTCTCTCAAACCTTTTGTTCCTTTACATCTATTTCTGAAGTCCTTTTGAAATCGATGGGGGATCGTAGCTGGACTGTAGCATGGACTGTTCCTCATTAAACCTCGGGTACACCGATGCAAACCTCATGCTAGAGCAGTGGTTCTCAAACTGTGGGGCGCCGAGGTATTACAGTGGGGGGGGGGGTTCACATATAGTGCCGAGAACTTCACATATTACAAAAGTACGTGTAAATGTGTACGTTACGGTTACGGCGTTAACGGGTTACGGGTGCGCATGCGCGATCACAAGGTCCAAGATTTATTTTATATATATATATATATATATATTATACTTTTTTGGAGTCAAATTTATTTCTTCAATTATAATTATTCATTTGCAGGCAAGTTTGCGGATGAATAATTTGTGAGGAAATTAGCCTTTCTCAGTGACATATTTGGAAAGCTGAATGAATTAAATCTTCCTCTTCAGGGCAGAGAGCAGCACCTTCCTCGGCTGGCAGACGAGATATTTACAACAAATATTTGAACTTGTTTTGTTTAGTTTTTCACAGGTTGCACTTATTGTTGTTATCTTGAAAATGTATTCAGTGCCAAACATGTTAATTGCAGCCACAATAAGCTATTTGCCAAATATGAGTATTTTTTTTGCACAACTTTATTTGCATTGTTCTAACAAAGTGATTGCACTTTTTATTTATTTTTGTCTGATGGAGCAATCTGGTTTACTTGAAAGCGATTTCAATTTTCTTTATTCTATTATTTGAAAAAAGCACAGATGGAGGAGTCACATTTCAATAAAAATTCAGCATAGACCATTTAGTTCCAATTTTGTTGGGGTGGTGGGGCACGAACATTTTTCTTCCTCCGAAGTGGAGCCACTGTGCTAGAGGGAGATAGCGGTTGTGAAATATTTTTTGGGTACTTTTTGTTTCTTCATACCCAATGAGCTTATTTCAAATTGATATATGGCTAAAGCTCCCCTGATGAACTCCAAGGTGAACACTTCTCTGCGGTGATGGGAGTTATTACCAGAAAGATCACCAATCAGATTTTTGATTTCACTGAGGAAAAAGCCCCTTGGTAAATGTCAAATACTGAGACCCGATTCGTAGCCGCAGCCATGAAATCATCTTTAATCTGTTATCTGTGTGATGGGACAGGTCGTGAGACCGGGGATGAGGAGCTTCTGAGGGAGACGAGACGTATTCCCTTCGGCATTAACATTCTTTGTTCCTTATTTCATGGTCGTAAAGAAAAGGATGAAGATGGTTGTCATGGTGAATAGTCATTGGTTGCCTACCAAGGAAGCGGAGAAGAGTTGAGAAACAAAGAGCAAACTAGTGAGCAAAAAAAAAAAGCATGACCTCAGAATTAGAAGAGAGGAGACGCACAGAAGTAGGAAGTGGTCACAGTTTTCATCTCTTTTTTTCTCTGTCACATTAGCGCTGTGCGCTGTCATCGGTGGTGTCAAGGCACCTGCTCATTCTTACCCGGGACAAAAAGACGGATGCAAAGACGGAAGTGCATGGAAAGAAATGTCACAGTCTGCTTGTTTCTCTATCCGTGTTGCCTTTCAGGCCTCAGGTTCCTTAGAGTCCTCCATTATACTTATTTGCTTGAGTTTGTGTGTGGTTCCGTGCGTGTGTGCGTGTGTGTGTGTGTGTGTGTGCGTGTTGATCTTGTTTATGTGCATGGCCCAGTGATTAAGGCGTGACGGATGAGGAGAGAAAAGACGAATGACCCGACAGCTCCCCTATTCAACTCCTAATCATAAGGTGGTGTGGAGGTTCTCTGTGACAGAGAGACGCAGTGTTTGGAGATCAGGTGTGTGTGTATGTGTGTGCGTGTGTGTGTCTGTGCGTGTGCGTGGGTGTTGTGCATTTGTGCGCAATGTCGAGCACCGTTTGAATTTTTTGCATAAAAAATCCAAACTCTAAATCTGCACCGCCTCTGATGCTCTTTGCATCCTGTTCTCGTATAGAACAAACTTCTATATTTGCCTCTAGTGAACGAAAAGCACCAAAATAAACTGACGGAATTCATTAAGGCTTTAGAAAGTAGAGTGGCCGCATGTGATGGAGAGAGAGGTAGTTGACGGGTATCGATGACGAGGAAACGCTAAGACAACATGACACATTTAGTCCGGATGTTTTTCGGTTTCTGGTTTTTGCTTGAAGAGGTGGGGTGTATCGTCTGCATTTGAAGACGGTAAAATACACTGATCTCCACCAGCAGCAGGAACAGAGCAGAGTTGTTTACAAGGACACTTTGGGTGTGGGTGTATCCAGTTGAGCTGTGGATCAGAGACACCCTGCCAACGCAGGATTTCACCAGGCGTGCTCGTGGCTTTCCAGGCGAGCGTCAGGATTCGAAAGCCAGTGGAGGGATAGCCAGGGGAGTGCCGTACCATCCATTTCTGGGTTCAGTTCGACACGACTGATGCCACGCGCGTGTTCCTGAGTAGCCACAACTCTCTGGTTTCTCACTTCATTGCACCAGTAAAGGGTCTCTGTTATATGTCGGTGTATAAGACCACAGCTCTATGCGCCAGCACAGGTTGCCAGTCGTCCTTGTTGCTCACGAGCTCACGTTGTTTTGTTCATGTTGTGCTGAGCCCAATTCCAACAAGCAAATGAACACATCAGCTTTGTCTTTTTTCATGTTATGCGTGAGTGAACATTAATGGATTTGATCTCACCAGTTCTGTGATCCCTCAGTTAGTAAGTATCCTACGCTTTATTCTGGGGACTCTAATTGGAGGGATGTTGCACGCTGTGGAGCCACAATTACGCAACGTCAGAGAATTAATATCACTATCATTAATATTCCTCACTGTAAATCAACATGTGTGTTGGCGACGTTTTTTTTTTCCAAAGTGGTGTGTTAGAGATTGTTTGGGTTACATTTGATATGGTGTTCCCACAAACTTGTTTAACAATCCAAATGTATTAGTGGATCACCACCACGGTCACTTTTCTATTAAGATATGAAGGTTAAGCTATTTAGTTCCAATCTGGTCAACGATCATTTTGCATGTAAAGCAGTCAGATCAAATGGAATTAGAGAGATTTAAAGAGATTTCAGCAATGAAGAAATACAACATGTATTTACATTTTATGTTTGGCACATCTTGGATAATAATAGGTTGTTTCCTATGAGGTAACACGGGATTCCCAAACTGCCGGTGTGTCATACCATTAAAGAATAAGAGTAGCAAATGTGACTGATAACTTATTATCTCTGATGCCACCCTGGATCTATGCGCTCCTCGGGGCAGTGAGGCCTTGACCGCGATCCGTTCCACGCTGCGTTGTTCACAAAAAGCTTCAACTTTTCCACCAGCACACGTTTTTGTTTTACGTAACATTTGCAGGAAGCTGCCAACGTCCCATTCTAAATGATTTTCAGCCATGTTTACAGCCCTTCTGTCTGAACCTCAGGTTATGGTACGATGACCACATGCAGAGCAGCTCCAACATGACTCTACTTTAAAAGTTGTAAGAGAAAAGTTAGGAGCAGCCTGGACGGTAACACCTGCTTGTTGTTTGTCTGCTTTGCGTATTGAAAAATGACATCAGGGCCATATTTCTCGTACCTGGCTAACGTAGTTAGTGGGATAATTTTCAGGATAATATTACATAAGTCAGGTTTTTCGGGTTCCACGAAGCAAGTTTGTCAAAATCACCATAGCAACACATCCACAAATTTGGACCTGCTCCAGCGCAGGCTCATTCAGTCTACCTGGATAAGCTGACCACTCCCCCTGAAGAAAATGGCAGCTATATATATATATATATCATATATACAGTATATATATATTTATGTTCCGACGTTTGTGGGATTACCACAACAAGTATAAAGCAAAAATAGTGGTTATTTCTTTCATGGTGGATGGCGGAAATTATAACTGTTTCCACAGAGATAAGCCACGCCCCCTCTCCAGCATAAGTGAAGTGAATGAAGCGCATGAATAAACCACAAATAGTCCAGCGAGTAAACTCAAGCGAGTAAAGCGCTGTGAATAGTCGCGTGAACGCATCATTACGCATTTAACTCGTCTGACACGTTGCCATGCTTCTTGTCTAGCCCTCGCAGCGGTGGCAGTGTTAGATGTTCCATCATTATGGTCTGGAGTTCCTCATATACATTCATGATCATCTCCTGCTCGTCAGCGGAGAAAAATAGAGGCTCTTCCTTTGAGTTTATTTGCCTTTGTGCCGTTAGAAACATCATGGTTTCGGTGATCGACGCTTCCCCCTTTTGAAGTCGGACGTGCGCGCGCAACTATCCTGAGTACTGACGTCTGGTTTGAATTAACGAGGTGGTTTGAGCGCGGATCAGCCTTTGAGAAACCGCGATAGCCTGATGTCAATCATCGTGCTAATCTAAGCTGGATAATAGGACATTTGATTGACATAGTTGAACCACGTACGAGAAATAGGGCCCTGATCTCAGTGCACACAGATTGCAGACAACGAGAATCAACTAGAAAGTTATTTATTTATCTTTTCCTCCCCAGGATCCCCAGACTGCTTTTTACTGTCGGGTGTAAATTAATGTGGATGTTTGTTGACAACTTTGGCACGCCTTCTTAAGCAAACATTTGCAAGTAATGTTGCCCTTGCAGTACATTTAATTGATCTTATTGTCAAACCTAAAGGGACAGTTCACCCCCAAAACCCAAAAGATACATAGGTTCCTCCTAACTACAGTTCTATTCATCAATATGTTGTCAATCAACTCTGCTTTCATACAACAAGGTCTGTGGATTACCTTGAGTAATTGAGAAGAGACGTCGCTATGGAGTTTTTTTCTTTTCTTTTTTCATATTTGATAGAACTCCAAAATTTGGCAACTCGCACCAAAAAACAATCCAGATGTAAAAATAGCGCTAAAGGTGAGAAGGTCACAAAAAAAAACGTGATGTGTTTGCAGTCAAGCCAGCGGCCCGGGACATCAATACTCGCCTCGCTGCGCTAACGTCTGTCAGCGGAGCAGCATTGATGAACGGAAAACACCGTGAGAGTAAAAGGATAACAATCCGAATCCAGTGTCATTTTAGGGTGGAAAGAAGAGCACGGAGGATTTTATTCTGCGCCAAAAAAGAAACTTGAGCCGCGAGCGTATGCAAACGTGTGCCCGCGCGAGCGATAATTCCCATTTAGGCGTGTTTACTTCCCCTGTAAAACTCCAGCTCTCAAAAGTGTGTGTAGTTGCTCGTGTTCGCCATCTGAAATGCGTCGGGGGATCATTACCGGGGGGCGCTTTGCATGCTGCGTGCAAAGCTGCGAGAGCTGCAGCCCAGCGGTTGTTACGGGGCCTCTAAATCAGGGAAGGGCCTCCGTCGAGTATCCGAGTGTCTGATATCGCCGAGAGGCAAGCGAAAAATAAATGCCACATAGATACTGAGCGGTGGAAAGAGAGAGAGGTGTGTGTGTGTGTGTTTTTTCGGGACACTGTTTCTCATCATTAGGGGGAACATGGAGATGGAACTAAAGGCGCACTGTGTGTTGGTGTGCGTGCTCGCCACAGGCTCACAGAGCAGCCTGATAATGAACACATTGATCTGCTACAGCAGAGAGGGAGAGGACAAACCTCGGCGTGTTAACGCGGGGCTGTCGTCCCTCTCCATTATTTTCTTTCCGAGTCGTTCTCATTAACAGCGCCTGCTTGTGTTATTTATCTCTCGTTCTCTGTCTCTTCCTGTCCGTGTAGTTTTATTTTAGTCCTACCGCTCCACCCCCCCACAACCAAAACACACACACACACACACACACACACCTAATGCCCACTTATTAGGTTTGTTTACATGTATAAATAATAGATGAAGAATAGATCAAACGTAGAAACATGAGGGAAAATTACGAACAGGTGAAATGTCAAAATGTCCCAAGGCCAATTAAAACATTTTTAATAAGCAAATAAGAAAAATATTCCTTTTTTTTTTGTTTAAATTTAAATTGGGAAAATATCGTCCACCAGTAAAGACTTACGAGATACAGAGACGTAGTTCAACATTTTTTTTTTTTCCTTTCTGGCCGAGGGTGAGATGAGAAGGTTGATATCTCTCAAGCCTGTACAGTAAATATGATGCCACTGCAAGTAGCTATTTAGCTTAGCTTAGCACAAAGTCTTGAAAAAAGGGTTGCGCAACATTCATACTGGCACTTTTCACTAAAGTATGGATTCATTAAGCAAGATATGAAGTGCTAATTCCTAGGCTTGGATCTGCTGCTGGTAGGCGGAGATGTGTACGTTTGAATGCTTCAATGTTAATTATATAGAAATGTAGAAAGAAAGAATTTCCAGATTTCATATGGCTGCTTATGTTCCCCCCAAGTACATGTATGGCAGCAGCATATAATGTAATACAGTTATCCTGTCAGACACTATAAATGGATGAAAATATGATGACCACAGGTCTCTGAAGGCATATTGCAGTTAGTGTTTTGGTCCACAGCCCAAGGCCCACTATAGTGCAGTACAGCTGTACACATCCCTCAGCTCTCTGTTGCTGCTGTCCAGCTCTCCTCCCTGCAGCAGGAGGCGGGGGATGCAGTGTCAGTGTGCGTGTGTGTGTGTGTGTGTGTGCCTGTGTGTGTGTGTGTGTGTGTGTGTGTGTGTGTCTGTGTGTTTGCCTGTGTACTTCAGAAAATGAAACCCTCTCTTCTTGACTGGGAACATGAGAGCCTGTAAAGACGTCCACAGTGTTGTTCCTCTTAGTTGTTAAATATGAATGGTACTTTATGGGTTCTATGCATTGACAAAGTGGAAGACTTCTCTTTCTTCTGCTGCATCTCCCTCTTTCTGGAATTAGACATTTCTTTGTCAGCTGCAATAAAGATATTGCTGTTGTCTCTTTGTTCTCTCCACTCCTGATATCAGATATAGATGTGAAGAACTCATGGCCCTGTGTTGCTATATATCTCATTTGGGCTATGCCGCTGCGCTATATTCACCCGGGCGCATTGATCTCTCCCTCGCGCTCAGTGCTAGTAATGAGGTGTGTGTACGAGTGGTTTGTTCAATGCTCTTCCCACACATATGGGATTCCTGAGTGACTGTGCAGGAACAATTATTTCGAGCCACTGGGTTGTTTATGGACGCCATGTATGCAGATATGAGGCGGATGTTTGCGTAGAGGCAGCTCAGAAGGCACTCTGGACGCAGGAGGTCCCTCTGGGACTCTGCTTCTCTCTGATCTCTGCTTGTGTGTACGTATGTGCATTTATGAATATAAAGAGGGTACCTGGATGCAGGGTCATGAGTTTCAACGATTTACTTTTCTTTCTTTCTTGTTTTAATGCCGCTTAAGACTCCGACATTCCGGGTCATGTGCAAAGACACTCTTAGCAAGTAAAAGGGAAATAATCTTTCCTCACTTACATTCAGTCCCCCTCCACCTTCCCCTGGGGGACATTAAACAGCAATAAACACATCTAAATCTGCTCCAAGACCAGATTACCATATCCTGTTTTCACTGAATCCTTCTGCTTTCTGCTTTTTTTCTTCTTTTTTGCAAATCTCTCTCCCCTTTTTCTTTCACTACTCGTATTATTAAGACGTGCTTACAAAAGTTGGAGGAAAAAAAGCAACAAATGTACTAATGAAATTAACTTATCCACTCACCCCCCCTCCCCCACCTAATTTACAGCGCTTAATTGGCCTGATAATACTTTGGAGGCGAGCAAACAACAACATAATAGAAACGGAATGTAATTACTTTCAACAGTTGACTTTCTCCCTTTGCTCCGATTGTGTGTGTTTGTGCTTTTGTCTGTCGGAGCTGAGATTGCGCAGCGTTTAGTGTTCTCTGTTATTTGAATGTGGCTCTTTAGCAGAGTCTTGTCTTCAAAAGAGCTGCTCTCTCTTTTTTCTTTTTTTGTTTCTTTCATGTGATTCATTTGCGGAGCAGGACTCGAGCTGATTGATTGCTTTCGTGACCGTCTTGCCTCTCTATATTCTGTGTGTGTGTGTGTGTGTGTGTGTGTGTGTGTGTTTTGTTGTTTTGTGGTTACGCTCAATAAAGAGGGCAAAAAAATAACAAAAACTCCCCCCTCTCCATCTTGTCTCTCCATCTCTAGACCAACATCCCGTTCCTCCAGAACGTTTTCAACAACCACCAGTTCCTCCACTCCACCGTGGACACCCAGTTCATCGACGAGAACCAGGAGCTCTTCAACCTCAAACCCACCCAGAACCGAGCCCAGAAGCTCCTGCACTACCTGGGTGAGTTTCTGCCTGGAGCTCAGTCCGTTCCAAACGGTTCATTCAACGAGGCCTTCATGTGGTTATAAGGTTAATAGCACTAAAATAGTGATTGTTTCTGTGACTTCCACCGTAGTTTATCAAGCATTGATCAAACAACTGTTTGTATTAGCTGAGCTGATTGTGATAATTTCAGTGAGCAAAAATAAATCAAATTGTCAGTGCAGAATTATGACATTCTGGCTAAGAGGAACAATAAAATAAAAAGAGAGGGCTATAATGATTGTAATTGATCCAATTACGACATTTAAACTTGAAATCTAAGATTACAGTTAGGAGATAAAAACCAGAGGGGGAAGAAGTGCCGAGCTGGTTTGTATATGACTCCAACTTTGAACCAGTGGTATTTAACCCTAAGGTTCAAACAATCTGTGTCATGCTCTACGATTTATGCTGTATTCGTTTTTAAGACCTCAAAGTAAAAACGTGGTCCGTAAAATACAGATTTTCTTTTAATTGATATGGATAATGCAATTAAAAGGAATGGACTTTGGTTCATCTCCGCCTTCTACCAAGCCATTGGGGAAAGGAGGGGAAGGTCAATGCAAAAAGACCTAACTGGAACCGGTTCAAATCGTGGATGAAGGAAAGCTAAAAGACGTATTACAATAAGGATGCACTTCAGTTGACCTTGAGGGTTGGTCTGAAGGATTTATTTGTTATGGCACGTGTACTAAATATCTCTAAATCACAAAAACAGGACACGTGACCATGATCCTTACTCGCCTCAGGACTGCTGTTTTATAACCCTCATTGATTTTCTTCTTTTCTTTATTGTCTTCACTGGATGTTCGATACGTTCCAGAACTGCATCTGACTGGTGTCGTCTTTGTGTGTGTTTCAGGTCATGTGATGGTAAATGGACCAACCACACCCATCCCAGTCAAGGCCAAGCCTTCCTCCATAGATCCAGTCATCCCTCCTGGCACCATGGGTATGTCGATCGCGTGCAGTTCAGCCAATGGCAATGCAAAATTCCCACTCTATCGCACAGTTCCAACTCCAAAGACACCTTTTTTCCGATTAGTATACCCGGCCGAAGCATTACAAGCAGTTTAGGACCTTCAGCTTCCACAGTGTAGCTCTGTTTGTTGGGCAATGTGTCAACAAGATCAGCAACTGATCATTGGATTCTGTCTTTACACCATTTCTTTTGAAACCGTCACTGGACACTGTTACCATAAAAATGCCACAATGCATCATCACCCGTGTTGCGTGTCTTACATTTGGACTAATTTAAGCAAGGCGTTGCCACTGTAAGGGTGAGGGGGTTTCATTTCTTCTGGGACACCCAATGATAAAAACGTAAACACTTTGGATAAAAGCCCCCGCCGAATGACAAATGGGCTGTCGGAAGAGGCCGTAGCTGCAGGCGGAAAGGCCTTCCTAAATGGCTCCGTTTGGCACTCCGGGAGGAAAAGGGTTTTGGCCCAGAGTGCTCTGCTGAGCGGTGAGTACGGCGGCGAGAGGGTGCAGTGCATTGTTCGTGAAGGCAGAAGTTCGATGCTTCTCACCCTGCTCTGCACCAGCACCCCTGGAGTCTCTCAGGAAAGGCCGAAGGCCAAGCTGGGCTCTTTGGAGAGCTTGTTGAGTATTAGAGTCTCCGGAGTCGAGCTCCAGGTTTTTTTTTTGCTCCTTTCGAATAGAGCCTCTTCCTGATTTTTGAAAGGTTAAACTAAGGCTGAAATGTAAAAATACTTATCTTGAAATATCGATGAGAGGTCCTTTTTTTCTTTTTTTTTTTATGGCATTAAAAAGTAGAAAATGTCTCCTTTTCCACTGCGCTCCCAGGTTTTTATTTTTGTGAGAGGTGCAAACTTTCTGCAGCTGCTCCTTTTTGACAGCCAGAAAACAGTGATCTGTATCAATCTGACTTGTTTATCAGCAGCCTGTTCTGCCTCGGCACATATCCCAGCGTGCCCGGTAAACACAGATTCGTAACAAAATAATAATATGAATCCTAATCAGGCATAACTAATCATATCTGACATCTAAAAGCCATGCACGGTGGAACAGGATGGAGTAGAATAGGACAATATAATCTGCCTTGTTTGTGTGCGTCTGCCTGTGAGTGAGCGAGCGCGTGTCTCCGTGCCTTCCTGCCACTTGTCTACTCGTGGAAATATTGTGAGCAGGTACTCTAGACACACACACACACACACACCTACTGTAAGCAGCTGATGAAGTAGTGTATGCAGCACAGGCACGCACAGAGGCATACCTAAAGCCTAGTAATGAGATTTGTAATGTGCTTATATCCTTTCTTTCATTCGGCGGAGGGATTGGGAGAAGAGAGGGATTAGGCCTGTATTATCACACTCTGTGGATGGAGGGAAGGACGGGGCAGGGAAGGAGAAAGGGGTTATGAAAGGAGACGAGGGGGTTTGGGCAGTGTATAATCCCCCTATATGTAGATAAAATCGCCATTGTGGCAGGCGGAGGGATGTGGACGGAGATGGATACATGGGGAAAGAGGGGAGGATGAAAGAAGTGAGGAGTGGACCACCCACAGAAAAGAGAGGAGCAAAGATCAGATTGTCATATCACAAAAAAAAGCATCACACCTGCTGATAAGGAGAAAGAGGAAGGGTGCCAAGAATATCTATTATCGTGGGAGCTCCCTCCACTCCGAGGAGGAGGGGAGTGAAAGTGTTCCTGAAAGACAGGCCGAGGGTGTCCTGACACAACATGTTAAGTAAGGAAAGGCCATTATTTTCTAATTAAGATTTGTACTCTAAAACGTTCCCTGTGAAGGCTGATTGCTGGTGCTTCATCGATGGTGAAGTACACCTTGTTCCAATTATTGTCTGGATTTATTTAATGGAGGACGTGCAGAGGTTAATCACCAGATGCCTGTGAGCTAGCTTGAGGAAGTCTGACTAATAAAAATGACAGACAACTTCCCTCCTCCCATTAGTGCGCTGCATTTCCACTCTTAGGATTACAGTAGAACGGTAGTTGGGAGCACAATATGCGAAATCTGTGCACAAATGGACTTATTGTCCACTGTTTCTAGGTTTTGATGCTTTCATTAGTCATCTTCAAGCGGCTGTATTTATTTATTTTTTGCTTTTGTTTAGCTCCAAAACTCATTTTCAGGTGGCTTAAAAGGAGTCATAGAGTCTTAAATGTGGCTTTCTGAAACCTCAAGATACGCTGTGTGTGTGTGTGTGTGTGTGTGTGTGTGTGTGTGTGTGTGTGTGTGTGTGTGTGTGTGTGTGTGTGTGTGTGTGTGTGTGTGTGTGTGTGTGTGTGTGTGTGTGTGTGTGTGTGTGTGTGTGTGTGTGTGTGTGTGTGTGTGTGTGTGTGTGTGTGTGTGTGTGTGTGTGCGTGCGTGTGCGTGTACTGCAAGGTAACCTTTATTCTTCTTCTTTGTTCTTAAAACATTTCTTTCAGTTTGTTTGTTTCACACCTCCCATACAAATAAAATATTAAAAAATAAACTCTGTTCTTGAAGCTAGTGCCAGTCAAAGGTATTTTCCATCAGGCGGTATTTTTTAGAAGTTATGGCAAATAGCAAGCAATAACTAAATACAAATGTAACGTAAATGGTTGGTTACAGTCTAAAGAAGGGGATATATGTTATGAATTACAAACGATTAAACTTCTCTGTAGTGTCTCAGTCCTAACGACTCATTAACATGTTCCGGCTTAAGTGATTGGCTTCTCCAGCACACCTGGCTGCAATAAAGCACTGATTATTAAAAGTTTCCTAAACACAAAGATACGAGACATTTAACAGTGTGCTCAGGAGGCCGATACCAGCCCAGGACGGCGACGACTCAAGCTGTTATTTCTCTGAGATTATCTTCCACACGAATTGCAAATAAAGGAGTACCTCTGAGCATCGTAGCTCGCTGGGCCACTTTGAGTCGAGTGTGTAGAGAAGGCCGAACGAGCGAATAGGAATGAAATGACACCAGCCCGGGAGAAAGAGGAGAGAAGTGAGAGCTAAGAAGCTAGATAGCGGGAGCCGTGTGTGTGTGTGTGTGTGTGTGTGTGTGTGTGTGTGTGTGTAAAAGTGGGTCAATTGTCGAGCACAGCATCCACTTGGGACTTATATCTCCTTATTGCTTTTTGTTTCTGCAGCGTAATGATACGACACGCACGCACGCACACACGCGCAAATCCACCTGAACACTGTGTCCTCTCTCTGTTGGAGACATAACGCATGCAGAGGCCATTGTTTTGGTCCCAGTAGTCCCAGTACACAAGCCCCTAATTTCCTCAAAGAGTGGTAAAACAATAACTTCGAAAGCAAGTTTATTTGAGAAATGAGAGGACTTTGAGTATGAATCAATTTCTTCTGTGTGTGTGTGTGTGTGTGTGTGTGTGTAGGTGTGCGGGGTGTTCTCCACTCAGCCGTATTATACGCAGATCTTGATAAGTTCAAAGTGTCGGTATCTATTTGCTACGGCAGTGTGATTTCACAGAGCTCGTCTAGCCTGGAGAATATTAAGCGACGCCGAGATGGAGGGAAAGTGAGATGGGCTAGAGAGAGCGGGACGGCGGGTTGGAGGACAACTAGGCAGGCAGACCTCATTAACTAATTTAATTGATTGATTATTGTACACACTGCAGTGAAAATAGATCCCAATTCCACCTCCCAATATTTGATTGCCTCTGGTTGTGCTTGTGTTAAATTGCAAGGCACGGAGAGGAGAGGGCGATGAGGAAAGAGCTGGATTAAAATAAGAGGGCTGGCTGAGGCAGGGCCCGTAGGGCAAGGTTTCTGCACTGTTTATAACTTGTTTGTTTTGAGAACTATTTAGTTTTTATGAACTGGAAATTACGGCATTTCTCTTGCGGATTCCACGCGGATAGATTATATTCCTCCTCGCGAAAGCCTTTAGCGGCTGATAGAGAGAGGTTAGATGAGGAACACTCTAATGCCAACATGTCTGGCAGTCTCAATCCGGGGTTTCTCGGGGAGTGGATCCTACAAGGTTTCTGAAGACCTCTAATTAGATATTGCTTTATGCGATGTACCTAAATCATATGCAAGCTTGCATAGCTCTTGAGCAGCACGGCTCCATGGCTGACTTATTTACAGGATGGATTGCCATGAAATTATTTAGAAGACCTTCACGGTCTCCAGGGGATAAACCTGACATTTTATATAGCGGCCACTAGCAGGTCAAAATGTTCACTTCTTCCTTAAAATGTCTCATTATAAACAGGATGGATTGGAAGACATTCATGGTCTCCAGAAGATTGATTACAATACCCTTTGTGTTTACCTGACATGTCCTTTTTGTGCTTTTGTGAGTGATTTGGTACGGACAAGCGTGCCCCAGAGGACGAATCCTCAGGACTTTTCCTCTAGTGCCATACCAAGTACCTTCAAAACTAATGACCTCCCCATGTATACTTTGTGTTAAGTGCTAATTAGAAGCTGTTAGCGTGCATTCACTAAGATGGTGAGCATAGAAAACATTATACTGGCCATGTTAGCATCCTGGTGTTAACATTTAGCTCAAAGTACAGACTCACAGAGCCGCTAGTATGGCTGTAGACTTTGGTCTGGGTATAATTGTTGGAGAGTTTTGAGACAAATGTTTTATATATAGGGATATGTGAAACACATCAATAAGTCAAAGAACATGGATTCAAAAAGAGTAGAAAATATAGAAGCGGCCTCCACACTTGAAAATAGAAAATAAACAAACATATGTCATGCTCAAATATGGTCATCAAGACAGCTCTCTGATCGCTGGTGTAAATCTGGCACGTAAAAACACGGTCTCTGGCCTGATAAGGCAGAGAATTCAGAGATGCAAGGAAAGTGCCAAAGCAGCCATTCTGGATCCAGTTTGCCTTTGGGTGGCAGCCATACAGTACCGAGCTTAGTCACTGGGATCTCTTGTTCCAGTAAACAGTAGCTGCTTACTTTATATAGAAAATCGTGGCCGAATGAGTCACTGTCACCAGGAGAGATCCATTTTTACAAATCGGTGGGTGGTGTGTCTAATAAGATGGCTGCCGGGCTCAAGTTCTTGATTTCATTTCTCGTCGATCTCCCTGAGCTGAGGGCGATTGAAGCAGAAATGAGAGGAGGCCGAGTGAAGTGCCAGACATGTTAAAAGCACAACTTAAAAAGAGAACACTGTGTAAATAACGGCAGCTTCTGTGCTCGTCTGGCCCACTCGAATATCGTATGGACCATTTCCCCTTTGATTATTCATTAGCCCCTTGTGTTATTATTCTCAACTTTAATGTCTTTCTCTCCCCCCTTCCCTAATAGGCGATCCTCCAATAGGTTTCCGGGACGTGTTGCTGCGTGACGGTCCCGAGGGATTCGCCAAGGCTGTCCGTGCCCACCAAGGCCTGTTGCTAATGGATACCACCTTCAGGGATGCCCACCAATCGCTCCTGGCGACTCGGGTTCGGACCCACGACCTGAAGAAGATCTCGCCTTTCGTCAGCCACAACTTCAGCAACCTTTACAGCCTGGAGAACTGGGGAGGTGAGTGTCTTTGTGCTGAAGGGCAGTGTATGGAATCTTTTCATCACTGGGGAATAGGTCTACACGTAACCGCCAATTATTCTTTCGGTACGGATTAAACGGATGCAAATTAGTACGCTGCTGGTGGGCAGACTGGAAGCAGTTTCCCACTGCTTCCAGTCTTTAGGCTAAGCCAACTGTCTTCTTGTTCCAGCGATGTGGCACTCGGAAGATTCATAGTAACGAGGAAATACCCATAATTTGTTTGCATTTGTCATGTAAGCAGTCATGTAAGAAAGGCCTGCATTTCCCTTTTCTGATGGTTATCATTTTAATTAAACTCTTTCTGTATGTGCTCCCACATTGTAATGTGCCGTAACAGCCGTGCCTGTTTTCTCCATTCTCTTCCCCCTCTTTCCGTGGATCCGTTCCGTGTTTCGCTCATGACAGTGATTGTACCTCTTTGTCTTTCTGGTTTGAGCTATGAAAATCATGTGCCATTGAAAGCATATCTCATGCCTCCATCTCCTCTCCCACAAGTCAGTCTTCCGCGAGCTCCCTCAATAGACTTTGAATGTGCTTTTTTGCCCCTGCTCTTAAAAGAATAGAGAAAATCATCCGTTATTGAAACTTCTCGAGGCATGAACGGCCCACTAGCGTGCCGTGATAATATGCACTTACTTGAAATTGGCCAGAGAACAAAAACAAAAAAAACGGCGTGCCTCGGGTTTGAAAAGTCAACAACGAGACCAATTATCAACACTTCGTGATAATGGTCCGATGTGAAGTGCAATTGTTACGAACTGGTTTCAAAGAGTAAATTCACTCTTCCTGTTTGAACACTGAGGATACTCACGTTTGCGGAAGAGATATGCCCAGTGAGCCTCTTGAGGTTGAAACATTTAATTTAATGCTCAATTATAGAAAACCACTCGGAGCGATTATGCTTATTCTACTTGGAGTGCTTTCAGTAGATCACACGAACAAACATAAGAACCAAACAACAAAGGCCTGCAGTAAAAAAGGGCTTCTGTTTCAGTGACTGTGCTCATCGTGAGATGGTGAAGCAACGTGAGGAAGAGCAGGAAACCCTTTCTAAGATTAAATTCCTCCTGGTAGCCGATCATGGTGCAGGAGACTCTTTCATTACTGTGGGACACCCAGTCACTGTCTACTCATCTCATGTTTGGACAGATAAAAAGGTTATTGCAAAAGTAAAACCGAGGGGATATTTGGATAGACGGGGCTTAACTGACTGCAGTGTATCGGGATGTTATTACGAGACTGACCAGAGAAAGATGACTCGGGTTCAGCTTAGCCGTGTTTGAGTAGTCACATTAAAAGTAAATCTTTGAAGAGAGACCGTGAAACCTCTCTGTGAACTCAGTGCCTCACTCTGCAGGATATTGTTAAAAAGGTGCCACGCTCCTCTCCGTATGTCTCATTATGCTGTGGGAGCCAGTTCTGAAAGGGGAAAGGGCTTTCATTAAGGGACATGCATTCCTTTTAAACAGTTCGTTATCTTATATGTGAAGACTTTAAAACAGACTTCATTTATAGTCATGCAGCAATAACAGGACCTGTCTGACGGCGTTACTCTCCTACAGCGCCTCGCTGGGTGGTTACACAGTCCAACTGTAGATAGTTAAGGCCTCACAATGGTAGTGGTGAAGCTCCTTTTTGAAGCTCGTGGCACAGTCAGACATGTCTATATGTTTTGACTAATGAAAGGGCACAGACTGAGCTTTTCGATCAGGTTTTTCATCTGTGTGAGAAATGTGAAACTGCAACAACAACAAAAAAACCTGATGGAAAGCATGCTTTTGAGACCGTTTTATGGTTGAGCGTTCAAGCCTTATCACCCGAGGTCCTGGGACAGGGATGTCGTATATGTGTACAGATTGTAAAGCCCTCTGAGGCTAATTAGTCATTTGTGATATTGGGCTGTACAAAATAAATTGAATTGAATCATGGATTTTGAAAGCATGAAGTTCAAAAGCCAGAAAGAAGCAGTAGGGTAAGATTTTCTAAACTAAAATGATTGCTGGGGTTCTATTATACTTTAATATAAAGGGATTATAAAGATGCATTTAATAAGGTTCGCCCAAAAACAGTGAACCTTTCCTTTTGAACAATGTATAGCGGTATGCCATAATGTCATCACTCACTCCAACGGACTATTCTGTCAAACTGATGCTCATTCTAAGAAGCTCAGTCTGGCCTCGGTCGAGATGAACCGACAAGAGAAAGGCGGATACGTCTTCCTTTGCGTCCTCCGTCTCAACGCGCGGATGCATAAATCGCAGTGGGAGTCGAGTTTTGAAATCTCGAAAGAAGAAAAAAAGCTCTCGGAAGTTCAAACGGCGTTCCGTCTTCATAAACGAGTCGCAGCGAGTGAACGCGTGCGCGTCTCTCTCTCTCTCCCATTTACACCACGACAGCCAATAGTACATCATTGGAATCCAATGAAGAACAGGAGCCAGACGGTTTAAACGCCTCCTGACATGATGGTTCTGTAATGGGGCTGACGTTATGAGCCGAGGAGATCGTCTCTCCCGTTTAAGGGACGTTGCCGTGAGAGCGAGCGAGTGAATCGGCGCCGAGAAATGTAATATGCTGGTGTGGATCCTCTCGAGATGTCGGTAGTTCCGGCATGATATGATTATGAGTCTGGCGGCACAGAATAGTACATTCATAATTATTTAAACACTTAAAGGCGGAATAAATTCTTGAGCTAGATATCAAACCCCCTGAATCCCTCCTGCAACTTAACATATAATAACATTAATGTGTTGGTCTTCATTTGACGTGTTAAGCGAACAACAGCAAAGCATTTAGCAAAGCAGACCTGCCACCAAGCCTTTTAACACAAAGTTCACACTCAAGCATCATCCATATTATCACCTTTTTTTTTGTTTAATAGCAGTTCATTTTTTTTTTTTTTTACTAAATACGCTATACTTTTTCTTTCCTTGTTTTCATATGTTGCCTTTTCTGGCTCTGGATCTACTTCTTCCCCTTCTTTCTTTTTTCAAGTGTCCGGTCACATCGGACGCATCATCACACGGCGTTATAATACTTAATACTTAGTACTCCCCTCGAGGAGTGTATACTATGTGAGGGCCCCTTTGATAAGACAATGTTGTAATCTTTTACAGTGTGTCAGGATAATATCAGACAGTCGTGTCCCCCCCCCCACCCACCCACCCACCCACCTTCCCCACTGTTAAACGTCCTTCATTCACCCAGCTTTCGGTGGCCAACGTTCCCAGGTACACGGTTAGCCGGCCGCGCTCTCGCCTGATATTGATTTAGGTTGTGAAACACAAATCAGACGACCATGATGCTGCAATGAAAAAGTTCAGCTCTAGCACACTCTGTCCCACAAGGACAGAGTGTAATTGTACCTTTTTAAACAGCTCCTCATAAATCACCCAATGGCCATAGAAGGAATAACTACCAAGCCCCTTCTTGATAGGAAGTCCCTGTACAATACACGTTTATTACAAAGTCATCAGAGATGTAGAGAATATTACACTCGGCTGAAGCTTGAATCACTTCAATCTCTCAGCGAGATGACCGTGTGAGTATTGGACACAGTTAACCTGACAAAAATGTAATAAAAAAAAAAAAAAAGAAAGTTTGATATGGGATACAGGATTGCTTTCACATGTTTCAGCCGCTTAGAGGCAGAATGAATCATTGGAGATATTAAGCCTGTGAAAGCCCTTTTAGGATTACGTCCCCTCCTGATATAATGTTGCTCCCTACACCGTGGAAGATGCAGTCAAATGAACTTGGTCACATAATTTGTCTATATGGTTCCTACCATCGATTTCACAGTAAATGTATCTGATGGTAATGCGCAGTGCCGTAACGGAAACACATGAGGCCCCCCTGCAGAATAACCCTGAGAGGGCCCCCCCCTCCCCATATGTAAGGGATAATGTATTGTCCGGCGGTCATTATCCAAAGATAAACGAACAGGACCCAAGCTTTTCTTTTGAGGGAAATTTATTGAATCAGAAAACACAGCTCAAACAGAGAACAAATGTATTCCAACAGAAACAAAACATATGCTAGGGCCTATCAAACAGCTCAAACAGAACATATGTTACAACAACATAACAAATATGCCTACATATAGTCGATACACCGGTAGGCTACTTTCTACAGGTTTCTACAAGTCTTTAACCACGCTCTTTACATCTAAACCGCACGCACGTTTATTCTCTATGCTAAGGATGGCCAGACCTCACAGCCTCTCTTGTGACATGGAGCTTCTGAGATATGTTTTGATCAGTTTTAGCTTGGAAAATGACCTTTCAGCGCTTGCGACAGTCACGGGTATTGTCAGAAATAATTTGATGGCCGTGGCTACATCAGGCACACTTGATAGTTGATATTATTTAAAACTTATAAAGCCAGTTTAAAATACTTTTTTTTATTGTGTAGCTTTATATGAGAGACAACTTTGAGGGATATCTTAATGTTATTACGTAATGTAATATTATTTAATTATGACATTCGGCCCAGGCGGGGATTGAACCACCAACCCCCTGATTGAAAGATGGAGCTGCTAACCACTGACCCACAGTCGCCCAATCAGTATAATCAGTGTTTCAGAGAACCGTTGCATGTTTCAAGAAATATGGGCTGTTTCCTGGTACAGACCAGGCAGTGGACACACACACACACACACACACACACACACACACATATGAAGCCTGACCAGCATAGGCAGCATCAACAAATCAACTAATCCAGAGTGATTAACTGCAATCACAGAGACATAAAAATTGATCTGAAAAGATAAACCGTCTGATGCATCACGACCATACTTGCACACTTAAGCAAAAATGCTGGTGTGTGTGCGTGTGCAAATAACAGATATTAATCATTATTATTTATCATGGGCTTACCTTTATTGACTCGAGAGATAAAAGTTGTATATAACTTTTTATTTTACCGCCTGGGGAGATTTGGATGAAGTAAAGAGTTTGTCAATATGAGAGCATTTAGTGTTTATTATTGTTGAGGTCTGGATAAAGCTACTCGACCTACAGAAGATGGTACAGGCCCATATATTCCCACAGCACCTTTTCCAGGTGAGAAGTCCCAAAAATAAGTCAATTTTCTCTGTTCTTTCTGTAAACATGCCATGGGCTGTTGAATACATTGCAATGCGTTGCTTAACAGGCTTGTTTCCATCGTTCTCCCTGATTTAATTCCAGCTCATCTTCATGGCAGATTGTCGGCTGCCTATCTGCCCGGCGCGCCGTGCCTAATGTTCTGGTATTTGGAGCCAGCTGTCGGGCCTTATTCCTGTTATCAAATTATTAGACAAACTTCTGCCGTCCCCCGATGAATTCCTTGTTCAGCGTCGCGTTTTGATATCCCACATGCTATAATACATTAATACTAATATGTTTAACATCAGATAGGATAGCTCGGAGTCATTTCTGCTCCAAATCAGTGGTTTAAGAGGCGCTGACGCAGGCTAAAATCTAAATCGGGGGGGGGGGGATAATTGATTAAGGGAAGGGTATCCAGACCAGGGCAGTCCTGCTCCTCTTCGAAAGGGGAACAAGCAATTGCGCTTAATATTTTCTCTGTGTCCAAATGTATGAGTGCACAGAAAGTGAAATTTAATGATGACAGTGTTGGATCAGCAGAAAACCACTGGAGGCTTCAATATTTCTGGCTGATGTGATAAACGGGTATGAGATTCACTAATCTACTCCCCCAAGAAAGGGAAATGAGAGATTGCTATCTCTGTTTTTTTTGCCTCTCTCACCGATAGATTTCTTCGGTTTTAAAGTGACTTTAGAATGAAATGATGAAAGTGTGTGAATGAACAATGAATGTGCAAGTATCATCAGACATTTCATCTGAGCAGCCATTAGTGTGTGTGTGTGTGTGTGTGTGTGTGTGTGTGTGTGTGTGTGTGTGTGTGTGTGTGTGTGTGTGTGTGTGTGTGTGTGTGTGTGTGTGTGTGTGTGTGTGTGTGTGTGTGTGTGTGTGTGTGTGTGTGTGTGTGTGTGTGTGTGTGTTGGTATCGGTATCGCGATGAGTTTGAAACATTCGTTTTTTGAGTCTAAACTTTAGATAAAAGTTGGGAAGACAGGTTAGACTTCAGATGACAGCTGATAATAATCTGCCACCCGTGTGTGTGTGTGTGTGTAGGTGCTACCTTTGATGTGGCCATGCGCTTCCTGTCAGAGTGTCCATGGAAGAGACTCCAGGAGCTGAGGGCTTTGGTCCCGAACGTCCCTTTCCAGATGCTGCTGCGAGGGGCCAACGCTGTGGGCTACACCAACTACCCTGACAACGCTGTCTTTAAGTAAGTCACGCATACACACACACACGTCACACATAATCTTAATTCAGTTATTAAACATTCAAATGTTTAAGGGGCTAACAGGCATAACACCCAGAGTCTTCATCATGAATATGTATGCATTCGTTTGGCTCCAAATCCACACATTATCTCCCATAAAGCTGGGGAATGAACACGCTGACGCACACAAAGCAGGGCTGTGAATGTAGGTCGACGCACACAATAGCTTAATCTGCATTGTCTATGTATGCATTGAATACTATGTGTGGTGAGTGTAGTGCTTAGTATGTACAATACAGTCAACCTCATCATTTTTCATTATTATTATTTAACCTTAATTTATTAGGATATTTACCATTTAGAGTCTAAACCTATTTTTCAAAGAACAGACAAGAAACTTAAAAACAACCCCGCAAATGTTTGTAATTTTCCAATTTTTCAAAAATGTTTTCACCTTTTGCAAAACATCAATTTGAATAACAATTTCTTGAAAGCAACTGCTGCAAATTGTTTGTCTCCGGCACGCACCTGTAATACCGCGGCAGTCTCACAGCGCCATAAATATTACATTTACATATGCGCAATAACACACAATCACATTTTCCTCCATTGTTTTAGGGTGATAATGTCATGAAATATGACGGCAGACATTCAAAGCTGCATTAGAAAAAAAAACCGCAATAGAAAAACATTTGATGAAGCCCCCATTTGAATAATGTACATATTGGCTCCTCACTATGTGTGCAGTTGTTGTTTTGACGAGGGGAAAATGCATTTAACAAGCTGGATGTGTACATCATTATGGGTTACATGATCATAAAAGGGATTGCTGTAGTCGTGACGTGACGTAAGCGCTGGACACCATGTGTGCGTAGGATACTTAAATCAATCCATCCTGATATTCACTCTTGGAAATGAAATACTTATTTCCCCTTCGCCTTCCATTCCACCGATGTTCTAACAATCGGTCTCTATTCATACGAAGCGTGAGGCTCACGCGGCTGCTTTGTCTTTGCATGTCTCTGAATGGATGTTTCTGAACGGCAGCTTTAGTCAGGTCAGTTTGGTTGACGAGTTTCTTGTTGCCTCTTACCACGCTCGGTGAGTTTCCACACATTTCACACACGTCATTCATACAGATGTACGCCAGAAAGGTCTTTAGGGCCATAAATACTCGTGTGCCTACACACATGCATACACACGCCTCTAACACTTTTCCGAATGGATTCACAAGTTAGCTCGATGACGTGGATGACTCGCGTGTACCAAAGCACACGCACCTGCATGCCGTTCCACACACACACACACACACACACACACACACACATGCACAGTGATATTCCCCCTCACCTCAAATAAATTAGGAGTGGCTTCATGACTAATGCAGCTGCCCCCTTCTCCCTCCTTCCCATTGAATCACACACATGCACACAGACCTCCCCGGTCCTCCCTGTTGTGTTGCTCCCCCTCTCCTATCATATAGTTATTATTTATCCCCACTCTTATAACTCCCCTTTCATGCCTCCATTCATCTCTCCACATTACACACTTCCTCCCCTCTTTTTAACTCTCTCTCTCTCTAACCCGACTGCTCTATATACCCCTCCTCATCCCCATCCTCACCCTGTGTCCCGTAGGGGGGAGCGCCATCGAAAATGTGCACATGATTGTGATGAATGGCTGTAAACTGCCGGCCCGGCTCTCTCCCCCTCCTCCCTTTTATTTCCCCGTCACTCTCTCCCCCGCGTCGTTTTCAGTGCAGCAGCCCGCTGCCAAGTGGCTCAAGTGTCTTCATTAACTAAATCAAATCAAAGTGTACTTTCACTTCTTTTTATTGATTTTAAAGTGCATGTCACAGGGTCACGGTACCGTCTTCTCTGCAGCAAGGGTATAATTTGTCGATCGCTAACTAGATCTTGTTAATTTGACAGAAAAACCATATATCTGATGCTCGCGGATTCACATAACGATTCCATCAGCTCTGACTCAGACATGTAGGACAGTGTTTGTGATTTGGTGCCAAACAGCGTCCACTAGAGAGCACTCGCTTTGTAGTGCTAAATAAATACCGGACACGCAGACGTTGGACTGGTAATCCTCTCGTGGCACAACATTAAGTGTGTCTGTTTATTTGCCAAAACAAAAGCTCTGTGTGTGGGTAAATATTGTATTCACAGTAACACAGCTACCGTAAGCACCCGACCCAGTTCTGAAAAACCTGATTAAGATACCGAGGCCAAGGCAATAATAGGAGGGATTTACCACTTTCGGCGCGGATGATGAGGCGGGTATACATTTATCTCCAGTCATTGTGGGCTCCTGCAGGCTGTGTTGGCTCACTTTCCATGGAAATAGCGAGGATGTTGTATTAACGCAGGTACAGCGATATTCATGAGTGGCGATATGGAGATGGATATAAACAGCTTATCCCAACCCCGGATATACACCATTATCTGGAATACACTGTGCATGGAGACAAACTCATTATGTATGAGAGATTGTGTGAGCATCTTGCAGTGTACAATAAGTCTCAGCAGTCTCAATAACCTATTATGTGTCTCACTCTGATTTGACTGTGGATTTTATCTGCTCGCCTGTATTGGGCTTTTCGGTTGACATCATTTTGCCACCCCCTTCTCCAGGTTCTGCGAGGTGGCCAAGGAGAACGGCATGGACGTCTTCCGCGTGTTCGATTCCCTGAACTACCTGCCAAACATGCTGCTGGGCATGGAGGCCGCCGGGGCAGCAGGTGGCGTAGTGGAGGCTGCCATCTCGTACACCGGCGACGTCTCCGACCCGATGAGGCAGAAGTACTCTCTGGACTACTACATGAACCTGGCGGACGAGCTCGTCAAAGCCGGAACCCACATCCTCTGTATCAAGGTGGGGAAATAAAGATGATTTGACTGTGTGCTCTGAGAGTTGTTTACTGCGAGTTCTACATAAACCCTTCTTTTTTTTTTTTTCCATCACTGTAAAAATCTAAAGAGTCTGGCACTTATTGTTTGCTCCTGAAATCCCTGCCCATCTGCCACCAGAATAACATAGAACCAGCTGGACGCGATCTTTGCAAGGGTTTCATACACAGTCTTTCTACACATGTATGTGATCACGATCAGGCCCTGCACTAACAGACTGGCTGTCTGTGGCTGTGTACACCCTTATGTGGCATACGGAAGCAAACGGTCTGGTTTGGGGTGGGTTTGATCCAACGTGAAACGGCATGGGTAGGTAAATGCCATATGAATGCATTAATGCAATTCCTGGGATGCAATAACGGTTAATCAACTTTACCAATGTTCTTTACCATGAAGAAAATCCCTTTAAGGCAAAGCACATACATGCATTTTGATGAGCATTTATAAATAAAAATACCCTCAGGTTTTTACAGGAAAGGAAAGGTTATTTGTATTAGGGGTTTTATTTATATATATATATATATATATATATATATATATATATATATATATATATATATATATATATATATATATATATATATATATATTCTTTCCCTGATCTGCGTTAGAAAATAGGTCTCAGATTTCTGTACATCCATTTTTCCCATTCATTCTGTGTGTCGTCCTTCATAAGAGGCTGTTACTGAGAGGGCTGTGACCCACTCAGAGCAGGTCTGGTTGTTTCCCCATGTCGAGTGCCTCAGTATGACCCTCTTAGCTGAGGCGAGAGCAACCTTTAAGCCTTCTTCCCACCTACATTCTCATTTCTTTTTAGGCTATTCAAGAAGCATAGAGCAGGAGTAAGACTAACACCAATACCCCAGCTTTATTCCATGACACCCTGCCGATAGCTGGCTGCGCCAGAACAAAGGAGGAACATAGACAATATCACCTTGTTCCATTTGGCATTGGCCAGCACCGGCTTGAGTGACTCAGTCGTGCCCTATTCATTCTCACAGTATTTTAAATTGAATAAGTTTAGACCTGGCTGTGAACACCGCTAAAGTTTTTCAACTTTCTCCCACTGAATGGACTTGTATACTTGAGTCTCTTATCTAAATGAATAGACTGATAATGCTCACATTGAATTAATTTCTTTATTCAAGCATGGCAGAATATTTTAACATTTCACAGACGTGAAATGATAAACTCCTGCTCTAGTGCAGTGTGAACCGTCGCGCACAGCACTGGAAATATCATAAAAGGCCTGCACAGCTAATGAGGTTAACATTTAAAAGAGGAAATGAGCATGAATTATAACTTCATGGAGTGCAATGATCACCAGAGGGAGCGCAACTAAACATCTAAGCGCTCTCTGTGAATTTCTGTTAATATCATTTAAGCCTTATTTTTTATAATTATCCTCACACAAGTACGCGTGTCTATATAAAACCTCACTTGTGTCATTATTTGTTCTTCTAAGTTATCATTTCCCAGTACAAATTGGGTTGTTTTCTGTAAAAAATAATTTGTAGATGTTTCAACATACTTAACGGCTTCAATTAAAACCAAAAGGTGGTGGTTTTATCTTCAGAGTTATGCTTTTGATCAGCAAAGACGCAATGATTATTTGGAGAGTTTCAACAGCAAGTAGTCCTTTTGAAGTACCCACCACTCAAATGAAGTCGGTGTTGTGTTTGTGAACGTGTTCCTTTCTGCCTCCATCTTTTTTTGGCTGTTTTTACTCATCCGATTCCACCAAATGATGGGCACTGTGCGTTCTGTCCCAGCTTTCAGGAGAAGCCTCAGGCTAGTGCTGTGTGTGCCCTCTCTCACTAATGCAGACTAAGACAGGTGGTTGAAATCAATCTTGTTCAACTAAATCCAGGACTCCATATCCAAAATTGAGATTTGTTAAAGAAAGCCACTTAAAACACGATTAAGGCATCTGGATGAAGGTCTACTCCGGGGTTACTTTATACCCTTTCCGGAATTCCAGGCCGACGTGTTCAAATGATGTGAACACTTGGTATAAAATGGTGTCATATTTTGGGATAATAATCTCAATAGGAACCACTGGCATATGTGTACTACAAATAATGTCAAACTTCATTTTTTCTTCAATCCCTTTTCCCCCCTACCCTGTTATGTTGTCGTCGTCGTCCGTCTCCCCCCCCCCCCCCCCCCCCCCTGCTAAATCTCCCTGTATTACCAGGATATGGCCGGCCTGCTGAAGCCACAGTCCAGCAAGCTTCTGATCGGCTCTCTGAGGGACCGTTTCCCCGATATGCCCATCCATGTGCACACGCACGACACAGCTGGAGCCGGTGTAGCCGCCATGCTGGCTTGTGCTGAGGCTGGAGCGGACGTAGTGGATGTGGCGGTGAGTACCCGTGGTGTTGGTTCCACCGAGGCCTCCGCGATACTACCAGGCGGAGGTTTAGATGCATTGATGATAAAAGGTTTTGATCATATATGTGTGTATAAAACATTATTTTAAAGGCTTTTTTTTTTTTTTTTTTTAGAACATTTAATGAAAGGAACAACTTATTGTCCAGCATGGATCAGACACTTAAAAACATATTTGCCTATCAGCCCCATTTGTTGTCTTTTTACTCAAGTAATGAAACATCTATTCAACACAACAGAGAAGATATCCAAGACTTGGCAGTAAAATCATGTCTCTTTTGATGGGAAATGTATGTTTCCATGCGTTCGTCCCATTAATCATCATCGACCGTGTATATAACATTGACCCACACTTTCACACCGATCAAGGCTCTTAGTCGAGCAGTATTCATATTGAATATCCCTCTCTAGGTCGACTCGATGGCCGGGATGACCTCTCAGCCCAGCATGGGAGCCATGGTGGCCTGCACCAAGGGGACCGAGCTGGACACCGGTAAGCAACGTGTTGCCCAACCTGTCAGCATCAACAGTGACAACAGACCTTTTTTGTTTGAAAAGTATTACCAGGTCCCATTCATTTGATGCATTGTTGGTACTTAAGGGGCATAGGAACACCCTGTAATGTTATTTCATTAGTCTCATCGGTTTAATTTAGTAAAAGCAATCGGAAAGAGCTGATTGGAAAGACGCGTTGGAATAAACACCTTCATATATCCTCAATGAAAGTAAAGTAAGATTAAATATGTGAGTGTATCAATTAGCACAACACCACACTTGTCTAACTGTTAACGAGACAGAATGTCTCTTGGATCACAGGTTTCGCTAAGAGCTGATTTCCTCGTGTCTTTTCTAAGACTCTCCTGCTTTAAATGAGAGAGAGAAAAACAATCAATCAACAAATCAATAAATGACAGAGCGCACTAATTATGGCGCTCAGTCAGAAAGGCCGGGGTATTCTGCTCAGTGATAATGTACACAGCCAATTATGAGAGAAAGATGGAAACTAAACGGAGATGGACCCAAAAAAGAGTGTCCGTCGTAGTCAATAAAATCTGTTATCTGCTCTGTTAAACAAAACATTCTTCATCCATTAATTTGATGCTTACAAGCCCATACAAATATTGGTTGTGGCCATGAATAATGTGGTCTTAAATTCCTCATTGCAAGCTCAAAAACTAATGAGCAGTTCTTCCTGGAGCATTTAGGGGCTTTTCCCAAGGCATCCTTCACATGGTTGTTGGTTATTCAATTGCTTCCTCAAACCACGTCCTGCCGGCTTCTATCAGAGATCTTTCGTTCACACTCCGGACCTCCACAGCGCGATTCTATCTCCTTAAGAGGTCGACGGATACGTGGGAGATGGGTTTATAATATGCTTATCCCCCTTTTGGGTTTGCTGTTGCCCAGTGTGTTCTGCACATGTAATTTGAGAACTGCCTCTCCCAGCTCTGATAGCCGACCGGGTTTAGCGACCTCTGCCTCCCACAGCAATGGGTGCAAATATATTGAATCGGCGTGATGAAAAACTGCTGTTGGTAATTAAAGGAACATGAAACAGGCGAAAGGAATTAAAAGTGATGTGTGGTTTGCATAGTTATGTAGAGTAATGCTTTTGGGGAAAACCGACTCCGCTCGACTAACTAGATCTGAGAGTTAATTCCCATTACTCAAGAATAGAAAACCTGCAATGCACAGTCTAATGCTGTGGTGCAGGACACTATTTGTATTACCATCTACATGCAGATTCTTCTTCTTCTTTATTCATGGAAAAGGCGCTGTATGCCAAGTCCTCCTCGTGTTCTGATCTAATGATGTATGTACAGACAGTTCCCCGCCTCTGGGCATCAGAGAGACATTATTTTCCATCAGCTTGGTTTTTGATTACCATGTGGTCTTTAGAGAAAACACTCAGTAATGCCTATTAATGATTGGTTGTGTCCCATGGTAAAATGATTAGCCCTGATGCTAATGTGCTGTGGCACAGAAAGAGCTCTCTGTAGGGAAACCTGTGCCCACACTCTCTTTACAGCCTCCCCGTGTGTATTCATGCATTCTCATCTCAGACGTCACCCAGTCTGGAGGGGTTTCTGCTGGTCCCTACAGTTCCACCTATGACGCACTATGTACCCCTCTAGTGTCACTTTTGGATATGTCAGTTTCCCCTCGGTACATGTACATAGTCTCCTTTTTAAAATAAACTTCCAATGTAGGCGTACTTCATTTGTAAAAGCTAAAGGCTGAGGAAAAGATTGTGGTTTTGTACATAGGTCACGTAACAGAAGTAAGGTCAAATAAATCAATTCAGCATTTCATCCAGACACCAAAGGGTTATTAATCCAATGGTCAACCAAAAACAAGATTTTCAGCAGTTGTTTCTCTTTTTTTATTCATTTATTTGTATTTAAAATGTATTTAACCAGGAAAAAGCCACATTGAGATTAAAAATCTCCTTTACAAGAGTGTCCTGGCCAAGACAGCAAAAGCACATTTAACAAAGTTTCAGACATACAACATAAAACAGTGACAGACAATAAAAACTTTAGTAAAACCAAAACTAAGATTCAAGTCATCACATTCCAGTTCACACAGGTGCACATACCTCAGTCAGAAAAACATCTATTTAAAAAAAACAAGTCCGTATTTCTGGGTCAGTTTAGTTGTGAGCTCCTACTATCTATGGATCAGTGGCCAGAATGACTAGAAGACGTCACATTCATATGTGCAGTGCATTCCACTGTGGTGTTGTAAAAGCAGAGGATGACAGTTTCCATCAGTGTTGATCAGAGTCTCTCAGGGCATCCCTTCGAAGTGAATTGGTTTCCATTCGAGGCTCACTGCTAAATACTGCTGCAGAAACCATCATACAGGGGGGAATGTGTCAAGGAAGAGCAAGACAATTCTGTAACGGTTGACAAGCAGCACAATAATAACAGCCACAAGGACATGTTGTGTTTTGAGTCTGATGTGTGAGTTGTGCTTTGGAATTCAATTACATTTCAATTCAGTTTATTTTATATAGCCCAATATCACAAATTACAAATTTGCCTCAGAGGGTTTTACAATCTGTACACATACGACATCCCTGACTTTTGACCTCACATCGAATCAGGAAAAACGCCCCAAAAATAACCTTTGACAGGGAAAAAAGGGAAGAAACCTTCAGGAGAGCAACAGAGGAGGATCCCTCTCCCCGGATGGACAGAAGCAATAGATGTCATGTGTACAGAATGAACAGCATTTACAAAGTTACATAAACACATTACATGAATATGACAATGTATGAATGGAACTCCAATCCATGAAACAGAAGGAGGTAGAGAGGAGGGGGGGCGGGGAGCATCAGCAGGGCCAACGCGGGAGGCCGGCTCACCAGGCATCAGACACCTCCAGGTCCAATGGACCCTATGAGACGTGAAGTCACCCCGGGGAGTTAATAATGTGCGATGTAAATTCATCCATAAATAGAGAGAGAAGAGGAGATAGGTGCTCAGTGTATCCTAAAACATCCCCCAGCAGCCTATAAGCCTATAGCAGCATATCAAGGGGCTCGACTAGGGCAAACCTGATTCAGCCCTAACTATAAGCACTATCAAACAGGAACGTCTTAAGTCTATTCTTAAATGAGGTGACTGTGTCTGCCTCCCGGACTGAAAGTGGAAGCTGGTTCCATAAAAGAGGAGCTTGATAACTGAAGGCTCTGGCTCCCATCCTACTTGTTAGGACTCTAGGAACCACAAGTAGCCCCGCATTTAGTGAGCGCAGCTCTCTAGTGGGGCAATATGGTACTACAAGCTCCTTAAGATATGATGGTGCATCACCAATCAAGGCTTTGTAGGTGAGGAGAAAAATGGTGAATGTGATTCTTGATTTTACAGGGAGCCAGTGCAGAGCAGCTAATACAGGAGTAATGTGATCTCTTTTCTTAGTTGTTGTGAGAACACGAGCTGCAGCATTCTGGATCAACTGGAGGGATTTAAGAGACTTATTAGAGCAGCCTGATAATAAGGAGTTGCAGTAATCTAATCCAGAAGTAACAAACGCGTGAACCAGTTTTTCTGCATCTATAATGCAAAACTACGCCAGTGCTGCTCTCCTCACGTCGACACATTTAACCCACAGGTGACTGCAGCAGGAATCACGTCCACTCTTGTTCTGGGGCCATGTATGAAATAACTAGGACGCATCAAAGTATTAGAGAGAGAGGAACTCCCCCATCCTTTAAGCTCTGTCCAAGTTAGTGACAGAATATCAATGTGTGAGCATAGAGTTCCCAGGGTAAAAAACAGTAGAGAGGGGGAGAAAGACAAGGTCGTTACTCAAGAGCAAGAGGTTTTCAAGTCTGTCAGTTTATTCATGGCATTTCTTTTTAACTCACTTGAGACTGCGGTTGGGATGCAGGATGTCACTCACACACACACACTCACACACACACACACACATGTGCACATACTTATAGTGTGTCCTGATGTGACCTTAGCACATGAATTATGCAGACAAACTCCTTCTCTGTTCCAGATTCTCTTCTACCTGTAACTTTGTGCTTGTCGTCTGTTCTTTTCATCTCTGCCTCTCTTTTTGCTTCCCCCTCCCCCCCCCACCCCCCCACCCACCCACCTCTCCCCCATCTCCATCTGCCTATCGCACTACTTTTGCAATCAAGCGAAGCACTTGCATACTTCCATACCTTCCTGACCCGAGTCTGTTTACTGCTTCCCCTCGCTCCCTCCCCTCTTTCTCCCATCTCTGTTTCAAAGCAGTAATCAGTGCCGTTCGCTCTGCCTCCCCCCCCCCACCACCACCACCCCCCGCTTCTCTCACGTTGTCTCTCCATCCTCCTCCTCTTCCCTCCCTCTCACTCGTTGACAAAGTAACTAACAGCACTTTACATGCCTATTTCACTCCCTCAAACGCCCTCACTCTTTGCGCTTTTCCCTTCCACTCCCTCAGCGTCTTTGTCCCGTTAAGTCGTTTGTCTTTCAGCTGTCATTTTAATCATTCAGTCAGAAAAGAATTGTGCATTTTAAAAGCCCTACCTATTAACAAAAAAAAAAAAAAAAACACTGTTGAATGATGACGCATGTTTAATTGGTCCTTGAGTTCATTTGAGACGGCATTGACTGCATCGTGCAGTGGATTTAATGGATGAGTTTTCAGTGTAGCAGTCTGAAGGTGCAGCGGTCGTCAGACACACAGAAGGCTGCACGCATTGATATTGCTGTACGTAGGCGCCGAGCACTGACCCCAGACGGCGGGGCAGGTGCGCCAACGCATTAAGCTGCTTGTTCACCTCCCTCGTCTATTCCCTTTCTTCATCTGTCAGCGTTCAATTTTCCCGTCTTTTTTTTTTTTCTCTCCCTGAATCCTCTCATCGCTCATCCGTCTTCATCGGTTCCTCTTGCTCTCATCATCTCTGTGTGTGTGTGTGTGTGTGTGTGTGTGTGTGTGTGTGTCTGTAGTGGGTTTGTGCTGCTAATGGGTTGTATATTGAGGGTACTTTGTCACTGCCAAGCAGCCATCTAAATGGCATATGTGTGTCTGCATGTGCTTGTGTACCCGCGTGTCTGTGGTGTGTATATACTGTACACATGGTATAGTGGTGCAGTGATTTATGTTTTTGGGAGCGGAACCGGCAGTCCAGAAAAAACAATGCTGTATTTACCACCGCCGTGATTTAGCAAATGTCAAAGTCCACAGCGTTTTGTAGCTGTTGTTTATATTTAGAGAATACAGGGTGGAATAAACCTTTTGATCCCAAAGGGCAAGTTATGTCGTCGAAATAGCAGAAAATGATGTCGACGAAACGTGTATATATTGGCGCAATCGCTTAATTATGTTGATCTTTCCAGGTTAGGTGGGAAAGATGCTCTTGCCATCGGTCCTCGCCAAAGTCCTTTCCGGATCATTGAAGTGCATTTGATTCTTTTCTGCTTTTTTGCCTTTTTGCTTGTGGAAGATTCTTCATGCAGATCTGCAGATCAGCTGCCTCCGCGCCAAAAAGGGTTTCGAACAAGTGTTCTTCCTTACCTGCCCCTGTAGCAGTTCACTGAACATTTCTGCCACCCACTCCCGCTTCAGAATTGTAAAGACTGTGGTCACAGACGGTAAAAAAAAAAAAAAATGGAATATCATGTAAGCTTAATACCTGAATCATTTTCATTTCGTAATTACTTTAAAAAAAAAGAAAATGATTATTTGTATAAGGGAAAAAAAAAACATCTGCCATGGTGAGCTGAAAGCTTTGCCTGCCAAGGACAACATTCACCCTCTAGTTGGCAGGTGCTTATTTTTATTTCCTTCACATCGGTAAAAGTGTCACGACAAGAATCTAAATATACCGACAAGAAAAATTCCTGCATTCAACATTCAGCATGCGCTGAAAGTAAAGGTACAAATACTGCAGAACAACGGCCCCTGGGACTGATATATGGCATTATAATTTAATATCATTTCGAATTTGTTTTTAAAGTAACATCTCCTAGTCTAGATGCAGTCGCGGTAATTATAGCTGTGGAGCGATACATCGCAGAGATATGTGGTGGTGAAATGTCTCTTTGGTGAAGCGGCTAACAACTTGTGGATATCTGAAATATGACGAGACATGGCTCAACTAGACGTGGATGTTTCGTTAGAGGGCACGAGCCAAATGGGTTTAATCTTCAGCGATGTATTGTATTTTATAGGATTATCAATTGTAAGGTAACGAAGTTATACTTGACTAAAATAGAAGTATCTCACACCTGTAGAGTACTTGAGTAACTCTCCACCACTGATGAAGGTTACCGTCTTCTAGCGTCGCACTTTCAAGCGTTCTGGGGAAAAAAATGTTGCCGTTAATATTTGGAAAAGTGCGTTGAAGGAATAGTTGAGTTTTGAATGTGTGCCTCGTTGTCTACATTACATGAGCAGATCAATACCAGTCTCATATCTGTCCGTTCAGAATGAAGCTGGAGCCGGTTACTTTAGAAAACCCCAAACCGTATGAATGAAAACCTTGTTTTATTGTCATATTATATACATCAAATTCTTCTCTGCATTTAACCCATCCTTAATTATTAAGGATGCAATGGGCTGCTGTGAAGCGCCCGGGGAGCAACTGGGGGTTCAGTGTCCCGCTCAAGGACACTTTGATCACGTTGAACGCGCCAGCCACTTCCCTTTTGTAAATTGAGGATGTCATTTTTCACAATAAATGGACACATAAATGAAAGCTACGAAATTGGTTCTCAAACAGAGAAGGGAATGGACCTAGTTACTGACTTGCTTGGCAGGCAGCTGAATTCGAGGAGCAACAACATGCACATTAATTGTACATTAATATCACAGTAGCTCCATTTCCCCGCCAAGATCACAGTGGAAGCAGACAAACATTTTTTTTTCTTTTTAGAGTGCGTCGTTTCTTTGAATCATGGAAATCCAAGCCTTGTCACGCTGTTGTTGTGGATGTAAGGAGCTAAGTTGGTCGCATTAGCGCGGCTGATTTTGTTGTCATCATTAGCCAAAAGCGCAGTCATTTCTGTCATGGCATTCAAACTGATTTGTCCTATCACGGTAATGCGCACACCTTAACTGGCTGCAGCAGAAAGTCATAAATATATGAGCAACAGATGTTGTTGTTTTTTTTGTGTTCGTTTTGTTAGGATCACAAAATATCACAGGGCTTTAAGATGTAAATGCGCTCTTACAGGCTAATAAGTGAGCTTTATACTTGTTCAAGCTTTTCTTTCAGCCTGTAACCCATTTTAAATCCTTTACTGCAATTTTTAGGAGTTGTCAAAAAGTGGACTTGTGGTAGATTATAAATGTCTCATTTTGACCCTGGTAAGGACAAAGTACGGTATGTTCAAATAAATAAAGAACTCGGCACAATGTCAAGACTATGACAAGTTTCACATCATGTTTATATTTCCACAGCATAAAACCCGCTGTCATAATTTGTTAGCTGGCACAAGTTTTGAGACCACTAATTCGGATAAATGGCAAGTTGCCACATGAGCGGCCCAAAAAATTCCGCAAACTTTTTTTTTTGGGGGGGGGGAATATCACATCAATTCCCTCTTTTCAATAGAAGGGGGGGGGCACATTATCAGAGAATTACAGACTTTGGCTTTAAACCAGATTTGGCATATCGTTGAATTCCCTCCACATGATCTATCTCCCCATATCCCATGCTTTACATTTCTCTTGTGAAGACACATTAATATTACTAAAATGTATTGTTTTTTTTTTTTGTCCCTTGCTAAATTGCTGTCTTCTGGCGAAATAAAAAGCTCAGTAAATCAGCGTTGTCAATTCCCATTAAGAGAAAATTGATTTGATGTCATATTGATCCGCTTTGCTTCAGGCATCGCTCTGGAGAAGGTATTCGACTACAGTGAATATTGGGAGGTGGCCAGAGGCCTGTACGCTCCATTCGACTGCACCGCCACCATGAAATCGGGCAACGCCGACGTCTACGAGAACGAGATACCCGGAGGACAGTACACCAACCTTCACTTCCAGGTACAGTGACCTATTCTGGGCATATTCTATTGTATTTTGTGTGAGTGATTGATTTAAAAAAAACCTAAATCAACCTAAATGCATTTCACAAAGCTCTTCGCCACCTTTGAGCTCTTTTGGAAAGGATGTAAACAACAGATGAGCTCAATGCAACATTACATTTAGATGTACTGTTGAATACTATATGAAACTCCGCCTCAATGCACCTTTAAAATGTCTGCGCACCCGCTATTTTAAGTAATATCCTGGAGAAAAATAGAGTTATTTTCCCTTTACTTCTGACAAGAGCAAGTTTAAAAAAACATTTGTTTGCATGTTTGTGTGTTCAAAGCCACTGCAGAAGAAATATGACTAATAACCGAGAAAGTGCAGTCATCAGAGGCACTGTTTCAGAAACTCGTACCAAAAAAAATGTTGCTTGAACAACTTATTTTGGTGTTTGTTAATGCCGTATCGCACATCAAGTACACATAGAGTCTACAGTGTCGCACTCTGAAATGTGTCACAGACTATTTGAAAGTGACTGAATTCACAGCGCTGTTTACCCACCGGAAGAAAAAGTGTGAGTGATCATCCCGTAGCCCAGTTGTGCCCCGTTCATATGAACGAGTGTTGAACACATGCACTATGTACTACATTACAGTTCATACTGGCCCAGTTCTCTAGATGCTCTAGATGAGCATCTCGGCCACATTTATAACCTTAAATCTCAGGTTCAAACTCAATAACTCAAAATTCTTGGACGTTTTTTTCAAATTTACACTGTTATTTCCGTCCCTGTGGTTCATTGCAGGCTCACAGCATGGGACTCGGAAACAAGTTCAAGGAGGTGAAGAAGGCCTATGTCGAAGCCAACAAACTACTCGGGGACCTCATTAAGGTGAGACGTGAAGATAAAAGCGCCTTTTGTTCCTTTTCACAAAGTGTGTCCCAGTCTGCCAATTGGCTGCTTTCACAAGTCCGTTTTACCCATCTTCACTGCCGATGGGTACCACGGATTATAGTACAAAGATGTATCTGGCATATATATTTTGATATTGCTCCATTAACATCTCTCACACTGAATGTTTCTGCCCAGCTGGCCCTCTCTCAAAGTCAAACAATGCCAGTTGAAGGTTTGGGGGGATTTCTCATCTACCCATCGTTTCATAGTTGTTTCCCTTAATTAGATATTTTTACGCTACGCCGGCAATTTGTACATATTTTCTATGAGGCTATTTCTCCTAGTTATTTATCATGGATTTACTTTTATTTCAGAAGGATGGTTTCATTCAGCACTGATACCCAGTTGTATTCTTTGTATTGCCCTACTCTACGTACATGTGTGTAGAAGCTCCAGTGGACTAGTTCTGGGTTCATTTTCTGAAGGGCACTTTAATCCTAGTCGTGGAGACGGAGCTCTATTGCCAATTTTGCAGTCAACAATTTCATTCTCAGCCCAAATTCACCTCCATCCTGCCTCTCTGTTTTTCATTAGCTTTCATTAATCAATTCCTATGTTTTTCTCCCTTCATTATTTACCATCACAGTTTAGTAATAGATTCATCCCTCTTTCAGCGTGTTCACACTCTGTAATTATTTGGTGTATCTAGTTTGCATTCTCTTTCTTTATCAAGCTTTATCATTTCTCTTTTCCACCTTTCTGTTTCTCATTCCATTGTTACTTTGCACACATCTGGTCCCCAGCCATTTCTCCTTATTTTGCTCTCTCTGGATTGGGATTGTCTATTACTCGACCTCCTCCTTCTCTCTCTTTCTGTGTCTCTTTCTCGATTTTCCTTATTTTCTTTGCCCCCTCTCAGTTTTCCCTCCATCAATTCCTGTCCCCGAACTCTATCAATTCAATTAACACTCACTCGGTGGGCTTCGCTGCACAAGCCGATGTTGGCTTGATGTGCCTACGGGTCCTGCTATGCTCTCCGTTGTATCCTTTTAGCTCGACAATGGCAGGTTGGCTTGTCGATAAGGAAGAGGGGGTGTGCTTGTCAGATAGAGATATCAAGTAGACACCAGGCGCTAAGCAGAGCAGCCAAGGTATGTACATTGACCATGCTCTCCCACGCATCCACAGCCCTGCAACGGCTGTATCTTTGAAGCTCAGGGCTGTGGGTGAGGGACATTGTATTGCTGAGCAGCCACTGCAAACCCACCCAATCTGCCAGAATCCATGGACATGAATCCCAATTGTTCAGCAAAACAAAGGGCTACAAAAACGACCCCATAGCCTGTTGAGTTCTCCTCAGCGTTGATGCAATGATGCTAAGAAAGACAGTTTGATTAGTGACTGTGGAAGTTTGCCACACAGCTTGCTACAGTAAATAAGGTTCAGACTGACTGTGTGCAGCTAGCAGAGAAAGGATGCGCCTATATTATCTTTGATCATATTATAGCGCTATTTTATGATAATATAGTATAAAGAATCATTGTAATCAATATTTTAATCTGAAACATGTCAATGTGTTATTAGGCTTATTCTGTATTCTTTCCCAGCCCAGATCTCTATTTAAAATTGATTTGTGTGTGTGGGGGGGGAGAGCGGGGGGGGGGGATGTTGTACTGTTCACTGGATGGTGCATGGTGGAATGCTAAATGAAAAAATAAATATTGAAACGTCTCTCTGGTAAAAGGACCTTTTAATAAATTAGAAGAGAAGAACTACATCCGAGCGGTGAGCTACAGACAGGGACACCGCGTCACGTATCCTGCACCCATCGGCTAATCGGCACACCTGCCAGTCCTTTCTTCCCCTTCATCGTCCTCCTGGTCACGTAGCGGTGCTGTTGCACAGAACACTCTGTTGTAATACCGCGCGACCAGTATGACCTCCAATCTGACAAACTCTTTTCCAGGTGATAATCCTAATAATTCATCTCTTCTAAATCTGAAGTGACTCGTAATTGTTTTTAGCTGGATGGCTTATTAGCTGAAGCAACATAACAATGAGAAAATACATGCAGAACATTGTTTCGATGGAACGTGTCTCTTCGAAGCTCCTTCGAAGCTCCTTCATCAGCGATGTGACCGGAGGTCTTTGAGTGTTTCGGGTCTTTCAACATCAGACGCCCTCGCCCAGGCGACGCGGCCATGTTTGATCAGACCACGACGTGATGTGTTCAGGGGCCATTCGCTCCTCCCCACGGACCTCCTCTCCTGATCCACTTCCATTCGGAGGCATCTCCCAGTGCAGTCAATTGCATAGAAATATATATATAATTTTGTTGTGCTGCAAGCAAAGATTATTTTCCCCCGTTCTATTATCGGTTTCATTGTCAGGTAGTCTACAGATTATTTTTCGCATCGTCGTTAGGTCTATAAAATGTCAGCAAAATATATCAAAAATATCTATCACAAGCCTCGTGATGATATCTTGAAAGGAATAGTTCGACATTTTGGAATATGCGCTTATTCGCTACCGTGCTGTGAGTAAGATGAGAAGATTGATGCCACTCTCTTATGTGTCTGAAGTGTAGCCTTTGCCATGAGATTGCCAGGCAACCAGAGAAGACACCTTTATGAATTAAACTAACTAAATATAAAGTGCAAATTATTATATAGTTTTAGAGGTCGGGGGATTTTGTTTTCCTTGGACAGAGCCAAGCTAGCTAGCAGCTCGCTGCTTCCCCCTACAGTCAGTCTTTATGCTAAGCTAAGCTAACCGGCTGCTGGCTGCAGATTCCTGTTGCACGGATAGATATGAGCGTTGAAGCGTATTTTCCCAAAATGGAGCACTATTTGTCTTTTGTCTCACCAGCAGCTTAAAATCCAAAGATTGTCTGTCCACCTTCATTGAAGACTGAGAAAACAAGAACATATTCACATTTGAGGAGCTGGAAATAAAATGTTGCCAAAAAAAAGAAATCTTAAATCAAAAAGTCAAATGTTCTACCAATTGACCAATTGGATTCATCTCTATTTACTTGGACTTAATAAAGAAACCAGTGTAATCTTACGGAGGCAGTCTATTTAGTTAGAAAGACTTGACATGCTGACTCTCCAGTGCCTCTTTTTTTCTGTTTTCCTCCCCTTCTCTCTCTCTCGCCCGGTTACACCCGTCGCAAAATGCTCTTCAATATATACGAAGGGCGAGTTGTATTTGTGAGCATAGTCTGTCTTTCTCCATTACCTAACTCACTCGCTCACTTTCCTTTTGCAATTACAGACACGTATTCACTCACCTCCACAGTCCTCAAACACACTAACTCAGTGTCTCTTACTTGGAGGTGGTGCACCTCCTTGTATCGCCTGTGGGGCTGCAGATGTTCATTCCTCTTGCCTGTTCGCCTCTTTCAGTCCTCCCCTTCGGTTCATCTGTCTACTCCTTTCTTCCTCACTATCTCTTACTCTTCCCGTCTTTCTCCTAATCACCCTGTCTGCTTTCTCTCCCCGCTCTCCCTCTCCACTTTCATTCCGCCTCACCTCCTACTGAATCGCTCCCTCACACCATCCGATGCCTCATTTGGATTAGACTTCCTTCATGTATCCCTAATCTTTTATCGTTTCTCCACTCCTCCTCCCCTTCTCTGAGCCTCTTGTTATCACTCCTCTCTCCTGTCTCCTCCCCTCCTGACAGGTACCATTCTTCACTCTGCTCCTGGCTTTGCTGGCCACCATTATAGAGTGTGTTTATTGTATTTATTGTATTCACACACGCACACTGTTCCAGATGATATAGTCCTTTGCCCGTTCGGGGAGTTCAGGTGTGGATAGAGCATTTCAAAACAAATTAAGTACAAAGACAAATGTCACATACGAGCACACACTGAAACACTGGCATGCTTTCACACACACGCACGCGCGCACACACACAAACACACGCACACACACATACACACACACACACACACACTCACACTCACTCTCCACTCCACCAGATTCAGGAGTGTGGTGTCATGCAGGACCACTTAGCTAAAGCTGTACATTAGTGAAAGTGAGAAAGATGGACAGAAGGTAAAATAAGAGCATTGAGAGAGCGCTAAGGAACATGGAGGTAGTAAGAATAGAAAGAGCCGGTCCAAGTGGGGACAAGGAGCTGGACGAGGGTGGAACAGGTCTTGTGTGATAATATGAGCCTGTGTGAGGAACTACATAAAGTTACAGATGAGTTTAAGTGACGTGAGAGGGAGACACAGAAGGATCAGAGTGCTGAGTGCTGCTGCATGCTGAGGGGAACAAGCAACATCACTGAATATAAAAAGGTATTAGATGCTTCCATTCGGTATTCATACGTGAATTATGTCATATCACATCAGGAAAGCTGAGTTTAAATGAGAGTTTTTTTTATAATGTACTCAGTATTTTAGCCTTCTTCAAGGATGACATTTGAGGAACAGATACTGACACTCTTATTAACAAAATCAAGTAGCCTTGGATATTCCAAAAGGTTGAGAAATATCTGTCCAGTAAATATGATGAGAGATGATTTTACACTAGCGATACAGCAGTTGTTGGCGTCAAAACATACCCATGACCTTTGGTCATAATATCCAGGGTGCCTTGAACACGAGGCCTAATGACTTTGATGATCCCCTGCCTTTTTAATCTCCTCCCACCAGGAAGTCAATTCCTCGACTTCCTCTAGTGCCGTCATCAGTTCAAAATGTCACATGGTACAATACGTTGGTTTATGACCCAAATATCTGCAAAATCACATTCCTTGCCTTAACTTTACTCTGTGTTACTTTAAATTTATGACATTAATGATATTGGATCTGTACATATATGACAGGCCGTCCAATCCCTATTATAACTAGTTTTAGTATTGTGCGTATTGTATTTCTTACATCTCTCATTTTTCACATCTTTGCTCACCCAACGCTCCGAATGAAATCTAACAAGTTGACAAAAGGCAAGAATGGCATTTGTTATTGCACGCAGAATGACATTAATCATGTGCCATTCGGTGAGAGCAGGCTGAACTCAACCCAGAAGGAAATGGGTTGCCAGAGACCTTTATTCTGACACCAACCTCTAGCCAATTATTTGTCTTCGCTGTGACTGCTAAAGATCAGACAGATTTGGTTTTGCTCAAGAAGCAGCTCACTTAATCCAACTGATGAAAACACCACTTTTAAGCTTTTTAGTTTTTGTGCTACACCAAAAATGTACAAGCATAGAAAAAGCATCCCCATCGCACCTTATGGGCTCAACTTCAAAGTGTATTTACATGGTTAACAGTGTGTTCTGTATATAAAAGGCATAATGACACTATCGTGCAGTTAGACTGAGAGGGATCAGCAGTCAAGAGTCTGAGCTCACGCAGGAACAGGGGAAATAGATGTTGTAACCCCGCACAACCAGGAGGTGATTTACCTCACTCCTCGTCTGAAAATACAGAAAAGCTCACTCATCATGTACAGCTCATTCTGGGAAATGAGATTTCCTTTTCTTGTGTGCCAGGCAAGCAGAGAAAGTTGTTGTTGGTTTTTTTTTTTTTTTGGGCGGGGGGGAGAGGGGGGATTCAGAGTAGCACTCTTGATGTTACTGTGGATCAAGGAAAAAGTAAATATTTGTCAGCGGGCCAGAGGATAAGAGAGATGGTCACAAGATGGAGGTGATGCATGGGGACCAAGGGGGGACTCAGCATATTGGCTGTTAGTATGAAGACAGAAGATGGCAGTACAAGTTGGAGTGGGATGGAGTAAGAAAGATGGTTCTTGGAGAAAGGTAATAAAGAGGAGAGTAACGATCCTTAACTTTGCAGCAGAACAATTGAAAAATGTACTCTGGAGACGGAGGGAACAATGGAGATTGGGAGAAGGCTCTAAAGGAATGCACAGTCATGCTGCTTTCTTGTGTTTAAGATGGATTTTGAGTAACTCAACGGTGAGCTTTTGTTCCACCTCTATACCGAGTTAATGGCCTCTCTCTCCGGGGATTCCAACAGCCCGTTCAAATCCCTTAAGCTTTTCTGTAAACAGTCAATGGATCATTATCGCCTCTATCCACAAACCCAATCCGACTGAGCTGTAGGTGCTGTGGGGGGGACATGCTGAAGGGAAGTGCACACTTGTTTCAATCAGCAGGAAGCATCTCTTTCTTAAATCGTGCTGGCAAAATGCTCATTTGCTTGCGAGGCTGCTTTTGAAATATGGTGGTTGTGGACTTTAACATGCACCCCGGGCCGTTTTTAAAAGCCTGCTTGAATGGGTCTGAAATCCTCCCTGTTAAGTCATCAGTGCTAATATCAGACTTTTTGTTTTTAAGTGGACGGCGAGACCAATCTTCAAACTGAAAAAAAACCTTTTTCGGCTGGTGGAACGTGATGATTCTGACATTGAAAAAAAACAAACAATCTGCAGCTTAAACAATTCAGTGTTGACTCCCGGTTCAATGTCGGATGAATGCAGTAACTATGGCAGCCTGTTTTGTGCTCGCTATCGCTCTGATTCACACCTCGCACTGGCTCCCTAGCAAGGCTCATGCCAAGGTCCATGAGCTTTTTGAGGCGGGGTGCCGTCCCCCCCTCCTTTTTATAAACCTGCCATCACCTGATCCCCGAGTAGCAGAGAGTGCTTTGCACAAGGGTTGAAGGCTATCAAAAAATCCGTGGCGCTGTCTGTGGTGCTGAAGTAGTAGACAGATTTGTAATTTACACTTTTTCTCTCACTTCTTTCTTGGATCAATAATATTCTCTGAACTATACAGCTGGGGAAGGGAACCAGGTCCGTTCTCCCCGTAAAAATGTGACAAAATAATTCATAACTGGAGGCCATAACAAACCGATAAGATATTACCTATCAGATTCAAGTGTTCTTGTGTGACATGGGTTTAATGTTCCTCTACCGTCCTTGTCTATACAGACATTTCTGAATACTTTTAAAAAAAAATGACTGTGGCATTTAGATAACTGTGTCCAGCTTACATACTGGAAGCTTACGAGACACCAGTTGTGTTGAGCCATTTCATGGGAAATGTAATTGATTCATTCTTAAATCACGCTAGTATTCACTATTCTGTTTTCCTCCGCGATATGTTTTACTCTCCCAATAATCTATCCCACGAGAAAGCATAACAATTCCTAACTGTGCACCTAGTTGGCTGCTAAATAAACAAGGTGAACTAATGTCGCATGCGTCTCAATGTTATGACAAGATCATTTATTCTTCAAACTGGAATAGAAGCCTTCATCAAATAGAATTACATCACATGTGCCGAGGACTTCCTGTTAAATTAAAAAATCTGTTGATACTAAGGGAATTATTTTGGTGAAATTAAGTAAAACCAATTGAATTGAACACAAACATATGTGACAAGATGAGGGCGTGGAGCTTGAAAGTTCATGGACACTAGCAAGGGGCATTATTGGAAGTATGTGATTGATTGTTTTTTTTGGAGCTTGATCCATTATAGTGACAAACGGTCAGGATATTACAGCCTCTGCTGCTTCAGTGTTACATTGTAAAAGAAAGAAAAAGACACTAATTGCTTGTGTTCTCTTCCAGGCTTAGAGTAGGAGAAGTATGCCACACTTTTACTGACAAATGACAATAATATATATATATAAAAATACTTGGTTCACACTTCATCTTACAGCCTGGCGTTCTATTCATTAACACTGGTGTGTAGGCACTCATGGCATTCACTATGTACAGCGTAGTTAAAATACGGTGGTTTGTAGTCCTGTTCTCTTTAGAGACCATAGGCATTTACAGAAAACACACGCGCACACACACACACACACACACACACACAGACACACACAGAAGTTGGACTGTGCTTGTTCAAAGACTGAAGTGATCTCAGGGGATCTGCCTCACAAACATCCAAGCCCCGAGGGTTTTTGGTAATCCCAGAGTAGTGTGTGTGTGTGTGTGCGTGCGTGCGTGCGTGCGTGCGTGCGTGCGTGCGTGCGTGCGTGCGTGTGTGTGTGTGTGTGTGCTTCAATTTGACACCATTTCTCTTAGAAATACTTTGGTGTTGGGAAATTCTTTGGGGAATGTAAATTTTATCTCAATTTTGTTTTCTTTCTCTGCCATCTGACAACAGAGTGCACTAATTGCCACATAAATATGCATCTTGTAGTGAGTGCGAGCCCACTCTTTGTTTCCTCCAGTGCTCCAGCTGTCAATGCTGAAGTTTACAGCTCCTTCTAACTATGAGTCAGGCTAATATACGGACCATGGGACTCTGCTGGTGGCTCCAGCTTTATATTTGAAGAGTTTGGGCCCCGAGATAAGACAGAGTTTCTGTTTTCTCCTCCCTTTAGTCACACCTTTATCTCAATGTTTAATTTCAGAATTAAGTACAGAAATGTCTGTGAGAGACAGAAAGTTACCCAAAGGTGGTCTTCACCGTGTTGTTGTTGTTGTTGTTTTATATATATATATATATATATATATATATATATATATATATATATATATATATATTTATCAATGGATCATATGACTTGACCCCTCTCTCTCTTTCTTTAATGGTCTGAATACCAAATGGAGTTGAACAGGAAACTTGAAATATGTGCCTCCATTCATTACAATAGAAGAGTAATGTGTGCAATTTAATATTTGCATCAGTGTCCTGGTGGCAGTCCAAAAAAAAGACTCACTATCATGCTAATAGGGGTCGCTATTACCATAATGATATGCTATTATAAATAATGAAATAATGGGAATGTGACTTAACTGAATGTGTTACGCGCTTTTTGTTGTTGTTGCTTCTTCCGTTTCACTCTGTTTGCCTGTGTGCTTCAGTTCATGGCTGCCAAATCAAATGATTAAATAATTAATTTCTCATTCTGCTGTCCCAACCTCTGGGTCAGTACTTAATCTTCAGAGGCTCCATCACCACTTGTCTCTGTTGGCGAAAGCGTTGAGGATGTGCACGCTTGCAGACAGGAAGCCACACAGCAGGACACAGCATCAGCCTGACAGACAGCTGATGGCACTCCTGATTTCGGGAATAAAACTAAATGCAAGATCACACCGTGGAAAAGTGTAATATCATCTTGAATATATTCTTTGTGCGATTTGTTCTTAAGATTTTGGTCAGATTAAGAGGCCGGTGGTCACGTTCCAGAAAGAAATAGTGGCGCCCTCTCCTCCGCCCAAGCAAACTGAGATATCATCTGCGTGCACACGCTGCATAGAAATACTTCACTGAGGGCTAAACTGAGCTCTTTTCTTTATCCTCCACTTCCTTTCTTTTCCCAAACAAGAAATAGGGATTTAACAAAGTAACACACACGTTTTGGTACTCACACTTCTATCTCTTTCTCCCTCAGGTGACTCCATCCTCAAAGATTGTGGGTGACTTGGCTCAGTTCATGGTGCAGAACAACCTGACCAGGGCGGAAGTGGAGGAGCGGGCGGATGAGTTGTCCTTCCCCCTGTCTGTGGTGGAGTTCCTGCAGGGATACATTGGGATACCACATGGAGGATTCCCAGAGCCGTTCAGATCTAAGGTACAGTAGATACATGCCATTATTTTCTTCCATGCGGTTCATTCGCTCACATGGTATTTCTGATGATTTCCATCCTGGGTTTCATTTGCATACATTTTTATTTTAAGGGTAGTATAGGACCCCTAAATTCGTTTAGCATCTACATCTACAAAACGTAATTACAAGCACCACATTTATTTACAACCAACATAACACTGTGATTATAAAGAGGCAACAACAAAAATGTATTTTCTTTATACTAAATGGTAGGGGGGATATTTCTTTTTCTCGCAGTCTCGGATATGTCAACAATTAGCAACAGCTTTGATACAACACAACATTCTGTCCAGTTTATTCTGGACTTATTATAGGAGCTGGTGTTGGAGCAATCCAAATCCCGTGCTTGTTTACAGCTGGCAGGTGCAAACGGTGAAGAAAAGCGTGATATTGCTCTGTCCTCTCATGTCCTCTCTTGTTTCTTTACCTCCGTCTGCATCTCTTGTCTCCTGCCTTCACGACTGCAGGGAGAGATGCCCACGTGCATCATGGGCCAGCAGCTTCAAGTCTCCTCGAGAGAGGCGCACAAACACACACGCTCGGATAAAGGCACTTGTGTCACATTCTCCCCTAAAACCAGCTGGCATATTGGCATACGTGACATTTCCGACCAAAAGTTGTTGTTTTTTTCTGCTTTTAGAAAAGGATAAAAAAAAAACTAGAGAACATTTGTCTCAACCACAGATTTTTCATAAAGTGTTTATTATGCGAAATGTTCGGTGTGAGACTCCGTTTGCACTTTTACACAGGAGACTCATTATGCCACCATGTGTGCCTGAGAATGTATAACTGTGTGTGTGCGTGTGTGTGTGTGTGTGTGTGTGTGTGTGTTGAAAAAATATTCAACGCCTCGGGTCCCGTGGCCGCAGGAAATTCAGAATTCAAATTAAAGTTGAACAACATTTAATGGCAAAGATGATGTCATATAGCGTTCCCGATCGTGGAGCTGGAATGGGAGCGCTCGCCACAGACGGACTCAGCTGCTCCAAAGCATCTCTCTTTATCCAGGAGCAGCGTGGGCCAGGGGCTGTCTCGAGAAGCCCAAACCACAGAACTCTGAACTTTAGAACAAAGTAGCGGCAGTTAGTATCGTTATGCAAATGAGTTCACACGTAAAGGTTCGTTTGATTGGCTAGTTTAAAGAATGCCGCCGTTCTGTTCGCTCGGCTAATTCATTTCTAAGAAGGCGGGGTCAAACGTCACACTTCCGGTCCAAGACAGGAAGTTCCCTCCAGAATAAAACGTATTATCCTGCCTTCAGAATAAAAGTAACATCTCAGGTTTCAATCGGCATCCATTTGAACTATTCTCTAAACAATAAAACATCATTCATTCTCATGCATCATACAGGTCATTGTTACATTTGTCATCAACAAACAGTTACAATAATAAAACAGTGATCATCTCGTATGCTTTATAATACATTCCTCCAGAATATTCTTCATAATAGCCCTTATTAATGATCAGATCTTTCTTTATGTATTAATTTAAAACATAAACTTTCTTATTTACATGTGCAAGTATATATAAAAAATCCACTGCAACTCTACAGTGTGCAGAGTGTTCGTTAACATTTTTGCAGAAATATTATTTAAGGAGGGATCAAACGTAATAAGGTACCTATTTTTCTGCCCTATTATTTTTGATCAACTTATTCAATTTAGCTAATGGTCATTTTCTCCTGCTCTGTCAAGTTCATCTTCCTCTTTAGCGTTTTGCTCCTTTCATAACTTGGTTGTCGATTCCTGTAGCGGTCCTTCCGTTCGGTCTCTTAAGGTTACGGTTTCTCCCAAACATCTTTCCTCCTCTTTGTTTGCCTCTCTGTAAAACAAACTCCTGATGTCCTCTTTCCCTGTGTCATCAGGTTGTCCCTTTCTCTGTAAACTGGTGTACAGTCGGGTGATTATCTGATCAAATATTTGTCATTTAGCTTCCCAGTTTTGACCGCCGCCTCTCTATCCGTGTCTCTGTTCCTCCTAACCGCGTGGCACGGGAGGCATTCCTATTAAACCAACAACAATACTGCGGATAACTTCTCTATTCATTCAAACGATCTTCTTTTATTTTCAGTCAGCACTGGAATACTTAATGCCGAGCGAGGCTCGTTTCTTCTGCAACCCAGCCTCGATAGTTAATGCCCAAACACCAGGAGGCTGTTTTTCCACACACCGCGTTCCCAAGAACTCATTCTCTCCATCACTCTAATTCAGTTCAATTCAGAGCTCGGCTTTGGTCCAAATTATTTTTTGCTTTTCTTTTCACAGTGCTTTTATTCTCGCTCATTGTGTGCGCCTGTGTTTACATGCAAGCCGCAGGCTTGAGATGAATCTGTTACATTTGACTTTCACCCACTGAATATCTAAGAGTACTTTTGAGAGTATAAATCAAAGTAATTGGTGTCAAGCTCATGCGAGTTGGAGGAAGATCATTTGGTTTTAAAGGGAAGAAAGTAAAACATTGCATTATGTATTGAATTATTTTCCCAAAACAGAGCTGTGTTTGTGGGAGTAGTTTGCCTTGTGGCAGGCATCGGCCATCATTTGCTGCTACTTCACTGAATCAGTTCATCTTTTGTTTGTGCCTGTATGCGGCTATAAGTGAGAGTTCCTGAGTAATTAGCTTATTACTTAGCTGCTGTACACGTTCTTGCATGCAAGCATAGACATATGCACCATATTCCAGTGCTGCATGCAAGACCCCTGAGATATCTGTGTATTGTAGCTGAAGCTTATGTTTTGCCTGCTAGCAGCATGGAAGAAGTCATGTATCTTTGATGGAGCTTTTGGTGGCATTAATTAGTGAGAATGCATTATATCACATGCTCCCATATGCACTCCCATACTGTCTTAAATGCACATTTGTATGCATGGGGAAAACGTCCCAGGGCACAAAGTGGTAATTGAGGCGTTTCGTCGCCTTAGATCCGTCACGCTCGGTTCATTTGCTGGACAGAGAGAGAGAGAGAGAGAGAGAGAGAGAGAGAGAGAGAGAGAGAGAGAGAGAGAGAGAGAGAGAGAGAGAGAGAGAGAGAGAGAGAGAGAGAGAGAGAGAGAGAGAGTGGTCAAGAGAGGAAAACAAGAGAGGCAGGAAGCAAAGGGGGAGGGGGGGGGGGGGGGGGGGGGGGGGATAATAAGGAGGCCATCAGACACAAAGTGAATTCAAGAAATACGATTATAGTCCCAAAAAGAAATCCAGCACATCCCTCAGAGGCATCGCACTCGGTAAAAAAAGAAAAGGAAAAAAAGATATAAATATGTGACAATAAAAAAAAAAAGAAGAAGAGAGTGGGAGTGTGTTTTTGAGTGGTTTTAAGAGAAATGTGGAGAAAAAGCAAATAACCTTGAAGGAAGCGTTTTGTCTTTCTTTTTATATCCTAATGCAGACACACACACACACACTCCCTCTCACTCAAACTCACACACAGTCACTCTTTGTCTGGGTCTCCCACTTAAACAATCAACCAGTTTAAGTGTAGGACATCCTCAGAGGATGCCATGTTAATGAGCGGGGGAGTCAAATGAGCCTGCCATCTTTGAAGTGTCTCTCTCTCTCACACACACAAGTGAGTCAGCTATCTTTGAACTGTTAGCTCTGTGACTAATAGCATTGCACCCGGCCCTTTGTCTGGAGATTCCTGCGAGGTACACACACATGCACTTGTGAATGTGCCGAGATGTTACGCGTACACAAAGACTAGAATACGGAAGGGCGCGCACATATTTGCAAACATAACATTATGCACGGTATGCATGCAAACAGTCGAAGTATGAATAATTGTAAATGTATTTGGTGCGCACAGTGGGAGGAGTGAAACCCCACATGAGGGTTACCAATGCAGCACTTAGCATGTTAGCTGAGGCCATGATTATTTGGATCGGTATTAAGCGGAAATAAACACACTCAGAGGTAGGTAGCACAAGAGACTTTGCTATTCTTTTTAAAAAAAAAATTTTTTATACTTCCAGGAAATATTTGCTGAAGCAGACTACATAGGCTAATTGTGTGGATGGAGGGTCTCCTCCCTCCGCGCCTCTTTAGACTGTGTCATCAAAAGCGGAAGAAATCTGTGAAAATACAAACAGAGCCTGCAGGCCGGAGGTGAAATGCCCGTCTTGACACCATCACGTCCTCGACTCAATCGATGTCTCTACAAGTTGTGTCGGAGACCAACGACCGTGTGGGCAGATGCAATTTCATCTCATTGGCGCCACAGCAGCCTCCACTTTCCGCGCGTGTATCCCTTTTTCTTTCCGTCTTTCCGCTCGTCTTTTCTCCTCTGCTGTTTCTGAGAAGAATGCTCGGAGGGAGTAATGCGGTGTCACATAAACGGAGAGAAACAGACGAGTTGCATTCAAGTGGATATCGCTGCAGACATAATAGGAGAGCGGTGTCACTTGTATGCGAATGTTGAAATAAATACAACTTGCATTAAGTTTGATATTCTCTCCCATTCGAGTGTTTCTCTCCCTCCCGTTCTCCTACCTCCACATGTGTTTCTATATTCCTCCCCCCCATGTCTCTCTGACAGGGTGACGCTTTCATCCAGACCTAGAGTTGTGACGGTTTTACCCGCACTTTATACATCCCACATGGTTCAGAGTCCCACGGGGGAACTGTGAGTGGGGAAACATTCATAACGACCATCTGACTTTAAATAAAAAAACTTGTAGTCATCCGTTTGTTTCCCCTTCCTCTCACACCCTCATAACTTTCTACCTTCTCTGCGCTTGTTTACTCTCCTCCAACTTCCTCACTTTATTTTCTTCTTCTTTTTTTTTCTTTCCCTATCCAAGGTGCTGAAGTCGCTCACTCGTATCGAGGGTCGTCCCGGCGCCTCTCTGCCTCCCATGGACTTCAAGGCCCTGGAGCGGGGTCTCCAAGCTGCACACGGTGAGGATATCACCCCTGAGGACGTGATGTCCGCCGCCATGTACCCCAAGGTGTTCCAGGAGTTCAAGGATTTCACTGGTGAGTGGGCAGGCGACCATAATGGATCGGATGTACTCAGATACTTGGATTACGAAGAGGCATCAGCAAATTGTTTATTGTAACTCTTTGTTATTGTGCGTTTGATCAAATTGGATCTGTTGTACCGAATGGCATTTGGTCTCGTTCTCTCTCACACACACACACACACACACACACACACACACACACACACACACACACACACACACACACTCACTCACACACACACACTCCCATTCTCATTTGTATTATTACTGGGGCTTGAAATTAGCAGCCAATCTTAACTCGGGAACATTCAGGTTCAACCATCAGGCAGGAGAGTTTCCAGTTGCTGTGTTTGGCAGTTCAGGGGGCAACACACTCACCTATCTCGGGTGGGGAAAAGTGAATTTACATAATGCACATATAAGAAACCAGAACAAACGAGAGCTGGTGCCAGGGGGAGAAATCAGCATAAGCAGTAACAGCATTTTTATTTGCAAGTTTGAAGTGAATGCAGTCAGCGGCAGCATGAGGCTGTGATGTTGGAAGTTTGATAGGAAATCTTTCTCGAGGAGGAGTCTCATTTAAAAACTTGACTGGAAGTTGTTTAAAGGAGCTCCAGTGACATTCAGCAGCCTGGATTTACACCAGCCGCAATTGCTGCTTTGAGGAGTGAAGAAATGTTAGCATTAAAGTGGCGGGACCCTTTTTATGAGATGCTTGTTTTTTGTTGTCCAGCTGTTCCTTCACTACTTCTGCTAAAGAGTGAACAGACCCCTGACCCCACTTTTCCTTCAGTCTTATTTAATTCTATTTATGGTCATTAATATTGGTCCAAAACTATCCCCCTTTTACAGCTGGTGTACCCTTATGTCTCCGAGTTGGGTTTGCATGCAATTTCATATACAGTGCCCAGTGTCATAATCATAAAGTAATGTTTGCTGGTATTAAGGCCATCTCTGTTTCTCTTCCACCAGCTAACTTTGGTCCAGTGGACTGCCTCAGCACCAGACTGTTTCTAGATGGACCCAAGATCGCCGAGGAGTTTGAGGTACACATCTAAATATTACGTGCCATTTAAGATCATTAGACCATAACGTGTGCATCTACCGCGCAGGAAGGGTCACTTGAAAAGCTGTTGCATTATGGTTACAGTATACTGTGGACTAAAAGTCAACTTTTTTATGAAAGTGCAATACTAAATAAATGTATTTAATTTTTTTGCTTGAGAAAGACAAAAAGAACTGATTGAGCCGCCGCGTCCAACAGTTCAGACATCTATTGCACAATCTCTCGCTTTCATAGTGCATTTGTAACTATGAAAATTAAGATGAAAGAGTAATGCAAAAGAAAAATCACAGCAAGAATACTTAAAAATCACAATCAACAGTGTGATATCATGTGCACATCAGTCACCGATACTATGAAAACACATTTCATACTATAATAAGGTATCACAGTATCCATTGAGCTACTTCATTGGTTGTGATCCAACAACGGTTCCATAAAGAACCGACATTATCAGAAGTAAATGATGTTTCCGTCACTGCAGGTGGATGAGGTTTGATGCAGTTTGGTGCAGACTCACAGTGAAGTGGGGAAGACAGAGATATTAACACGGTATCAAGGGAACAACAAACTCCATTTCTAATCCCTCCGGCCACCATATTGGCCTTCCAGCACAGAAATAACAGATTCATTTGGTCGTGTGATGTTTGAGAGCGGGCCAGTGAAAGGCACCGAGCGCCCGTGTCTCAGACCCAAATAAAAATAACCGTTACACACTTCTAAAGCTTGTACCAACTGTTTATTTTCCAAAAGGGAGGCAAGTGAACATGCAGTCCGATTTGAAGAAATGAAACAAAACGAATGGATTCGCTTTGCACGCCATCAAATTAGTGGGGCACGGGAATGTCACTCTGCTGGTGAGAGGATGTGATAATTGGCTCTCACAGAATCTGAGAGTGAAATGTTCCTATTGGCATCAAAGTGGCAAACCGTTAGCCGTCAACCGTAACAAACGTGAAGATACAGTTTTCAGAAATCCTTCAAGATGTCTGCTGTGCTGATTAGAAACTTCTCTCGGAACATGAGACAGCAGGTTTGGGAAAACCCTGTTTCTATTCAGAAAGTTTCAGGAGAATGACGGCCGGGGGTTCACTTTGATGAACAGAAGGCTTCAGCATTTGTTGAAGCCCAGATTGAAGTCCAAAGAGATTGTTGAGACTACTGACGGTAACCTTTGCGACGGATGTCAGAATCCAACGTCGGATCAAAGAGGACTTTTTGCTTTTCTACTGAAGGAGATGTTGGCAGAGTCTGTCACTCTCTATGTGATCCGGTAAAGACATGTTTCTAAGATATTCAAAACTCGGAAAGAAGTTTTCTAAAAGGCTCTTCCCAACTTTTATTAGATTTGAGCATTATTTGTACCTGAATTGTAAACCTGGACGCTGCAACTTACCCATCTCATTATACTTGACAGGGGAAATGCATACGGAGCGACATCGCATGGTTTGGTGTGAGAAAAGCTGTTATGGTTCTAATGGGCTGTTATGAGGTTGTTTTTTTTTACCCCAACACATTTACAAAGTACCCGTGACAGCAGTATGAAGACAGTGAGACAGGTCAGAGATGATAGTTGTGACCTTTGGTGACCTTTGGTAGAATCTGTGTCTGTGTGTTTGGCATAAGCTTGTGTTCTTGGTGTAATGCGAGGTGATGGTAATGGGGTTGACATGCTGTATTGTAACTGGTGAATTAAAGCTGAGGATAAAATATAGTTGGCGTGAAGGAAAATAGGGCATGCTGGGAAATCCTCCTGAAGCTTTCACATGAACGAATGAGTTGTCGTAGCGAACTGCGTCGTAATCGTTTGTCCGGGGAGACCGCTAACGAAGCTACCTCTGTGCCGACTAGCCGCCTACCTACAGTACCCATCCACAGTGAATACTGGACCTTTCAATGAAAAGTGAATTCAAATTGAAACTGTGTGCCTGAAACTTTCCAAAGGGTGACAAAACCGTTCATGGTCAGGATTTCAGAAGGTGTTTTGAAATCCTCTTCCACAAAGACATTTACTGAAAGAAAGCAGTGTGGCGCTGCTGCAGGGACGGCTGATTCATCGCCTTCGTGTCCCCTCAGCTTTCATTTATCTTCAATCCTTATTATTTTTTTTTCCTCCATAGCTTCAATTAAATAATTCCCCAGAGCCTATTTGTGCGTTAATAAAATAAAACACTTGTATGACTACATGAAAGGGAATCGCAATTCCCTCCAGCCACCTGTTTACCTTTCACCATTCTCACTAAAGCGAGACGCAAAATAATTCTTTTACGACACAGTTATGGTGGCCAAAAGAACTCATAACAATATTAACAATAATAATGCCAACAGTCAAATTCATCTTCTACTTTGTTTATTTATTCTGTGTTTTGTCTCTCTTTTTTGAAATTCACAATACGATTCTATAATTTATGAACACTATAAATTTAAATGATTTCACGACGCTGGATTATTTCCGAGCTTTTATCACATGTGTATTATTAACATGGTATCGATATTTGATTTTTAAATATCACAATTATTGTTAATGTCAGTATATTGAACGACACCCCTCCCCTGAGTCATTCTCTCCTCCTTCCACCAGTTCCCATTCTAATCCCAGTAAAACCCTAATGCACTTCATCTATTGTGAATCGGCCTTTTCCTTCTCCATCCCTCTTCTTTCAATACTTTCTCTTGATTCTCTCATTATGAGCAACACACAGATTTAAATGACAGTGATTCAGAGCGACCAAAGACAAACACGTTTAATTACTGCTTCATTTCGCTGCAGCAAAATGGTTCTAGGCTGTTGTTAATTGATTTTCATTTTACGAGGGACATGGGGAGCACTCTGCTGTTGTACTATTAGCAAAGAATCCGGAGCTGCATTGTTTGTGCTGATCTAGTATTGACCCCAAGACAGGCAGGCCCCTCCCCCACCCTCGGTTCTCGTTAATCACCCGAGGGTGGGTACCATGTGATGCAATAGTCAGAAATGTGTCTTCAGTCAGACCGTGAGCCACTGATTAGAATAAGCCCTTGATTAAGACTCTTGGCAGCTTCAGCACTTTGTGTTAGCGTGTTTATTTGTTTAGAAGCTTCTATAATTCCTACAGTACAACAAACTACAACAAGCTCCGAAATTTGTTTTTTTAAATTTCTAAGTAACCAACAAAACGCTGAAGGCTACAGTTGCAGGGAAAGATTTAATATCCATCTTCTAATATGGCAGTTGTAGCTTTCCTTGCAGGGAAATAGATTTTACAAACGTCACAAAATGTTTAACCTTTTATCTAACCCGTCTTAGCTTTCAGTGACTCTGTTTATTGGAAAACTCGACATTCAACCATTTCCCAAATGCTGAAGTGTTGTTTTGTTCTTCCACCTTCACTACTCACCTTCCCTGGCTGCTGTTTATCTAATCTACACTCCATCAGAACTGTCATCTTTAGAACTTTTAGACGCTCAGATTTCTGCTCAACATCGTTCCTCCCCCCCCCCCCTCCCTGTTGTCATGACGATGGGTACTCCCACCAGATCCGGTCCGATTAGCGAGAGATGGAATGGAAACACGTCCAAAAAAAAAAAAGTCCTGTCACGAGCAGCATGATGTCTTTTTCTTCTTCTTTTACTGAGCAGAATTTCTCAAGGGCATATGGAAGCTCCCTGTATTAATATAAAAAATACATATAATATTATACTATATTTATGCTGCACTTTTGTCCAGACTTCAATGAAGAAAATGAAAGCTGAAAAAAATGATAATAATGCAATGCTAAAAAGGAATAAAATACCAAATGAGATCAACAAAAAAACAGATAAGATAGTGTTCCAGCACTATAGTACGAAGCCTTTGTTTTTTTCCAAAGATACGTTTTGAGAAGTGATGCTGCGGATTCTGTGGGCTCAGATCTTAAGGCATTGTTCCACAGCCGAGGGGTCTCCGTCTTTGGGACCGAGGAACAGCCAGCAGAGGCCTCCTCTGGGATCTGAGGCGGTGCGCTGGCTCATCGTGGAGCAGTGGGTTTTAAAGGTGATCAATAATATCTGTAGGTAACCAGTGAAGAGAGGCTGAAGCAGGCCTGGTATCTTGTCTTCTAGTGTTTGTTAAAAGCTGAGCAGCTGCGTTTCGTGGCTTAACCCTGAATACATTGAATGAAAATAGTCCAACCGAGATGATATAAAAGCATGAATGACCTTCTTGAGGCTGAGAGAGAAAAGATGCTACTCAATTGATTAAAACATGATTGCATTTGTTTGTTTTTTTTACTTGTTTTTCATATGAAAGGTCAAATATTACACGCAGGTTTCTGGGAGAAGATATGACATTTGTTCAAGTTTTTTTATTTTTTTTTCACATTTGTGGATTTTTTTTGTAAAGTTTTGATGGACTTTGGATGACCACAAATATTTGTTTTCATTTTGATAGAGGAGTTTTTGGGACATCCAGCACTTTATTTCTGACATACAAGATACTAACTGATTGCCTCCTTCACTGTTTTCTTAAAAGGACATACATTATGTGTGTCCACATAATAATAATAATAATAATAGTGCTGAATGTTGTCCCAGTGGCAGCGTCATACACAGAGGAACAGGATGGGGCCTACAGTATTACTGACGGGACAATTGATTTCACTGTTGTCGTTTCTATTCCAATCTTGTTATTATTAAGAGATGTTCATGAAAGTAGGCTTCGTCAAATACATTTATTTCATTGCAGTTTGGGTGATTCAAGAGCAGTATTTATCTTTCTTAACAAAGAATCCTTTTATGATACTGTAATTACTTCCTTTGTACAATCAGAGCGATGAGGACACTCCCACACAGAATCACAGCATAAACACTCACAACTGTTCATCTCTGAGGCCTTAAATGTTTGTCTCTGGTGCGTTATTGTGTAGACGGGGTTCAGAAATGTTGCCGTCTTGAATCTAACAAGTTTTCTGCCCACAACAAGAACACACCATTGCATGTTGCATCATTGTCCTCGGGACTTACATTTCCTTTGTGTTTGATATCTGGGTTATTAAAACATAAATAGACATCACTGGGGGGAATTGAGTTGCCTCAGTTCCTGACAAGTTGTTGGTGATATGAGGTGTGTGTATGCCAGTTTGATGCCAGTGTTCAACATGAAAGAGGCAGGTTGACTGTTGTGGAAGGAAAATGTATTACATCTTATGCTTCCACAACATATAAAGTGTTTTATATTAGGCTTAAAGTACAACTGCAACAAAAACAGCACATATCTGTGTCCCGGACATGACCCGGGTTTAAAGGACTCCGGGCGTAGATAGTCCCAGTGACCTTGTGCTGTTCCAGTATTAACCGGTAGAAAGAGGGCTGTAGACCAAGGACGAGGAGGCGCAGACAAAATAAGGATAAGGGAAGGACCGGGTTGGGGAGGTCAAGAAGAGGAGCCGCATTCCTTAAAGTAACCGGATTGAACTGGTGTACGTGGGTAAACAAGACATATGTGATGAGGGAGTGGACAGAGGTTATGTTATAAATAATATGTCTATTTTGTCTGTTCGCCAGTTGGGAAAAGACAGATGTGGAAGGAGGTTGTTGTCTTGGATACCGGACCCAACTCGAGTTATTTGTGAAACTGAGTTGAACTCTGATCCAAAGTCTCTGTGTTCAGTGGATGTTTGATTCCTGAGGTCCCGTGCGTGAGTTTCCTGTGGCGTCTCCACCGAGCAGTCAGATAGGAGGTAGATACAGGTTCATACAGCATCAGGTTTTTGAAAGATTAGTCATCGTCGATCCAGAAGAAAGAAATGAGCCTCAACACCGTACGCCAGGTGAGTGAAGCTCTGAAGGAAACTGCTGTTGTCCAATGTGCACGTGTTGTAGAGCGTCAGCCTGTCTCAGGACCATCACACACGTGAATTAGTATGGTGCTCATAATAAGCGTATTTATCTTTGTGTCCATGCTGATTGCTTTGTAGAATTATAGTCGCCACTGTTCAGGCAGAGATGAGCCCCAGTCCTCCAGCTAGAGAGCCCTGGTACACCTCTGTATGCAGAATGCATGTGTATAGAGTTATACAAGCAGCCACTAAATAGACATGTGCGTGTTGAACATCAACAGCAAACATATTGTAGGTTAAGCGGGTTTTGTACAAGATTGATGCAACAAATACAGTGGGACACCATAGTTATGTATTATGTTAAATTATCTGCAATATATAAATATTCAGCCATCAGAAGATGGGGCAGAATAAAAGCCTTGTGGTTGTGGTGAATCCACAGTGACAGCAGCAATCGTAGGACCGTGTCCATTCCAGATGACTGGAATTAACCCCACTATTAGCTGTACATTTGGAACCAAGTCTGTTTCTGAGCTCTTGGCAGCTCAACGTGAATCTTCATCAAAACCCATTTAAGCACCAAATCTTTGTTTTGGAGTGCCGTCTTAGGCCCAAAGCCCCGAGTTGTTGACGTTGTGGGAAGTTGATATTCAGTCTTTCACGGCAGTCATTTGGTATTGTTAAGCACTTCATTTCAAGCCTGTTGAAAATCCAGTTGGAGTGCCGTATCAGCCAAAAAGTAAACGGCGAGCCTGGAAGATTTCCCTTTTGTGCTGTGAATGTGGTGGGACGACACACACTTCGCCTTTACCCCCCCCCCCCCCACACACACACACACACACACACACACACACACACACACACACACACACACACACTTTTTTTAATTTAGCGTAATTTCTTGATCCATTGTCAATATTTTGAGTCCTATATTTTGAGCCTATTTAAAATCAAATGACCACTTTTAGAAATGGCATCTGAAGAGCATTTCCAGTGCATGTGCCCATCTCCTTCGCCCACACACGCTTTATGTATCACTGAGCATCACAAACAAGAGGCAGAAAGACACATAGACGTATCTGCATGCGCTGATGACTCGGCGTGGTATTAATCATGTTTGATGGCAATCTAAACACAGATTTACACAAACATGGAGCCGGTCGTTAATGTGCACCGATACACACATGGAGCTGTGTGCGCTGCTGTAATGTCACCACATTAATAAAATCAATCTGAGACTTTGGGAACACGTACTGTGAAACTTGAGTCACTGTCAATTTGACAGACAAAGCGCTGTGCTCGAGGGTGCTCTGTGAATAAATGCGAGGGCTATATAGATGAGAACACAGCAGACGCATCACTGAGGTATAGAACCTTCATAATGCACATCACAAGTATGGTAATAAGAAACAAAGGGGAAGGCTGGGTGGTTTGAGTTGGGTTTGATACGATGTTATCGACTTTGAAAACTATTTTATGTCGTGTGTTTGAGGGTTTGTCGGGGGGCACACATTCCGAGTTCAAACGTAGGTATTCGTTTGGTGCTTCCTACCCGGTGATGATCCGACTGCGCTGGCAACTGGATGCGGAGCGCTCTTGAGAAAGATCTCCGAGAAGAAAAACACAAGTACAAAAAAAAAGCTTGACGCGCTCTCTATTTGTCGGAGTTTAATTGGCATGAGGCAATGCACAAGTCACAAGTTGATCAATGTGTCACAGTGCATGCATTGCATAAGTAAAAGACAGTAAAGTACAAGTTGTTATGCACTAAATGTAACAATATGCAATGAGAATATATAGTTCATACCGTACTGTCTAAAAATAGGGGTGGTTGGGTTGAATTGGGACACATGCGTTGGACACAAAGATAATAAGCCTGGAAATGGATTAACAAAATGAAAGCAGATAATAGAAGCCACCTGTAGGGGAGGAGTGAGCCTTTGTCTGATTAATCTGTGAACGTCTTAATGCTGCTCTGCTGTTTCAATGAAGTCGAACTCTGTACAGAACTGGCATACACACACGGTTACAGCGTAGACAAAATCCTATAAACCGTGTGCAGCTCTTCAAAGGAGGGCCATACTGTAGCTCTCACGGGAACGGTTGCGAGGAGATGCAGCGTCGAAGCCACACGGTGGAAAGGGGGGAGGCAAAGTGCTGCCGAGAGCCTGACGAAACAGCGCGAGCCGGAGAGGTTCGGCGTGAAGGAGGGTGGAGAGAGAGAGAGAGAGAAGCGGAGAGGTGAAGATTGAGTGCCAGGGACAAGCAGAGGCCTGCGAAGAAAGAGAGGGAGGGAAATAGATGAAGAGTCAGGGCAGCCGGAGGAAGACCGAGGCAGAAGGAAATGAGATCAATACATACCTGCGGCAGCAGCGCATATTTTCATCTTCCTACTTACTTAGTTTGGAATATGAATTGAGACTCAGCGGCCGAGGTGGTGATGAGAGAAACAAAAAGGATGAGAGGGGAAGGGTCGAGTCAAAGCGGAGGATAGACACGGCAGAGGAAAGACGGAGAGCCACAGACGTATTAAAGAGAAGCCAAAGGAGGCAGATTAACAACGGCATGAGAGCCACAGATACGGGGTCGCAAAAATAAACAATACGAAAATTGAAAGCTGCGACACATGAGGGGCACTGACAAAGAGAGAGATTGAAAGCCAGACAGAGGAAGTTGGACGAATGGAAAGACGGAATAAATAAATAAAAAAATCCCAACCGGCGGCATGAGATATGTGAGAAGAGGCGTGAGATAAATAAAGAGGTACAGTGGCTGGTGTCGAGGGGAAAACTATCGAGACAGAACGCAGTGACCAGAATGTATATGAGGAGGAAAGAGTCTGGAGATAAAGAGAGAGAGAGCGGCTCGCGTCTTTGTCTTAAAATGACACTCAACAGGTCAATAACTAGTCCAAATAAACGTCAAATGCCCTTTTTAGCTGACCTTTAGCAGACTCGGTGCTCGTGTTTGGTAAAACTATTCGGCTGCTCTCATCCCCCGACCTGGCGGGTGTGTCTCAAACAAACTGCGGGATCTTTTTCCAGAAACATCCGAAAGTAAAAAGGACTTAATACCAAGAGGTGTTTTCTTTGTGTCCTGCTGTCGAAGAGTAAAGTGAGACAGAACGACATGTTTAATTAGTTATTAGGATTACATGACTAATTAAACAATACAAATAGATTATTTTGTTGTAAATTAATTACATGAATACGTACACTTTTTCACGGAAGCCGTCAAGAAAAGGAGCATTTGTAAATAATACTTCAGTTTCAGGATGCGGGTTCATTCTGAGTTCATGGCATATCAGATTTATTGTAATTACAATTCAAAAGACTTGTATATAGTGTTCATATCAATCTATCCAAGTCGTAATTCCAAGTGGGAAACACCGATATATATCAGACGGAGCACTTGTATAGAAGCCATAGCCAAATATCGTCAGACAAAAATACTGTTTGTATGTTTGTAACCCAAATTGAATGTATATGGTGTTATATTGTCAATGCACCGTTAATCTTCTCCATCTCTGCCACCCATCTCATATGAAAGCAGCATCACAGTCACGTCTTACTAATTTTATTAATAACGCCAGTGCTTTCACTACTCTGGGAAAAGGGCTTATTGAGAACCTCCACCTTTCATTACCATAAAATATAATATATGTGCAAACGGCGTTAAACCCAGATGTGCAGCTGATAAGTGTAATGAAAAAAGTTGTGCATTAGTGTAAATTACAAAGATTCATAGGAGCGCCACATGATTTGATTTATTTATTATGCGGTTTGATTACAATGAGGATGAATCGGTCCATGTGTCGCTGCCCTCCACCGAGTGCATGCTTGGAAACATCCCAGCCCAGCGTGAGGCGAAAAGGAAACGAGGAAGAAAAGGAAGCGTTGTGCATTTCATCGCTCCACTCACTTTCACTTGTTTCACATTTCACCAGGCTCTGCAAATTAATGTTACGCTTTAGCTGGACTTGTGAGCTGCAGGCCCTCGTGTATTCATTTCAAGTTTCTAGCTGAATCTAAATGTCGGTCCCATCCTCCTTCCCACTCCCTCCATTCATTCCTTCTCTTCTGTCCTCCCCACTTGTTTGCTTCTCTCAGGTGGAGCTGGAGAGAGGGAAGATCCTCCACATCAAGGCGCTGGCACTGGGGGACCTGAACAAGGCCGGCCAGAGAGAGGTCTTCTTTGAGCTCAACGGACAGCTGAGATCTGTGCTGGTTAAAGACACAGTGGCCATGAAGGTACACAGAAGGGATGGAGGGAGGGAGATGAATGACGGATGAGGGGCAGGTGGGATGGTTTGAGAGAAGGATACATGTCTGCAGGTTAGACGATGAATGGATGGGTAAAGGGAAAGTTCCTTAAAACAACGGATGTTTGATCAAACCGTGAAGAAATGGCCGTGAGGAGTCGATGGAGGCTGAGCAGAGAGGAATGTTTCAATGGAGGCGGGCGTGTGCAGATTACTTTGATGGGTGATCGACTGGACCGATGAAGGCGTGACATTTGTCTTTGTCCCCCCACAGGAAATGAAGTTCCATCCTAAGGCCCTGAAGTCCATCAAGGGTCAGGTGGGAGCACCCATGCCTGGAAAAGTCCTGGAGGTCAAAGTGGAAGTGGGATCCAAGGTTAATTTACTGTTACCCTTTTTTATTTGTAATGCCATTTGATTACCTTACACTGCACATAGCTTTGCTATTCTTTGAGCAAAGTTCCTCATTTAAATCAAGTCGCCATTCTACGAATAAAATCTGTTTCTGTTTAGGGAAACCTGTTTATATATCTGAAAGGTCATCAGTACCGAAACGCAGTCGTGTTTTGTATCGGCACTAAAATAGAAAGACTTCTACGCCAATGCAATAGAGGTGTGTGCTGGCTATTAATCGTCTTTGAGAGTCTAAAAAAGGCGCTATATGAATTCAAAGTATTATTATTATTAGAAAAGCAGAAATCTCAGAAGGACATGTCCAACCTGGACATACACCACCTCAACTACCTGCATACAGTAGTTATGTGTTTGGTAATTTGGTAACAGTCGATTCAATAAGTGTGATTGGCTGTGTTAATAAGTTGATCTGGTATGTCCTGTGCTTTGACTGTAGTTTGTTTTGTTACCCTCTGACTGCCGTGCTGCTTCAGTGATCTGCGCATTTGACTCGTGTTTTTAATGCTCCGTGAACTCTCTCCACAATCATGAAAGGTGGTGAAAGGTCAGCCGCTGTGCGTCCTCTCGGCCATGAAGATGGAGACGGTGGTCAACTCCCCGGTGGCCGGCACCATTAAGGCGGTTCATGTCACGACCGACTCCTCCCTGGAGGGAGATGACCTGATACTGGAAATCGAAGAGTAGAGTGAGAGAGCAGAGGGAGGCATGGGGGAGTAATAGTAGTAGTAGTAGCAGTAGTAGCAGCAGTAGGAGGAGGAGGAGGAGGAGGAGGGCGTTACATCATCTGATTCTGGAAGTGGAGGAGTAGGGAAGGTTACTGAAATAAGAGGAAGAGGAGAAAACGGGAATCCTTTCCATTATAGACAACTGGCAGGACATTGTTAACCCCGATTTGTACATACTATGATGGTTATACTGGGAAAACAAAATGAAGCACAGCTCCACACATATCCAGACACAGGATGGGTGTAAATAGTAAACCATGTGATAATCCTAAATAATATATTAATTTGATGGAAATTCCTTATTGAATTGTACCACTAATCCCATTAGTTAACTCCAAAAAGCAAAGTTATTCCTATAGGTGTGGTTATTAGGTCTAACACCAGTATATCTCAATGCATCTCTTAATGTCCTGTCTGTCAACTTGTGGAAAATCAGACATTATACATATGAATTGTGATACATTCCTTTACTTAAATGCTAGTCTTAAATGTGATGTACTGCAAAATAACAATGTGTAACTAACGGGGTTGTAACATCTACTTGCAATTAAATGCCACAATTTCTATTTCAATGCTGTTGACGTTGCTTAATATATTCAAAGTGAGTAGGTGAGACTCTGTATTAATTACGACGAGTAATTTTTCTTCGTACTCAGCGGGGGCTCAGACAAAGAAGGATAGACCCACTAGAGGATGTATTTCCAAAATCATTCTTTCATACAGGAAATTAGTTCTTCTTCATTTTCAGAATGCTTCGCATTTGCAAGACATCAGTCACAGTGGAGTGGTGGACTCCGATAAACCTAACACAATATTGTCCTGTGGAAAGACAACAAAGCACACTGGGGCTGAAGGACAGAAATCACCACACTTTCCCCAACCGGTTTTAGATATGTATTTAATAAAGCACAGCAAAGCGTTTGAGGGTTGACAGATATTCACTCTACAGACGTCCAATGTTGCACCAAAGTGAAAAAAGGTCTTCTGTTACTGTATCAGTAATAGCAGATGGTTTATTTTTTTTAAAGATCTGTACTGGTGTTGAAAATGTTTCCCCATTCACACCTGTCTTTAAAACCCCAAAGCCATAAGCATGCTATAGAGACATAATGCCGTAAGATTAGGGATGGGGTTTTCATAAAGTTATTGTGGGTTGAAAATGTGGCTATTTTAATCCAAAACCAGATGCCCACTAAAACTAATTGATCATTGTATAGGTTTAAAGTCAATAGAGACTTATGGTGATATTTGAGGCCTTTTTTTTACTCTCTGGTTTAATATTATAACGTAATGGAAAAGTTAGAGGAGCAGCTCCACCCTGCCTTTTCTAAACCAGGCCGATATTATGGTGACTGGTCTTTTACTGAATGGGGATTTTAATGCTAGGTGTAAATGGGATTACATAAAGTCATGTGGTGTTATTTTCTAGGTCTCTGCTGATTATTTTATGAATTAATTCTCTGTCAAATGATGTGAAATTAGCCGGACTAATAAGAGACTCTGGGGACTCCCAGTAGCAGCACTCGGCGCTCTCTCTCTCTCTCTCTCTCTCTCTCTCTCTGTGTGTGTGTGTGTGTGTGTGTGTGTGTGTGTGTGTGTGTACTACATTTTAACCAGCACCCACAATGTTGCACACCTCCAGAGCTGAAAGCACATTCTAAAAGAAATAAAATATGCATACACACGCATTGAAAATATTCACGTTAACACTCCCACTCGCCGAGTGCTGCCTCGATAAAAAGAAAACCAAGCACACCGCACAGTGGTGTGGCTCCGTCTCCATAGTAACACTGTATCCTAAAAGTGTAACGCCGATGCAGCAACGGCCTTCTTCGACTGCCAGGTGATGACGGTGAATTCAACTTTAACTCAATGTTCTACTAATGTCTGGCCTTTTAATTATTTAAAGGTCTAGAACCTGAAATTGATCTCTGCGGAATTAAATGTTTACTTTACCTAAACGTACTTTACCTAAACGTACTTTACCTTAACGTACTTTACCTAAACGTACTTTACCTTAACGTACTTTACCTTAACGTACTTTAACTTAATGTACTTTACCTAAACGTACTTTACCTTAACGTACTTTACCTAAAAGTAATTCAATTCAATTCAGTTTATTTTGTATAGCCCAATATCACAAATTACAAATTTGCCTCAGAGGGCTTTACAATCTGTACACATACGACATCAAAGTACTTTACCTTAACGTACTTTACCTTAACGTACTTTACCTTAACGTACTTTACCTAAAAGTACTTTACCTAAAAGTACTTTACCTTAACGTACTTTACCTAAACGTACTTTACCTAAAAGTACTTTACCTTAAAGTACTTTACCTTAACGTACTTTACCTAAAAGTACTTTACCTTAACATACTTTATGTCTCTTATCAATCTGTATTTTAAATCTTTTGATGGAGATGAACTGGGCAGATTGTACGAATGAGTGTTTTTCGACAAGCTGTTGCACAATAATGTGAAATGCCCTCTTCCTCTCTTTTCCTGCCTCATCCTCCCATCCAACCAGCTTTCGCCATGCGTTCCACTCCATCCCCCTCTCCCTTCTCTCAGCAGTGTAAATGTTCACATGTACCATGACGCAATAATGTAGACTAAACCAGCGGTGATTATAACTACCCTGTTTATGACAATGTACGACTGTTTAGTATCTGGGGAGGGAAAGTAACGGATTTAAGAGAATACATAATACAACATAGCAGTGAAATGTGATTTGTATCAGAAAGGGGGAGAACACATTGACCTATTCTTGAGCTCACGCTATCAAGAGATGGAACTATTGCAATAAGACGTGAGACATTTCTTTATGCGTTCAATTGCTTTCCTTTGTGTGTTGTTCTGAAACCAAACAAACTGTTTGTTTACTCTCTCAGTACAGCAGGCGTGACTCAGAATGTCTCCCCGGAAATCTTAAATTGTCACTAGTGGTAAAGTTGTCTTTCATTTTCTTATTTCTAAATCTGTTTGTGAAATCCACATTTTAGTGTAATCATTTTAATTGACTACGGTCATTTACATGTACAATCTAAGTATGTATGTTTAGGTCCAAGGAAAGACAATGAGCTGGAGCGCACAAAAAGGGAAACCAATATTATAAAAGCGATAATTGTTCTTGTTTTATCTGTACTTACAAATAAAGTTAACTATAGATGAATCTGCATTGTGTTGTGTTTATTAAATATTCATGTGACGTACCAATGATCCGCTCTGTGAAGGTCTCACTGCCCAGCAGGCTAATCAGCAGAGAACTGAACAGACTAAAATGTGTATTTCATCTCTGAATGCATTTCATATCAGCCTTTTTAAATCACAGCTCTTTCACAATATTATGTCCAACTAGTAATTAGATTTGAACAAAAAACGTTTTAACAAATGTCATACAAAATTGATATAGTATACTTTACATTACCATAAAGTCGTAACATAGTATGTCATAGCAACGTGCATAATAACAATCCTGGTGTATATGCCATAAAACGTCTTGACAAAAGAAATCACAATTTAGTAAGTACAGTGTCTTGTAAAAATAGCGTAGTATATTATCCCGTTAAAGTGTAATTCAAAAGTCAAAATGTCATAAAAGATGTAATATAATGCCCAAATATAGTATGTCAGTTCTACTACTTTGATAAAAACTTTCTTTTGTGCATTTTATTTCTTAATCCAGTCCTTATTTTACTTGAAATAACAGAATATCATGTATTTATTATTAAAAATATTATTGGAAATCTGACAATACAAATTGTTAAGATATTGTTTAATTGCACTTTATACTTCAGTTGTTGATTACATACAGACGTTAATAAAAACTGTTATGCTACTTCAAGATATATGGCACTAAATCATAGTTAGACATTATTGTGATGTTCAAGATATTTGCATGAGGACATTCTCTCCAACTGGACCTCGTTGATATTTCATTGAGTCTAAAAAAGTCAGAATGAAGTAGTGTGTTTATGTAAATAAACAGTCGTAAAAAAATCTGAGTGTATGTCAAAAAAGAGTCTGAATTAATTGATACTCTAGTATGTCTAAAAGAAATATAAAAAAGTCAGCACATTGAAAAAAGTAATTGTAAAGCATGTCTAAAAATGTAAGAAAACTGTCATGGTATAGAATGTGATAATATAATATGTCAAAAAATCTGAGAAAAAAGGTAACAGACCCATAAACTACATGTATATATCCATGATAACAGGAAAGCATAAGATAACATCATAAAAGATGTGAACAGACATTCATTCAAGGCTTCATTCGAAAAACTCAAGTAAAAGTAAAAAAAAAAGTAAAAAACCCTCTTTACCATTCTGGTCAATCTTTGGTGCTCATGTTAACTATTAAATAAACTGAACGATTGAATTCAGGAAGGCTCTTAAAAGAATTTTAAAAGTTGACCATGTTGCACCCATTGAAATACAAAGTTGATTTTGCAATGATAAATTGTCGTCCTTGTCATTCCTTTGTGGCCAGTTGTATTCGGGCGATTTTAGATTTAAAAAGATAGCTAGGACGTAATATGCTGTATAATTTATTTATGCTGCTATGGTGCCAAGATGAAAGAATAGCTTGATCATTAATTGTCATCAGATTAAGTCACAGGGGCAAAGTGGCACGATGGATATTGTGACCCACTTGTCATCTCTCTTGAGTGACAGCTTTGATTAATAACAACATAATCAAATTTGCATATGTGAATTGAGGAGTGGAAGATAACAGTCTGCCTGCTATGACCTTGATTGCTTTGTTAATCTTACTAAAAAATAAAACGCATGGTGGCATATGTCACTAAATTCATCATTTTTTGTAAGCAAAAGATTATTTTTTTTAGTTCAGTGGAAATTTGTGGATATTATCAAGGCTATTTCCTTAAATCACCCACTTGACACTTTCTTCCGTTCATGTGCTTATAAATCAGAATACTGAAAATCAGATTTATCAAATGAGGACAGCTATTGTTTGGGGGTGAAATTTGTCTCAAAATGGTCACAACTGTGGTATTACGTGATACCACAACTGAAATATAGGATTTGTGTGATTTATGAAATACCAAGAAATTATATTTTCACAAAAGCACACACCCTGAATACATTTTGAGAAGTTATGTGCAGATTATTCAATAACATCATAAATCGACACATTATTTTGTATTTATTTATAGATTGATAAATGTGTGTGTGCACAGATCACCTGAGACGTAGGAATCGGGCACAAATGCATGCTGCGTTCAAGTGCAGGTCGAAACCTGTTTCAAAGTGGGAAATACATGTTTCTAATAGACAATACAATACAGAACATACATTTAGCAACTACAGTACAAACTCCTATGAATATAAATGTAAATACTTACGATGCGGGAAACATTTAAACACATTTCAGCTATTTCAAGCTGTTTTAACAAGATATGTTTGGCAGATATCTGTATTCAAAATCTTCCTAGTCAACATTTCATTCTTGCATTGCATTTTTGATTGCAATTGAATTCTTCTGGAGAAAAACTCACATTTCTATCTATAATTCGATCGTTACTAGTCACCGAAGTAAGCAATTTTGGCATATAATTATCTTTATGGAACAGATATCCACAATACCTTTGTGGATATGGGAAATAGCATTTTTTTTTTTTATAGTCAAAATGACAATTGTGGAAATCTGTTCTGATATGTTTACTAGTCACAATGTATTTAATATTCACAATTACATTTTAGATATCTGGAATACGAAATTTAAATCATGATATTTGTAAAAAATTGACTTTTTCCTGGTAAAGGTTATACTGCAGACATACACGTTGATTCTAGATATCAATTATGCAAATGTACATATTTGAAATTAGGAAGAATGCTATTGTAAACCATACAATGTGTTTATTTTTAATTTTTATAATAGAATTAGGGATATCTGCAAAAAACATATTAAAAGTTCAATGTGTTGCCCTCACAGTAATAATAATAATAATAATAATAATGCATTTAATTTATATAGCGCTTTTCATAATACTCAAAGACACTTCACATAATTAAAACATCCTAAAAGCTCAAAATAAATAAATAAGTATAGCTAAAATACAGGTAAAACAAATAAATAGGGACTTTGAGTCGCTCGGACCCTGATAAGAAAACAAAAACAAAAACAAACAATCACACATTAAAAGCAGTTCTGAACAGGTGGGTTTTGATTTGGGATTTGAATGAGGAAAGATCAGTGCAGTCTCGGATGAGTTTGGGGAGAGAGTTCCAGAGGGAGGGGGCAGATATGGAGAAGGCTCTGTCACCCCACGTCCGGTGCTTGGTCCTATGTGGGATGGACAGGAGATCATCAGAGGAGCGGAGCTGACGGGATGGAGTGTGGTGGTGGAGCAGGTCGGTGAGGTAGGAGGGGGCCTGATGGAGTGTGGTGGTGGAGCAGGTCGGTGAGGTAGGAGGGGGCCTGATGGAGTGTGGTGGTGGAGCAGGTCGGTGAGGTAGGAGGGGGCCTGATGGAGTGTGGTGGTGGAGCAGGTCGGTGAGGTAGGAGGGGCCTGATGGAGTGTGGTGGTGGAGCAGGTCGGTGAGGTAGGAGGGGGCCTGATGGAGTGTGGTGGTGGAGCAGGTCGGTGAGGTAGGAGGGGGCCTGATGGAGTGTGGTGGTGGAGCAGGTCGGTGAGGTAGGAGGGGGCCTGATGGAGTGTGGTGGTGGAGCAGGTCGGTGAGGTAGGAGGGGGCCTGATGGAGTGTGGTGGTGGAGCAGGTCGGTGAGGTAGGAGGGGGCCTGATGGAGTGTGGTGGTGGAGCAGGTCGGTGAGGTAGGAGGGGGCCTGATGGAGTGTGGTGGTGGAGCAGGTCGGTGAGGTAGGAGGGGGCCTGATGGAGTGTGGTGGTGGAGCAGGTCGGTGAGGTAGGAGGGGGCCTGATGGAGTGTGGTGGTGGAGCAGGTCGGTGAGGTAGGAGGGGGCCTGATGGAGTGTGGTGGTGGAGTAGGTCGGTGAGGTAGGAGGGGGCCTGATGGAGTGTGGTGGTGGAGCAGGTCGGTGAGGTAGGAGGGGGCCTGATGGAGTGTGGTGGTGGAGCAGGTCGGTGAGGTAGGAGGGGGCCTGATTATGGAGGGCTTTGTGAGTGAGGAGAAGGATTTTGTATTGGATCCGTTGTGGGACGGGGAGCCAGTGAAGGCTCTGGAGAACAGGGGTGATGTGATGAGCAGCAGAGTTCTGGATGTATTGGAGTTTGTTTAGGATTTTGGAAGATGTGCCATAAAGAATACTATTGCAATAGTCAATTCTGGAGGTGATGAAGGCGTGGATTAAAGTTTCAGCAGCAGATGAGGAAAGTGATGAGCGGAGACGGGCAATGTTTTTTAGGTGGAAGAAGGAGGTTCTGGTGATTTGTAGTAGCTTATTTAAACTATTTATTCCATTTATATGCGACTTTTTAGAGATAATAGTTGCTAGATATTCATATTCTAATTGAGAGCTGATGAAAAATCAAATTCAATTCATCTTTCTCACTTTGAAATTTCACCCGATTCAATTGAAAGACCCGATGTCCCAGGTTTCCACTTGCACTTAAATGCAGCATTCACGTGTTTCAATGCACACAGGTTTAATCAATGTATCACAATCTGTAAATAAATACAAAAGACCATTTTAAATATAATTGGTCATTTGTAGTCCCACATTTCAGACCATTTTGAGACTAATTTGACTCCATACAAATATCACACGATGTTTTCAAGTGCCTCAACTAAACGGTTTTATAACAAATAATCTGTACTTTTCGCTGTGCCCTCGCTTCAATTATTACTTAAAAGTCAAGTGAAACATTAAGCAATGGATAGCTGTGGCTCTCATGCGGTGAGCAATAAACACGTACTTCCAACGATAAGAGAGTCCTCAGTTCTCTTAATGAGGCCTCAGGTGGCCTCCTCGTGGTCAAAGCAATACTTTGTGTTTTAGTTGAATATTCATGCTGTAGTAATGGTCACATGGAAGGCCTATTAATCTACAAAAACAAATGTGTCTGTTTCCATAGTAATGGAGATAGAAAGTATGTCATATTGGGAGAAAATACGATTGTTGTTAACGTTTAATTCCCTCACTGGATGTGTGGGACATCACTTAGGACGTAAGTAAGGGACGTTCACTTAAAAATGGAAGAAGATACAAACTGGAATTGGCTTTCAAAACCAGGCCCAGCTGTAGCATACGGTTCTGGAGCCTGTCTGGTCCACTATAGGCATCCGTTATTTTGGTGAACCTAATCGGGTGCTTAGCGGCTTAATGAGGGCGCCTGCTCTTGTTAAAGGGTGCCCTGTGGAGTGCTCACTGTAATACAATATCATTACAATATTACAGGCAGGTTTAATGCATTTAACACAAGCCTTAACACAGTTATTTCCACTATTGATTCACCTTTCTTTTTATTTTTTATTATCGTGGATTAATGGTTTCAGAATTTCACCACAATGTCCTACAGATCAACCGTTCAGAACCCAAAGTGCTCAAATCAGGCTTGCAACTAATTCATTTTTTAATTATCAATTGTTGTGGAGATTATTTTCTCCACCTCTTTTATCTATATATTTCCTAGAGACCAGGTTGATTTTTGTCGAACAAACAGTCCAAAACTTAAATATTTTGAGTCCACTATCACGTAAGGCAGAGAAAAGTAGCACATTTCAAAAATGGACAAACTGAAACTAGAGGCTGTCTAGCTTGTAAAATGACTGAAACAATTGACAGAAACAAAATCCGCAACTATTTTGTTTGTCAATTAACTAATCGAGATAGTGACTTAATAATTGTTTAATCTTTATCCCATTTTAAGTTGGCAATGACTCATAGGAGCTGTTTTTAACATTGATATAGCAACAAACAACCATTTGCTATGTGAACATATGATGTTCTCCAAGCGTTGAAATAGACGGCTTTTAGTGCACGTGAGCGTGCCCCCGGTGGCCCTCGCGCTGTCGTCGTGATTTGCACTGTAAGCGTAAAGCACAGTTAGCTGTGAGACGCTGGTCGTGTTGCGAGCAGTTAGAAAGCAATCGAAAAAAGCTCCCGACCTCAGATCTTGCACCTTTTTTCTAAATAATCAGCAATATTGATAATCGTTTAAATATTTAACTGATGACTAAGTGATTTGAATCATTTGCGGAGGCATTTTTTAATGGGCTTTTTATCCTCTTTTACACATTAAACATTACCTTTAATTACATTACATTACTGTCTGCAGGTGGCTGAATAGTAGACGTCAATTAAAGATGCGAGAGCCGAGAGTCGGAGCATTTCGATTGCCTCTCAACGTGGTGACGCACAGATTATTGAGTCGCATTAAAAGTCAACATCCAGTCAGCTACTCAGGTGGAAAGCGTGCAGTGTTTTGTGTCGACATTTGGCCCCTGCCAGATAAAACCATGACCTCTCTGTAGCTGTTTGCCTTAAAATAGATCAAGAACGCACTTTGATGGAGTCTCAACGTCACAACGGAAGCAAACATGTTCATTTCCCTGGGTCCCGAGGTCACAGAACAAATTTCTCATTTGGATCCCAGACTGTAGCTGTCTAATAACTCCTGCCTCTAATCCATATGAGTGCCAGAGTGCAGATCCCCTTTGTGGCTTTTCTCTTCGCTCATCTCTTTGTCCGCTTCTCCAGCGTCCAAGTGAACAGCAAACACCCACCGGGGACAGACGAGCCGTCTTGGCGACTCTGCGTGTCAAACACCTTCTGAAGAAGCTCTGGAATCCTGGCAAAGCCGTGCGGGAGCAGCTGGCCGACGAGCCAACGTTTTCTAACATGTGACTGAGTCACTTCCGTGGGCCACAGGGGTCCTCTGCTCTGTTGAGGTGCAACTTTCCCCTCTAATCCCTCTGCTGCGGTACGATAATCCCTTCAGTGCTTGCTTTGCTGCTTTCTTTGCTGTAATCCTGCCTGAATAAAGAGAATAAACGAGGAGGATGGGGATGGTCGACATAGTTTCTCAGACGGAGGGGATGGACGGCGGCCGTCACTCCCTAAGCTTCCCCTCAATCAGCACAACCGGCATCTGATCCCGATTTCGCTGCTTTTCTGGACTCTCCGGGAACAATGCTCAGAAAAAAAGACAAAATGAAATGGATGCTAAATAATGCTGCGCAAATGCAATAATCAGACGTATAGAAACTGAGGTGTAAAAGCAGGAATTAAATGAAGTGCTATGATGTCAGAAACACCAGCAGGGCATCAAACACATCACTTTCAAATGAGGGACTTTGAGCACTTGCTCGGCAGGTGCGGTCCACTGCCGTCTGCATCTCTTTTCCATTGCTCTCAGTTCAAAGAATTGCTTCTGGCAACAATTTTCCACCTGTCTGAGAGTCAGAGACCAGGAGCTCGCAGGGCAGTAAAACCCTCCACCCTGTATCTCCACACGGAAACGTCCCTGACGGCGCATCTCGTGTGATGCCAGCATCTGGCTTTCTCCATGTGATGACCTCGTAACTTGGCATGCCACCCAGCGTTCGGGAGGCCGGGTGTTAAATGACGAGAAGCGAGGAAATGGAACCCCCCCCCCCCCCCCCCGCCCCCTCCCTCAGATTCCACATCATCATTAAACACTATAAATAGAACAGCAGCACATCACAAAGGCAGCAGCCACCTTACGAGAGATGACTTAACAATTCACACATCAATTAACCAGCCAGATCAATGCTGACACATTCCATTTCTAATGGATGCGTCACAATGATGGCCAGCAGGGACATGGATCATTCCCCCCCCCCTCCGGAGTCAATCTCAAGCCCTTTTGATGCTTCAGCCACTGACTCCTTGTTGATGTGTGTGTGTGTCGGTGTGTGAGAGAAGGACTGGGAGGGAAAAGAGAAATAAAGAGTGCTTCTACTGCATGTGTGTGTGTGTGTGTGTGTGTGTGTGTGTGATGAGACATCTCATTACGTACTGAAACTGCTCCACAGAAAGGGTTTAGCCCCGAGTGTCAGAAAGGGCAAACACACGTATACAGCCGTGGCTTCTTTTCTTTTTTTTCTTAAAGCATGTGTTTGTGTGTGTGTGTGTGTGTGTGTGTGTGTGTGTGTGTGTGTCTGAAAGTGTGCCCTCTCCTTGCCACTGTGAGCTTAAAGCGTTTCAGCTCGAATCAAAGCACTGCAGCAAATATAAGAGTGAAGCTGAAGAGCAGAAACCGAGACACACACACACACACACACACACACACACGCACAGTCAAGCAGGGAGGATTCAATGCGACAGAGGCAGAGCGAGCTAACAGAGAGGAGAGGGGCTCAGGCTGCGACACACAGCCAAAACAGGAATTAAGGAATTAGAAAGCAAACGGAGGGAGAGGATCAAAGGAGGAGGAGAGCGAAATCACAGATTGTTATATTCATGTGCGTCAGAGACGTGGTGCCAATCATCAGTGTGTGTTTTTGTTGTGCATAGGCATTCTTCACCTTGCTGTCAGAATATCGCATTGTTACCGTGGCAACAGGCGTGTTCGGGACAACAGAGTATGTGGGTTCAATTGGACAAACAGTCTGTATAACTCTTCTCTCCCCGAGTGACAGGGCCATGGGTCCGGTGTTGAAAGGCCCTTCCGTAGACGTCGTCCTTATCAGCGTCAGGACCAGCGATGCACGGTAGCTGTTGTCACACCCGGTCATCTAGGTTGAGCCCGTGAGATGTCACACTGGTGCAGATATCAGCTTCTACAATCCCAGCGCCACAAGATGAGCCTTGAAGGCCTGGAAGCTGCACCTGGAAACACTCTCCGTCTGTCTCACGGAACGGTGCCTCCTCAGGGGAACCCGGGGAACGCTGCCTAGTCAAACAATCTATCCGCCGACCATTGGAGTTCACTCTGTCTGCATAGAAAATGATGAGCTATACATCCTCACTATACTCTACCTGCTTTCACCAGTTTAGCTCCCTCTACCTACCAGCCTGGGCCAGTGCTAGCAATTAGGTGTATGCGATTATATCTTGAAATACATATTCAAGGATTATTTAGCCGCTATAAAATTACAGTTTTACACGTGTTATTATCGGACCAAACTATAATGAGGAATTGTGAGTTTAGCTGTGATAGTCTTATGGAGTATCATCGTATGGAGGGAAGGTGGTGGTAGAACAGAGTATAAAGCGATTGTCAAAATTATATTAACTTAACTAATTTTCACAACAGCTTATGGAGGCTTACACCTTACATGCAGTTGATTCAGACCAAGTTTGTGCATGTATAGATTATTATGGGCCTTAATGTCTGCCCTGTAAAATGCATCCATCGGATTCATATTACTCTACATTGTTATGGTCCCTAGACCTTCATTTATTAATTCACTTTCACTTGAAACTGTTATAGTCATCTTGCACTTACGCTAAATTAATTAATTAAATGATAAAATACTCATTAATTTTCCGTACATTTATTCTAGCAGAAATGTTAGAGACAATTTACAGATTTTTGTGATTATGGTAGTACTGAATATCTTTAGGTTTTTACAGCCTCATTCAATGAGCTCAATCAAACAGGTACAAACAATGGTGCCTCCATTCTGGCTGTGCATTTGAGGACTAACGCTCAATATTTTCTGGTAATAATGTCACAACCCAGGAGGAGGTAGAGGCTGGAGAATATAGTAATGATGAAAAACGTGCGACCTTTGAAAACACGATTTTGTCTAAACCACGGCAGCGAAGGTTATGTTTTCTCCTCAGAATATTTGTCATCTGTGAAAAACATCTGAAGTAAATGTCTGGTTCTGGTGTCAGTACCTCACAGCACAAGGTATTTTGCTACAGATGTTCAGCAATCAAGAGCATCAGTACCACTTATTAGTGCTGAAACTCTTTGGTTAGACTGGAAGAACTCTTGAGCTATCACTGTACCATTCATCCACAGCTGGAGAGAGAAGATCACAACTGTTCTGAAAGCTGTCAGAAGTCATCCCGGGAAAGCAACAACTTAAGTAGAAGCAGGTGGATCCAGAAATAACTGTGAATTACAACACTTCATCACAAAATGACTCCCAGGAAGGCATCATCATCATCATCATCATCATCATCATCCTCCCAGATTGAGAAGGAAATGAAAATCACGCATGTCTTCAAAAGAGAGCATGAATGGTTGGTCAGTGGTTGGTTATTGCTATTACATGCGATGTCTTGGTTGCAGCCGTATCTCTCCTCACAGAGGACTGGAGACACACTATTAGCCTACTTTATCAAGATTACCTTCATTTAACTGGAAATGTCATTTTAATGGCCGCCGTCGTCGACGGCAACACATTCCCCTTTATGGGGCAGTGCGGTCACTATTAACCTGTGTGCCCTTTACACACGTGTTTGTTTTATGATCGCAGTCGTCTGCGTTTAAAAGAGGGCGGGGCATTTTAATTGTGATCACACTACCCTACGTCACTGTTGACTCGGGGTCAGAGCCAAAGTGTGGCATAAAACATTGCTGCTTGCTTTTCCTGTGGCAAGTATGTGAAGTGTGGTATCATCTCAAATCTGTCATGATGAATCTTTGCATGATGACGATACATCAGCACATCACTTGATTTATTTTATTCCAAACTGGAGAGTGAATTCAATGCGTCTGCTAAATTAATGTAATGTAATACTTTGCGGCAGGATCCTAGGGAAACAAGAAGCATATTTAATTTATTTTGTATTTGTCTTTTGCATTATAAGACTAGACTGATTTTGTGACTTAATGTGTGACAGTTCCTTTGTGTTTGATTGGATTATGGGATTTTAGTCAAATCTAACAGAAGCGATTGGTACAGTTCTAATCATTTAACCTGATAAGGGAGAAATTGAGTCTTTCAGGTACAGTGACTCACACGGCGCACACCGTAGTGCATTTCATCAGTTATCCGCGCAGCATGGCCACTGGTGTCTGCTGCGTTTATTCGTAATAGCAACAGTATACTTCAAGCTTCTGTCTGCACGCTCTCAATATTTAATGATGTAACCTCACCTCATTCAGTTTGAGAACTGTGACATATATCAAACAACGGACGGTAAATGATTTTAGATTTTTAATTAAATTCTGACACTGTAGAAACTGATACCGCAACCTCTCCCATGGCAATCTAATTAAAGAGTTCTCGTTGTGAATAATGTTGTTACTGTTTCCCTCACAATGGGTGTGCACTGTAGAATAATAGTGTGACTACTTGCCGTGAGCAAGGTGATAAATAATATCACGGGGATAGCTCAAGGTTACACTCATTTTAGGAGAAATCTATGACAGCTCTGATTAGCAGGTTCAATGTCAGGTATCACTGCCACAACACCAACTGCTATTAGCAGAAATAACATGCTAACGCTCAAAGTGCACGCTAATAGCATGGCATTAGCGTGCTTGTTTAAAGTGTGATACACTCCCCGTTAAACTTCATATTATGAAGCACTTCAACACATGATAACCAAATGCCACATTTGAATAAAACTAGGGCTGGGCACGTTAACATGTTATAAATACGTTAACGTAGCAATCCATTAATGCCGACAATGATTTTTTCATGTGCTAACAGCTTTCTTTTTTTCCTTTTGGGAGGGGCTTAACACTGCTGCATACATTGACCGAGAACATGAATACTTTTAAATGGACATTTTCATTTAAAATCTCTACCAGACGTTAATAAAAGTTGATAAAAGCAAAGTTATTTGTTACCACTGTAAACTGGAATGATCTTATCCACGAGCATGAAGTACCACTTAAAGGCGTCACACAGCGTTGATGCCAGCCAATAGCTACCCAAACAACCAGTGGAGCGAAACTTCGGCAGACTACTTTGGATTTGGAGGGGTGGGTTGTCAACCCCCCTCTCTCTAGCCAATCATGTGGAGGCAGTGTGCAGGCTGGTGGAGCTGCGTGCCTGTGATTGGTGGAACAGAGGGGAGGCGGGTTTGACCTGTTCTGGGGACGGGAGTGAGTTAAGCTAGTTGGACGAGTTGATGAAACCAAGCGCACACCATGCTGATAGCGTAAGAGTGCCTCGTCAATGTTGTTGTTGAATCAATCAATAAAGTATTCCTGAAGGACGTCAATCAATAAAGTATTCCTGAAGGACGTCAATCAATAAAGTATTCCTGAAGGACGTCAATCAATAAAGTATTCCTGAAGGACGTCAATCAATAAAGTATTCCTGAAGGACGTCAATCAATAAAGTATTCCTGAAGGACGTCAATAAATAAAGTATTCCTGAAGGATGTCAATCAATAAAGTATTCCTGAAGGACGTCAATCAATAAAGTATTCCTGAAGGACGTCAATAAATAAAGTATTCCTGAAGGACGTCAATCAATAAAGTATTCCTGAAGGACGTCAATCAATAAAGTATTCCTGAAGGACGTCAATAAATAAAGTATTCCTGAAGGACGTCAATCAATAAAGTATTCCTGAAGGACGTCAATAAATAAAGTATTCCTGAAGGACGTCAATCAATAAAGTATTCCTGAAGGACGTCAATCAATAAAGTATTCCTGAAGGACGTCAATAAAAATAAAGTATTCCTGAAGGACGTCAATCAATAAAGTATTCCTGAAGGACGTCAATAAATAAAGTATTCCTGAAGGACGTCAATCAATAAAGTATTCCTGAAGGACGTCAATCAATAAAGTATTCCTGAAGGACGTCAATAAAAATAAAGTATTCCTGAAGGACGTCAATCAATAAAGTATTCCTGAAGGACGTCAATCAATAAAGTATTCCTGAAGGACGTCAATAAATAAAGTATTCCTGAAGGACGTCAATCAATAAAGTATTCCTGAAGGACGTCAATCAATAAAGTATTCCTGAAGGACGTCAATAAATAAAGTATTCCTGAAGGACGTCAATCAATAAAGTATTCCTGAAGGACGTCAATCAATAAAGTATTCCTGAAGGACGTCAATAAATAAAGTATTCCTGAAGGACGTCAATCAATAAAGTATTCCTGAAGGATGTCAATCAATAAAGTATTCCTGAAGGACGTCAATCAATAAAGTATTCCTGAAGGATGTCAATCAATAAAGTATTCCTGAAGGACGTCAATAAATAAAGTATTCCTGAAGGACGTCAATCAATAAAGTATTCCTGAAGGACGTCAATAAATAAAGTATTCCTGAAGGACGTCAATCAATAAAGTATTCCTGAAGGATGTCAATCAATAAAGTATTCCTGAAGGACGTCAATCAATAAAGTATTCCTGAAGGACGTCAATCCGTCTCCGCGCCGTGAGTGAAACGTACCGAAACGTTACCATAGTGATGAACTGGGTGCTGCATTCACGTGCTTTGACTGTCATGAAAACAGAAGACAGACATGTAGCAGAAAAGTGCACGGAACATTGTATTGATGTTGCACAGCAGTGGAACATTTCCAAAATATGATGCTGCTGCGAGACTCGTGCCCTGCGTCGCGCACACCTCCTGCAGGAGGCTGACAGTTCTCTGGTCCAGCGCTCTGTCACAGTGTCTGCAGAACAGTTGTGGGCCACTTCAAACACAGTCCAGCAAGTGCTGTAATTGAACATGGACAAAGGAATGGATAGAAAAAGTTAATTGTGTCATTGTATAAGTGCTCAACCTGCATCACCGAAAGTTTTTCTTTCTTTGACTGAGATTGTCAAAAGAAAATCCAGAGGCTTTACAGACTAAAAGGTCCCCTGCACAGTAAATTACAGCTGTGAACTTTCTTTTTGTTCTAGACCACTTAACGTCACTCTAACAGGGACCCTAACTACTGAACATACACTGTTAATGCTGTTCTCTGATAAAAGACACATGTGTCTTCTGGTACATGTTCAGAAAAAAAATAAAACAGATTTTAATACTTGCTGTTGCTCCGAGAGTGCCTGTTATATTGTTCTTATAACATTACTTTACAATAAAAGTGCGTAATACACTAGTTTTTAATTCATTGTTGAATTGAGCGCATATTGCAATTAATCGCTGTTAATCACAGAAAAATCATGCGATTAATTGATTACATTTGTTCATCTTTGCCCAGCACTAAATAAAACACAATTAGACAACGTGCTGCCAATAGAGCTGCACGGCTATCCGGATGTTTAGCGCGATAGATCGGAGGTCTGCGGCTCACAGAGTCGACTTGATTCCTAATTGTCGGCTATACGCCAGGACCACGGACCGTTTTACCAGGATGTAAAATGATTTGTGGTTTTGATCATGCATTAGCTGACCAAGATGCAGCCCTCCAACGACGCAGAGAGGATCACTTTCGGGAGGACTGAATAAGAAATCCATCTGACAGGAACGGTCTTCAGTCATGACTATGGATCAAAGACATCGGGGTGCTGTTTGGCTTGGAGGGGGTTGGAGGGTTAGAATGTAGCCAAACCATGTGGTCCCCTCAGAAGAGGCTGTAAAACCAGTTCTAACACAAACAACCACTGGGGGCCAAATCTGACACAACCGAACATACGAAAGAGTTCAAATCTTTTCTTCACAACCATTTAAACCTGAAAGTCAAAACTTCCCGAAGTTTTGGAGCAACACCAAATGCTCCAGGCCACAGTGTGGAGAAAAAAAAAACAGTTTTAGATAGTTTGGCTGCACACTCAATACCAAAGATTAAACCAAGACATTAGGCAATGTCGGTATATTTAACAAACTCGAGTTTTTGTGTTGGTTTTCCATAATGCTTAAGAAAATGATGGTTTAGATTCATCTTTCTGTTTCGTTTTTGTAGGATGCCGTAATACCAAGATTACTTGAACCAATTCCTCTGTATTTCGTTGATCATCACCCGAGGGAGTAAAGGAAAAGTTACTCCCACATTAAGTTTGAGAGTACAGTGCTTTGAGGAAGAAGAAGCATATTGAATAATGAAATGATTGAAAGATGAAATTAAAGAAATGACTACTAGTGTACCTCCAGCAGTGTCCCTCCTGTTTCTCCAAATCCCCATCTTCTATTGTTTATTTGTCACCATCTTCCTGCAAACATCATGCAGACCTTTTTGACCCTTGTGCTCTTTTGAACAGAAGAAACTGAATATTTTTTCTTCTGTTGCGCCTTTACCTTCTCGAATTCCTCGAGAAGGTAAAATGTTCAAAACCTGCAACCGTGGTGGTGAAATATTTAATGTGAAAACCGTGGCATAATTCAGCTCGATCAGTCTTTAACAGGCTGGCTTCAGGCTTTCTATGTGGAAAGCCAGATTATTTTTATTCGCCCGCTGAGGGTCAGTGTTGAAAATCAGTTTTTCCATCACTGCTTTACAGCAATAGCTCAAGATAACTTGTCAGGGCTTGAATGCCAACACGTGACAATCCCTTCTGCTTGCACTTAACTCTGAATGTCACACTCCTGCCCGCACACGCCTGTTGCGGGCTCACACTTGGAAATGGGTGGTTGCAGACTCGTATTAAACACCCTCAATAATATAACCACATGACCACGCAAATAAAGGTGTAGGGTGCAGGTCATTAGAGGCTGTGAGGCAGTCTGGTACAACTAAAACTAAAATGAGTAGCTGATGCATTATTAATGAATAAAATGTCTCTGTGTTATGTGAAAGGTTCACTTGTGTTGAACTCACTGAGAATTGACTTTCTACTAAACCGTAACTGTACGCAGCTTTTAACATGCATCCCTTTGTTGCATATTTTTGTCTGGCACATAGACCATATGGTCTCACCAGCCCAAACATCAGTAGACATTTCCAGCATCAGATGTGATGACGACGTGACAGAATTTGAGGACTGTGTGTCTTTGAAGCCGTTTGTTTCGCGCAGCCAGAAGCAAATTATTTAAGTTTGACAGTCTCTTCGATTGTCATTTATCCAATGACACTGTAAACGTGTGCATACTTCATAACTTCCATTCAGATGACACAGAAGCATTTCCTGATCTGTAAGCGACCTCACACTATTCCCTCCTCTGCTCCTGAGGAGCCATATGTTCACTTGAACGTAAACATATGTTGTTCCAACTGATGCTGTCATTTTCTTGGCAGGACAGACCTAAAAGGTAAATGACTGTGACTCATAGGTTTTTGATGACTGGCGCAGAAACAGTCCTCTTCTGGTTGGATGACCAGAAGTCACTGTGCCTCACGGTAAGAAGCATCAACCTGCTGCTGTGCCGGGAAACCCTAGAACCACTTTCAAGGAGTAAAAAGCTGCTTTATTTGTCTTTTTATGTTGACAAGGTGAGAGCAAACAGTCCTCTGCTCCGCTTTTCTGTTTCACTGTGTGATTGAATGATGGTAGCTGGCGCATTTAAAGCCTGGTGTCAGAATGACAGAGGAGGAAGTCACTTTTACTGTACGTCATGAACTGTGTGTTCAATTCCTTTCACTGTGTCTGACCTTTCCTTCCCACAGATAATCAGAAACCTCTCTGAATGCACCCAACAATGACACATCGAGCAAATATCCCAGCACAAAATAATGTTTCTTTCCACCAGGATCATGTATAGTAATAAGGAAATAAGGTTAAACATGTCAACGATATGGATTCCTATTATCTATCATCCCAGTTCGTAACACAGGGCTCCTGTATACATGTTAGTGTTCATGTTCATGTTCATGTTCATGTTCATGTTCATGTTCATGTTCATGTTCTGATGGCATGACTATGACAGACACAGGGTTATTTTCTCCATGGTGTATTACTGAAGTAATAGACTAGACCAGGAAGTTGCTACTGTAGCTAAATGTAGGACTTACACATCCCAATCATTTGAAGGTCACTTATTAAATGGCGGACACATGAGGGCACAAAAGCCAAGAGGACAGCACGATGCTCTGTGCCGACGTCGGCGTTTTCCAATGCGCATGAAAGACATTTTAGAGCTCACTATTTGGATTAAAATCAGCATCATTTAAAAGGATCTCCTAGAAAATGATGCACACTCTAATTTCAACTCTTTATAAGACATTTATTCAATAAGATATACAAAGCGTTGACTGAATTATTGAGCTTTCTGACCTGCGGCCGTGGGAAGAGTGACTGGTATTGTTTAAAGGAAAGGATCGACCGACCAAAAAACATTATTCTATGTCTCTGGGTTCATGGACTCCTCTTAAACCAGAGACTCCTCTTAATAGCTCATGAACTACAGAATAAGAGAATCCAAACTGAGTCTTAAAAACCTGACATGCATTACTATTGAGGACACAGAAGAGTAAAGGCTGAATTCAAAAGCCTTTACAGGGGCACTCGAGATAACCGTTTTATTCTCATACTTCAGGGAAATGACTGCTCTTAAAGTGAACGGAGAACAAAGTTTTCTCAAGCACTATATCGCACACTCAGACAATTAAGGTGGCGGTGTTACATGGTCCTGGCTTTTCAGTATTTCACTGAGAAGGCCTTCCGTGCTGCTTGGAAACCAAACGCCATATCTCAATTCTCCTCAATATTTACACATAACCCTTGTACATTTTAGAGGATTGCATTTTAATTTCGTGCTGAATTTATTGTTCTGTTGAATTAAGAAGCCTTGTAGCAAACAGCGTCAATAATGAAGCAGTGTTGCATTGCTATGCTCATTTTTGATTGCTCGTGTACCTCGGGGAGTCTGGCACTTACCCAAAACAAAACATGCGGCGCTAATGTCTGACGAATTATTGAAGTGTTCTAACTGTTTCACGAGCATCTTCTCTTTTTCCTCCAGAATTGACTAAAGTGTGTCATCGCTGCCACAAACAGTGACCTCGAATGGCGTAGAGTTCGTTAACTTTCTGAACATCTTTCTACATGACAGATTCCCGAATAAGGGAAACAATTGAATTAATGAAAACAGAGATCAGATCTTGGTTTTTAATTATCCCTGCGTACTGAAATCTGGTTGTGTAAAAACCTCTGTTCATCTCTCTACCCACCGACTAGTTTCCCTCTCATTGTCTGTGCTATCTGCAGCTCATGTGTGTATCGGATACAATGCTCTCCAGAGACATTAGAGTGAGAGCCAGGTGTTTCATGAAGGTGGAGAAGAGAGCCGGGGCTGGATGAAGGGAAGTGTGTGTGGGGGGGGGGGGGGGGAAGAGATGTGAAGAGTTGGGAGTGAGAAATGAAGCGTGTGATTGATAAGAGGAGACTTGATGAGGCCATTTTGAGGCTGTCCTGCATACCGAAGATGCTCTATAACAAAAGATGTTGTGAAATACTTTGCATTTCCTGTCTCCGAAGTGGGTGTGGCCGCCTGATTTGTCCGTGTAAAAATAAATGCCTTTTTAGTGTCTGACTATTTACGAATGTGGCTTGTGAAAAACGGGTCCAATATCTCTACTTATTTATAATCTGTGCTCACGTTCACTTCAGAATGAACTCGGGACCTGCCCTGTAGTCTGCTAAAGGGGCGGTGGCGAAACACCAGATGTCACGGATACCGGAACTGCTGTCTCCTTTCTGAACTGTCTCAGATGTTACCATCTCTCTCTCACACAAAACACACACATGCACCTTCTTGCTTAATAATGCACGGCCAAAAATGTTCTCTCTCATTGTTTATTAAAACGTACACACACACACACACACACACACACACACACAGGTACAACTTGATATCTTCCCTCAAATGCCTTTGCGTGGCCAGCTGTTCCTTGGTAACTAGCAAGGCCTCTGTTGCACATTGCACCGTCACCTACCAGTACCCGGTCTCAGACACAAACACACACTTCCTCTCTCCGCTGCCCTAAAACGCCTTCCCGTAGCCAGATGTCCGTTTGCATATCACACAATCACCAAGGGCAGCAAAGGCTAAGGAAAAGAAAATATGTGCGTGTGTGTTTGAGAGAGAGAAAGCACTGCAAAAATCAATTTGAACAGGATAATAAACATCAATCATGGTTATATTAAAGTTAGTAGCGCTATGCTTTAGACATAATTACACAATCACAATATATTGTTTTATTTTCATTTTAACTCATGGCTAGCATGAACTGCCATGTAATATTAACAACAGCATAAAGGAGTGCAGCTGTGAATGTCAACTTCTCAGCAGAAAATCTTTATTTGACAGAAATTACAAATAAGAAGGAACGGTACTGTAGACTGTCATCATTTCTCAGTGTGCCTTGTGGTGCATTGTCTTGGCAACACTTAAACAATAACTACAAAGAAAAGTCTTCATTTCACTGGATTGACTTGGGGACTCGGCCAGACCTTCCCCCTGGCACTTTTTCCTGGTCTGTACTCAAACTTTGAGAAACTTCTTTCTGAGATCAGCTCAGAAGTTTGGCTGCCAGAAGGGCCACGCGAGAAGGGTTATCCCGTTGGCTTCACCCGTGCCAGGGAATAACAGCAGAGCACAGATAAGGTGCTATCGATGTTGAATTACACCCAGCTGGAAAACAAACACAACACAAGTCCCTTTTCAACCACGGAGGGGGGGGGGGGGGGGGGGGGGGGGAAACAGCAGAGAGGATGTGAGATAAACCTCCTAAAATCCAGACGGGAGCCGTGCAACAGCCACATTAGATGTTTGTCAAAGGAGGCAATCCACTGATGCAGAATACATCCAGTTAGAATGGAAGCAGGCATGAAGCCCCGGTCGGCCACTGGGGTGGAAGAGATACAAAAGCTACTATTAAAGCCTCAGTCGGGTTTTTTTTGACTTGACATGGATACTTAAATGTTTTAAGCCCATGACCCAGATTCTTCAACCGGCGACCTGGAAAGTCTCCTGCCCTGCAGTGGGTCTCAGATTCATTAAACCGTACTGCTGCTAGTGGCCAGTTAGCGGTTCCCCCCCCCCTTCCCGAGTGTTATTAATCACTGTTTAAAAAAAAAGAAAAGAGTAAGAGAAGTGGGGTAAATAAATACATTTCTTGCAGGCAGGTTCCATCAGTCTGTAAGATCAGTATCGATTACAATTTATTTCGGGAAGGAATATGTCTTATCCCGACAGTCTCAAACACCATTCTCTAGCTCAAGGTTGTACTATGGATCAAGTAACGGATTATACCATAGAAACATTTATTTCAGGCTGTCACCCTTTTTGAAAAGAAATGAGCGCACCTTTCACCACATGCTGTTATCTTTGTATCAGAGCCTGTTTGAACAGCTCGTCCCTGATGTGCAGGTCTATTGGCAGGCAGCTGCATTGATGCATAAAACTAAACATTAGCAAGCCACTTTAAGGATTAAAATGCAAAGGAAAGAACATTTTCTTTTTTTAAGAGATCTAAACTCCAGGAGGATTATTAAAACTGTGAATTTGGGCTTTGTAGATTCTTACATATATATATATATATATATATATATATATATATATATATATATATATATATATATATAAGAATCTAAAACAGTCACATTCATGTTTACAGGAATGAAAATGAGAAGTGCAGCTGACTCACTTATATCTTGTTTTTCAATATCTACTTCAATCTACAGAATGATGATGAGAGTCACCACCCTGCTGGTCTTGCTGGCCACCTGCAGTTGTGGATTAATGTTTCTTTTTTTCCCTTACAAATTATCTTTGGAATAATACAGACACAGACGCAGAGAGCACAGAAACCAACCAGACAGGCGTTCAACAATCAATGTTTGTCAAAGTCAGCTGATGACGTTTGTCAATTTAACCCGAAGCCTGGAACAGATAAAAAGCCAGCTACCTAATAAGGTTTTGGATTTTCAAGAAAGGGAGGAGAGATAAGAGATTTCTGGTAATTTAGGACATCCCGATATTTAAAAAAACAGGATCCAAAATGGAACTTGCTATTGGACCTTAACACTATAGAACGGAGGTTGTAACCTTGAGCCCTGTGTGGATGCATGGAAATATCTCCATTCATATATTCGGGTAGCTGCTTACATTTGTCCCCACTTGGTACGGCCTCGTGTTTGTCCTGTTGGACTGGGTATTTTTCCATCTGCGCTCTTCATAAATGAGATGCAGAGGGGTGATTTAAGGCAGACAGCCTGCTTGTTACAGTTGTCAGTCAGCTGACGTAGTTTGACACCTGTAATCTCCGTTGCTACGGTTTTCAGCCAATTTCAGCTGGCAGGGCTCATACTACCCAGCCAAGCAAGACGTTAAAAAGTGACAGCTGACTTGACCACTGAGTTGTATAAAAGTGGTATCATCAACTTAATACACGCCCTGAAGGAGTTTCACCTCCTCCAGAAGAAAACACGTCTGTCAGTTCAAGACAAATCTACATGCATCATCATCATCATCATCATCATCATCATCATCATCATCGTTAGTGACTTTTTGTGAGTTTGTATTAGCTCGTTCATCTGCATACGTACAGTTAAAATTGTGTCACATCAACTTGAAGAAATGTATTTACAAGATATTTCACACAAACGCTATAAAAGATTGCTCAGAATTACAACCGATTGACAAATTACATTTCCACATATTGCATCCCCTGTTTTCAGATCATTGTCGGTGACAAACAGTGTGGGTTTAGTTTTCTGACTCTACTTGAACCCAACAAAAAGAACAAAAGGTGTCTTGTGCTCTGGTGTGTGTTGCCTGCTGTGTGATTAGCTTGTGCTTAGGCACCGGAGTGTGTCTTTAGTTTGGACCCAGCAGTGCTTGCAGTGTGTAGTGTGTTTGTTGAAGCCCTAGCCAGGCAGTGAAGTGCCCCCAAGTTTATTATGGCCAGGTAATTATAGAGCAAGTTAATATTCAGGCTTGAGTCTAAGCCTCACTATTTTGTCTGTTTTTCAGTGTATCTCCATGTGTGTGTGTGTGTGTGTGTGTGTGTGTGTGTGTGTGTGTGAATCCAACGATCTATTCACTCCCTCTCCAAGTAACCCTGGCTGTGTGTTTGTGTGTGCGCCTAATGTATGTCGTTCCTGCCATTTCAACCCGGAGTGAGAGTCACGCTCATATGTGCATTACTAAGCTCTGGGATGAAAAGGGGGACAGTTTTCTGTTGCCGTGGTAATGAAGCAGCGGAGCGTTGCCATGCACGACAACAGAGATGGAACATAACTGTATTAGGGCATCGTCTTGGAAACACAATCAGCACACAGGGATGTGTTTGGATTGAGGCAGACGGAGACCGATGGATGGACAGATAGATGGATGGAGCGAAAGAAAAGAAGTAAGTGATGCAAAAGAGAGATACACAAGACGAGTGGACAGAAGCAGTGCAGAACACCTTTGTATGTCAAAATAAGAGGTGGTTGTGTATGTGTGTGAGAGACAAAGAGAGAGAGAGATGGATGGTCTTGTCTATACAGCCAGAGGTGTACAAGGAGGAGTGTGTGTGTGTGTGGGGGGGGGGGAGGGTAGAGACAAAGAGAGAGAGAGAGAGAGAGAGAGAGAGAGAGGTGTGTTGCAAGGGGAACAGGGATGGGGTGATGTGATTGATTTGACTGGGCCTGTGTCCCCTGAAGAGGGAGGGATTCAGATAGATGGATAGAAACAGAGATGTAGCAAAAGGAAGGGCCGCCTTGACAGACAGATAGATCAAGAGAGGGGAATGCAGAGAGGCGACAGACGGATAGAGTGAGACGATAAGGAGTGATGGGAAAGACAGCAAGATTAATACAGAGGTAGATGTCGAAATAATATGTGAGGAGAGGTTGGGCTGGGTATGATGAAGAGAGATATACCCAGAGCTCCTTTGGTTTTTCAGCGCGTATGCTTTTTTGCGAGACAGTGTAGAAATGATTTTAACAGGGCCTTCAGCACTGTGGGTCAAATGTAGGAGTGAGTCTCCCCGTAAGACAGCAACAATTTAGGGAGTCTGTTCTCGAGCATGTGATGTCCAACGCTGGAAAGGGGTTCAGGGTTCAGATGTGTTTGCACTTCAAGAAGGGAGAGATCTTTTAGGGGTAAATATTCATACGAAAGGGACAGATTGAGACACACACATGTGTATCCTTTACAACCCATTACCTTTATCAAAAGTGCATATTGCATCAACAACACATTGCCATGTTTATTCTGAGATGGATGTATAATCTGGTGATGGAACAATTCAATTAATGGATTAGGCTAGGTAAAAAAAAAGGAAAATGCCTAACATATTAATTTTCCAGCTTTTCAACAGTTAAAATTTGCTACCTTTCTCTGTTTCATATCTTTGAAGAATTTGAAGTGATTGGCATTTTACAGGCTATATTAATCAATGGACCCCCCCCAAAAATTGACGAATGATAAATGGAATGGAAATAATTGTTAGTGGCAGCCCTAAAAAAAAAAAAAAGACCATGGCCATGAACCAAACGTTGACATATTCAAACAGGTGTTCCTGGCTGAAGCTCATTACGTTTTCATGGCATGAAAATCAATTGGCCAGAAAAGTTACAAGTTAAAGTACTTTTGCTTTAACAGCCAAGGTGAATGCAATTCTCACCGTTACAGACAACAATCTGGTTTACGGAAAATAAGGTTTTATTTCTGAGAATTATAAGGCTACCAATTATTCTTGCCTCTGCCCCCTGTAGGTGATTAAATCTCGACTGTGTACACATTGCACATCTCCTAAGACCGTTAACCTGAATACAAGTGTATCTGTGGACGACTTGAAACAAAATAAACAGCTACTCCATGAAATATTTAACATGTATCTGGCTGTGCAGCATAAAGCCAACATGGCATTGATCAGGCAGACTCCAAGGCATATGCTGAGGAATAAAGTTTACAGATGAATTTATTACATTTGTACGAATAAATTCTCAATGTTTTTAAGCTGCTGGGGTCAAATCAAAGTGAGCGGGCCAAAGTCCAACATAAAACATGGAGTGAGGCCATTCCAGTACCATCAGCTTGCACGTGTATTGCTGTGCAGTGAGCTGCAGGGTGTGTGTGTCAGTGTGTGTCAGTGTGTGTCAGTGTGTGTTAGCGAGTGTGAGCACAACGTCTGTGGTGCTGCGAGGGAATGCGTGTGCATATCTCACAGATATAGAGTTGTTGTGTGTGTGCGCATGTTCATTCATGTGCACGTCTGCAGCGTCTGTTGCATCTCTCTGATATCGTAGGTCTGTGTTGACTCAGCTTAATGATGTCAGTCAGCGACGCCATAATGGGACCGTGTTTACATGTTTTCTGTTTATGTGCATTTGTATCAGCCGTGTCTTGCTTGAAGTGTAGCATGTTTGCTCTCGCTCATTCGGCTGTAACTGCATCTATTCATCGCACCATGAAAAGGGTGTGTGTGTGTGTGTGTGTGTGTGTCTTTGTAGTGTGTGTTGTAACTGTGTTCTCTGTGTAGTCTAGTCTTAAGTGTGTATCATGTGTTCATGTCTGTGTGCATATTGCATGTATCCTCTCGAATAGTTTTCCCAAGGGACCGTGTGTGTGTTAATATTACTCGCACTGCACTATTTATTTAAAGAAAATCTTCAAACAGGCCTCATCCAGCACTGTAAACACACACACACACACACACACACACACACACACCACACACACACACACACACACACAGGTGCCAGACGTATCCCACTCTGCCTTGACACACATCTCTTCACCTTTTTGGGCATGACAAGCAAAAGATAACATGAATCAATGGTTAACTTTTTCTTCTTTTTTTTTAAATCACTAAAAGTTCACGCCTTACTGACTGCTGACAACTGGATGCTGGACTCAAGTATTCAGCGACCCAAATGGATCACACGGTTGAAGAATGACGACAAAACCACTCGAAGCAGACGAAACGGAAAGTAAAGTGAAACAGAAAAGGAATGCTTTGCTTTGGACCGTCAGCTTCACCACAGTACCTTTCGGGTTTTTTTGGGCCATTTGCATCAAAGTATTTCAAAAATAACTTACATATAGGGTATATTAGGGCATGCATTCATACATTGGGATTGATTGACTGTATAAAAGCATTCACACAATGAATTACTATAATCAAAAGAAAAACAAGCTTGTGTAAACCTCGTTTGGGATTTGTTCCTGGATAGTCTAACTAATCACGGCCGCAGTTAATCATACGACTTCACAAATATATCTCATGGCAGTCCAAACAGTAGCTGCAACTGACTCACACCAACAAACACACACACACACGCACAAAGAGACAACCGGAGGGAACAGGTGGATGTAATTGTCTGAATCCGACACCATCCTGACACGCATCACATTAGCATCCGCAAACTCCCGGTCCATCAACCGACAACGAGCATCTGCAAGAATTTGCTATATCTAAAACCTGCAATAACTGAAGGGTTTGTCATTTGAAACGTGGCGAGTGCAAGTGTAGTGAAGTATCAGTTAAAGCCCCTTTAGAAGAATCAATCTCCACCCATGTTCCATGCAGACATGATATTCATCATTAGACACACACACACACACACAATCTGACAGGTCATTATACAACTATCAGCACTTATTGCTTATTTCATACCATTTTAACAATTCTAGAGCTCCACTTTGAGAAGTTCATGTTTAAATATGTAAGACAGCATGCGTGGGAGCTTGTTTAAGAATAATGAGCTTGATTATTGCCTACCTCTACACAGAAAAAGAAAGGCTGTCTCTTTTCTGGAACGCGTTATTCATGCCTCACCATTAATCTGCTTTTCTAGCCCTCACTGGCTCTACAAGCATTATACTGATGGGGTTTAGAAATAGGAGAAGAGATAATGATTTGTGCCAATAGTCATCCTTAATGTAGACAGTTTCTATGCTCAAAATCCCAAATGATCGTAGCGATTCAGCGCTTCCCTTGGCGTCGTAGTGGATCCAGACACTAAAACAGAGGATAAGTCAGACGTAGACATTTTCAACCTAACAAGGGTATTGATGAAAACCACCTCACACAAGGCGCCTCCTGTGTAGACAGGCGTGTAAGAGAGAGGTGAAGTCATTTCCTCACCTTCCATTGTTACACTACGTTGCACCATCGTGACTGAAATTGTGCGGTCAATTATTCATTAAAGGCTCTTGTTATTTTTTCCGTCTTGTGCTGCACTTCAGTTTCACAAAGTAAGCATAATCTGAAATGTATCGGCCGCAACGATTACTAAGAGTAAAAAAAAACAAAAGAGGGGTCGGGGGTCGGGGGGGGGGGGGGGGGGGGGGGGAAGCTGCAGAAGTACTGTAGTCCTCTTTTCTGTGCATTTTATTATGTTGCGAGATATCCAGATGATAACTTCCGGTACACAAGGTAACAAACAGCATGTTGGTTTTTAACGGTGTGTGTGTACAAAATAAAATTTAAAAAAAAGCTGCAGCTTTTAATGATCATATGTGTGTATAATAAAAGGAGTTTATTCTTCTCTGCATCAGCAGTGCGGCTCATCAAAAGGAAAGAAACACACAAGTGAACTACAAACAGAGCTGGATCTCACATTGAAAGGACCCCATTACTGACGTGGAAGCCATAGACGGCCATGTCAGGTAACACAACACTGCAGCACTGTGGGAGGAATTATTTCCATGTGACACGTTTGTTTCTAGGTCACTTAAGGCGATGATGGGGTTATGCTTTCCTGAATCAGTGAGGCCTTGGGCTCGGGGCTCCTGGAGTTCTGTTTACTTTCCTTGTTATAGTGTTATATGGCCCTCTCCTCACCTCACTTGTTGTTTATGAGGGCAAGGACAGAGGAAAGGATAGAAGGAGGATACTTTGTAAATGGAAGTAAACCAGCATATATTTCTGCAGCGTCTCATGTTTGTGTCTCTCCACCTTCATCCCTCTTCTCTTTGTACACACGTTCACTTTCTTTCTTTTTTCTTCCTCTTACAGAAGCAGCTTCAGATTTTGTACATCTCTCTCTCTCCATCTACTTCCCCCCCTCAGGTGCAGATGTAGCTCGTTTAGTTAATTACTGTCATTTCCACTTGGTTAGTGCTCACAGAGCTCATGCATTCACGCCATAACAGATGTGCACGAGCGCACACACACACACACACACACACACACACACACACACACGCACACGTCCATCTGAACATACATGAACCACCTACACAAACACTGTAATCACATATAAAGCTCACATTTATACACAGTGACTTATAGTTGTGTTTCATTCATCCAAAGCCATAACAAATAATTATATTAATGCTCCTTGGTATATTTTACACGCACACACACACACACACACACACACACACACACAAAAGTATCTGTACTCTATATTGTGTTGAGAATGATGAAATCTTATCTGTATTTACTATTTTTCATCTTGGGGATGAAGGGAGCAGTGAGCGTAAAAGAAAAATATAAGAACAAATATAAAAAGGACTGCAGCAGTGATAAAGCACATGTTAGCAGGAGAAGCTTGGGTTGGATGAAATTTGACATTTTTGCACCCGTGGATGAGGAAATTATGTTAAAAAAAACATCTGCTAACACGGGGGAAGATGTATCAAACAGTGAAAGTGTGTCCTAACAGTATTACACCAACACAATATCTTCAGTTTAACATTACAGATGTAATCGGATTGCATAAGCAGTAAATACTCTCTATCCTTCTCGCTATCGTACCCCTAAAACATTTTTTTAAAAAGGGACCATGATCTTCCAACACTCTGAAGACAGGGTTTGTAAGCTTTCTAAAATATGAATAGTTCAAATGTACCAGTTTGTTTCCGACATTGTGCATGTTCAATGATGTGGAAACTGTTTTAAATAAGTCATGTAAACACTCCTTGTAGGATACAGCGAGAGACAAAAAAAAAAAATCCTAACCTGCACAAACAATACGGGATGCTACATTTTACCGTTAACAGATTTTGGTATTTAAACAGTCTAAAAAAGACACTGCACGTCCACGCTGTCTTGCATACAATGTGTGCCGTTCACCAAAAGGGCACACGGAAGGTGTTTTCAATCGCAAATACAGAGTGCGTGGGAGGGCCGGCACTGTTGAGGAATGAAAACGGGGAGACAAAGAGGTGGAGCTGCAGCAAACTCCACGGCAGTAAATAAGACAGGACAATAAGAGGTAGAGGAGGCGCAGGAAAGAGGACACACGGGGGAGTGCCCTGCTCCATTTGGCCAGGGGATGGGAGTCATTTATACACAGATTCATGGGTCCAAATCCGTCTCTCGGCCACTGTACAAATATAACGTTCACAGAAAGTCGGGTTGCAAGGGTTACACACACATGGCATTAGTTTCCCCTGCGGCTGTGGTGTAATCCTCTGAATAGCTCCGGTGACACACGGTCACTCTCGCTCTCACACACTCGGGCTTTCCGTTTGTCATCCTGTCCCCTCCTTTGTTATCTATCTCCTTGTCTCTCTGCTGCTGTTTTCTTTAATCACTTTCCATTCGTCTTTCCTTCCCGCAGGGCGGTGCTTGAAGACACGCTGCTGCAGCAAAGTGCTCCTTTTACAAAAGGAACACAACGAGCACCTCGAGGTGTCGAGGTCATGTGTCAGTTGTGGAAACAGTGTGTGTGCGTGTGTGTGTGTGTGTGTGTGTGTGTGTTCAATGATTCAAATATTGAGGAAGGAGACATGGAGCTCTTTAACATTAAGCAACAAAGTAATATCAATTGAACCAGGATCAGACTTCTTAAAACATTGAACAAATGCGTACACTTCAGATGACGCCATGTGAAGATGTATCCGAACAGCACCCGATTGGGCCACATTAGCGAAAGTAAATATGAAGCGTTTGCAGATTGCAAGTGCGTTATGGAAATGTGCTCCAAAACCCGTTCAACGTTGTTTTCTCCTTGACGTCTGCTCGGCAGAACCGAGCATGATGCAATTGTGTTGAGCGGGGAAGACATTTATAATCATTCATCTGCTCTGAAAAGTACCTTCATGTGACATAATCCACAGATGCTGGACTCCAAGGATGCATTGATGCTGTTTGCTGTTGCTGTGTTTGTACTGGTTTGCTCTGGGGATCAAGCAGACGGAGATTGATATTGAACCCCTGGTGCAGAGGAGTTTTAAAACCTTCCAAGAAATTCACAGATTTTAATCAGACTGGATCAAATACTCTCTCAGGCTATGATCTCATATTTATTAGCTATCATTACCATCAGCCACCTGAATATATAATCAAATCAATGAATAGAGCAGGCATATCTGTTGGATTCTAACAACTACCAGACTGGAAGCAACACCTTGATGAAGAATACGCTGTTTTTTAGCAATTATACCATTTCTTATGTGACAATTTCATTTAGTTTCTTAATTTTCCCGTTAGTATAAAGTTTGGGATTTGCAATGTTTCTCCAATTTTACGAGGCAACCTTGTTAGTGTTTACTTTGGTTGCTTTAATATGATTTGACAGCAGCATTAAATAAACAGAGAATAGACCTAAAGTGTTGTAATCAAATCTATGTCTTGAAAGATTAACAAACTGAAGATTCGCATACAAAGAGCACAAGAGATCCAAGAAACACAAAAACATACAAGAAATATGAATAATAAAAATGTGACATCTTCTTTTTAATTAAATTCATACCTCCTACTTTAAAGATCATCCTTGCTGCACATTACATTGTAAGAAAAAGTAAAGAATATGGTGCTTCTGTCTCTACCGTCTACTTGGTTAGGCCGGTGCATCCTCTTCTACTTGATGAGACTCGGGTATATTTGCTATGCATGAATACTGATGCATTCAGCGTGGATTGCAAAGTTTCGAAACCCATCGCGCAAACAGAAGCAAACCCCAGAAAAAGAGTGCACATGGTAATTACAAAAAAACTGTAAGCATAAATGCCCTAACAAATGATTAGTGGGTTGTTGACTTCCTGCATTTACTCAGATACCACAAGGGTCCAAGAACAGCATTACCTGTAGAAACCCCAGGGGAAACGGAAGACCACTGCTTGGTAAAGCCTGTGTAACCTATGAGCTACTAGAAGGACAGACGAATGTGTATCAGTGCTGACTTGCTCTATATATTTCCCGAACCGATGCATAGAAATTGCAATAGATTAGATGCCGACATCACGACATTAGATGGGTGCAAACCTCTGATTTTGACTAATATCTGTGACCTTTTTGCAGAAAGGTTGCAATACAAAACAGTGTAATACATGCAACTAGGGGGGGGGGGAGGGGGGGGGGGCATTTCAACCCCAGCATTATCCTAAATAAAATGCTTTGTAAACAATCTCTGGCCTTGCCAAGAAAGCACAGCAACAGCACCCTCCTTATCCCCTTAAACACACTTCAGACCATTTGTTTGAATCCCTTCTTTCTGATCTGAGCCCAATCGGGTTGTCTTTATATTGAGTTAAACACATGGCACGGCATTACCTTGACATCACATTTACTTCGTTAGAAAGACCATATGGAAAGTAAACTCTTTAGAGAAAATTAAAAGTTTGGCCATACCAGAGCTGTTTTATGTGCTTAGTATTGTCAGCCGATTGTTGGAAATTTCCATAAGAAAGTGAATGAACCCATACATAATTAGATATTTACCAGCGCTGCAAACACTGCAAAGACCAAGGAGTGTTTAATCTGCCCAATATCCAATTGGGAATTAACTCTGAATAAAATCAATACTTTGCAGCACCTCATGCTGTCGAGCTCAAAGATGCTTTATTTGTCCAACAAAGGGGAGACAAGCCTCCAGCTTGCCTGAGATTTCTGTATCTTTAGATGGTCGAACAGAAGTATTCAAACTTGCTGACTTCTATAATACAATGAAAAATCTATCTGAAATGATGATATCTGAAATCTGTCCAGATATCTTTTCATCTGAAAAGCTTTTCAGAGTATTAATTTATATGCAAATGCGACCAAAACAAGAAAGGGCCTTCCCTTTTTTAGCAGCCATGTCTTCAGTGCTGAACGACTTTGACTTCATGGAAAACATAACTTACGATACTCACAGTATCAATTAATAAGGCAGCATCAATACCTGCAGCTCTAATCAGCCAATTGCCCTCAGCTGGAGGCTCATCTGCAGGCAGGGGGCGTCACCTACATGGATCCTGGGGGTGGAGCCAGAGAGAGAGAGAGAGAGAGAGAGACAGAGAGAGCACAGCGACGACCACATGTAACAACAACCAATTAACAACAACAGTCACGCAGAACAAGGATCAAGTAAACACAGCGATCATAACTGCAAACAACGTACAACATGTTCATTCATGCACGAAGACTGAAAGGTGGGACGGGGAGGAGGGAGGGGGGAGGGGGGGGGGGGGGTTTGTGGATTCTTCCAGTCGTCTATACTCAGTACAGCACAGCAAAGATTGGACACTGATGATAATACCCCCCCTCCTCCTCCTCCTCCTCCTCCTCCTCCCACCCCCGCCCCTCAAAAGGCATGACAGATTAAAAAAAAGAATGTTTTAAAGTACATTGCTACAGCGGGTCTACATCATAAATGCATGTAGCGCACAAGTTGACTGCCTTAACCGGGTCAATGTAGCTCATGCAGAAAACACTCCGAATTTATAACTAATTTAGGCACTCATGCGCACTCTAGACTCATCGCGCCTCTCAAGGACACACCAAGGTTAGCACAGCATTGCTTGGATGAGTGAGAATAATCCACTTGATATAGCAACAGGCAAAGATGAGACACGTTTGGCTTCGACACGCTCAAAGGGATGAATTCAAATCATGCAGCAGAAGACGCCTTCATAACACACACAATAAAAACAGACGGCCATCAACACATGGATATGATCTCGAACCTAGTGATCTAGTGTGGCTAAACATATACGCTGAGGTCAGCATGAAGCATACAACCAGAGCTAAGCAGCCACTTAAACTGCAATGTTTTGCTAAATATGGAGAAATGTGAATGACCCAAAAAGCCAAGCTGCTAATTTAGACAGTAGGTATCAACTGTTGGATGTGCACAACATTTTCTTCAACTCAATAACTCAGAATAAATCAGAAATCATATTATTTAGTCCCCCAAACCCTATTAGTCCCATTGTGCGTGCCCTTGGCCCCTGTCTGTCAACATAACTGTCAGAAACTTAGAAGTACAATTTGACTCTATGCTTCAAACCACAAATCACAGAGGTTGTCCTGTCCCGTTTCCTCCAAAAAAAAAATCCAAAATCCTTTCTCACCCTGACCTGTAAAAAGTCATCCACTTTTCAAGACTTGACTACCGTAACTCCCTCCTCTCGGACATCCACCAGCAGTCACTCTCTCGCCTCCGACTAGTTCAGAACGCAGCAGCTCGGCTTCTCGCTGGTTTTACCAGACACGTCACCCCAATCCTGGCTTCTCTTCCTATTGGTTTTATAATAATTCGCATCCTATCGATTGGTTTTATCGTTTCATCTATTGAGCTGTTTTATCAAGGTTTAACTCTTACATTAGTTTGTCTTGCTTTGTTGGGTCTCACTATTGAGCCTTCTGTGGTTGTATTACCTTGTTTTTGCTGCCTTATCCTTCATACTTTGTAACCTCTGTTTTTTAAAGGTGCTATATCAATAAAAGTAAAAGAAATATAGCCTCGACACCGCAAGGACCCATGGCTATGAAAAGACACTTGGAGGCAAAAAGGTTTGCACATTTGCAAGAGGAAGACACCAATGAAACAGACGTCACCCTCGAAACAGAGCCCAAACATCCAGTTATGATATATAAGATAAGATAAGATAAGATAAGATAATCCTTTATTAGTCCCTCAGTGGGGAAATTACAGGATTACAGCAGCATTGCTCACAGTAATAAGTAAATATATATATATATATATATGCATATATATATATATATATATATATATATATATATATATATATATATATATATATATATATATATATATATATATATATGCATGTTAGCATAAGCAGTTCTTACCTGCTGGGGTGAAGCAATGGTTCCTCATCGGAGGAAGAAAAACCCATCACATTTAAAACATCACATTTGGGACAGCGACACAAACACAGCCACGGTAATGTGGTTCGACACTGTGAGGATTTAAATAAACCGCCCTCATTTCAAAGGATTTCGAAAGGTTCGATATAAGTTGCAGAGGGGAAGGGATCTCAAAATACTCCGTACTAGAAAGTGTGCTGAAAGTCACAGTTCATTTCCAATATGCAGTTTCATAATTTGGGAATGGGATAATAGATCCTGAACTAAAAGTGTATTTATTCATGGAAGTGAGATTAAATATTACACGGTCAGCTCAATTGTGCTTTTCCATAATCACCATAAATTGTAAGACAAGGTCGTGTTGGGTGTTAATGAAAGATGACTTTGTCTGTCAAACAATTTGAACAGCCTCCATGGTTTATTGTGCAAATTTGGCAAACTCCTAATTTATCTCATTGCAAAGGTTATTTGGAGCTCAGTTGTGTTCATTTGAATACATTCTCTGATATGTGGTGTTTGGTCTGCATCTCCAAAGTGTGAGAAGATGATGAGATGTGAAAAGAAATGCATTTAATGCATGAATTTCATCAGCCTTTGATGAGTGGCAGACCTCACAGTTTACCGAACAAGTAGCCTACAAAAACAACGTGAACAAAAGGCAAAGTCTTAAAGATCTGAAACTGATTCAGTGGCTTCGCTTTTCTTTTTTTGGGGGGTTCCAGACGTTCATGTTTGTCACAGCACGCCTGTGTCTGTCTGAGAGCCCATTTGTCCGTCTGCATGCCTGTCTAATTGTGTGAAAAGGAAGACATCCCGCCTTCCTTCCCGTTGTAGGTCTGCTCTGTTCTTTCATATTCTATCTGGGTGCAGTAATGAGGTTCACACAGTAACACTGAGAGTTTAACCAGGAAATGTCTTTGCTTTCATCTGTGTGTCTGCCTGCCTGTGTGTGTGTGTGTGTGTGTGTGTGTGTGTGTGTGTATGTGTAGCTGATTTAGGATGGGAGCCAGAGCCTTCAGTTATCAAGCTCCTCTTTTATGGAACCAGCTTCTACTTTCAGTCCGGGAGGCAGACACAGTCACCTCATTTAAGAATAGACTTAAGACGTTCCTGTTTGATAGTGCTTATAGTTAGGGCTGAATCAGGTTTGCCCTGGTCCAGCCCCGAGATATGCTGCTATAGGCTTATAGGCTGCTGGGGGGTGTTTTAGGATACCCTGAGCACCTCTCTCCTCTTCTCTCTCTATTTATGGATGAATTAACATCTCTCCATCGCACATTACTAACTCTGCTTCCTCCCCGGAGTCTTTGTGACTTCACGTCTCATAGGGTCCATTGGACCTGGAGGTGTCTGATGCCTGGTGAGCCGGCCTCCTGCCTCGACCCTGCTGATGCTCCCTGCCCCTCTCTTCCTCCTTCTGTTTCATGGATTGTGGAGGTCCATTCATACATTGTCATATTCATGTGTTTATGTAACTCTGTAACGCTGTTCATTCTGTACACATAACATCTATTGCTTCTGTCCATCCGGGGAGAGGGATCCTCCTCTGTTGCTCTCCTGAAGGTTTCTTCTATTTATATGCATATGTGTGTGTTTGTGTGGTGAGTGTGAGTGTGTATGTGTGTGTGCGTGTGTGTGTGCGCGTGCGTGCGTGCGTGTGTACGTGTGTGTGTGTGTAGCTAATTACAGGTAAAAGGGACTGAAAGAAGACATTTCCATCCCTGGCTTTTGGTTTAACACCTATATATATATATATATATATGTGTGTGTGTGGCGCGTGTGTGTGTGGCAGTGTGTATGTGTGTACTTCTCAGTGTTGAGTGGTGCAATGCCATTAACATTTCAGAAACATAAAAGCCAGACACAGGCAAGTTAAGGCAAGGTGAATGTGCACACACACACTTCCAAAAAAGATTGCACACATCAGCAGATACATGCACGGACACAAATACAACACATGCAGAATTATAATGAGACAGGCTGGCAAAGCTGCGAGAGCGAGAAAGAGAGACGGCAAGAACGAGGGAGGAAAGATAGACAGCCTGCATAGTACACACTGCAGAACACCACAAAAGAAAGGGGGGAGGGGTGCTCAGGGAGGGATGGTGTGTGCGATAGAGACTGAACAGAGAGAAAATAGAGGGATGGAGGTTCGGTGGGGAGTTGAGGACCATACTCGCACGGCTAAAAGAGAATGCCCACGCAAGCAGGAGAAGAGGACAAGAATCCGGATGAAAGAGTGAAAGATGTAAAAGAAGCCAAAGAGTGGGAGGGGGGCGAGGAAGAAGACATATGTTCACACCGTGTTGATGCTACCAACGGAAGGGGAGGAAGAGGCGGGCGAGCGAGTGAAGGAATGGGGGGAACTAAAGGGAAAAGGGGGTGCGATGACACCAACAGTGGGGAAGGGAATGAGAAATGTGAGAGGCGAGAGATGGAGGGGAGGCGAGAAAGACAGCAGACCAGCTGTGGGAGGGAGTAAAAGTCTGTGGGGGGGGGGGGGAGAGAGGGAGGGAGGGATGGAGGGGAGTGCAGAGCTGCTGCAAGCCAGACAGACCGCATACTCATAACACATTATGGCTATTATTAGAGAGGAGAGGTGGACCAATGAGGGCTTGTGGGAGGAATTGAAAGAGGAGGAGGGAGGGGGAGAGGAGAGACTTGGAGGGGAGTGGGGGGGGGGGGGGGGTACCAGGCTTGAGGGTGGCTGCATGCAAACTTCTATTTGATGGAGATCTGATAAAGGAAGAAAGAAAAAAAGCAGGAAAGGAAAAAGAGTTGAATTAACTTTGGGGTTCAAGAAATAAAACATCAACAACTAGAGGAGTAAAATATAGTAACAGACAGATGTGATAAAAAAAGGAGGTATAATCAGTGTGTTATTTTGTGGCGACATCCAGTTATGCCATTTCAGATTTGTTATGTATTTCTCACTGTTGTCACTCCCTCCGTGCTCAGTCCTTCCCTCCTTCCCTCTACCTCATCCTTCGCTCCACTGACTTCAGCCCCACTCAGCAAGAGACTCCACAGCCGGCTGCTGCTGCTGCTGCCAGTGTGTGTGTGTGTGTGTGTGTGTGTGTGTGTGTGTGTGTGTGTGTGTATTAAAAGTACAATTCTACATCAACCCTGTTTTTCCTCTCCATCGCCTCCCCTCGTTTCGCTCCTTCAGGAACTGACTGCTGGTCTTTGACTCCGGACTAATTCCCCAGCTTTCAGAGGGAAGGAGCAGGAGAAACGTTTCCATGCAACAAAGCTGAATGTGCCTAAAAATCACATCGACTGTCTCTTCAACGTGGCATTAAATTCAGGACCCAATCGTGTCAATTACTTTTTGTTGAAAGTCCGGTTCTGGAAATTGAAGAACATTCTCCAAACTCCAAATGCTCTGCTTAACATTCACCACCAAGATATTTAATGCAATTAATTCCCAGGCTCTGCGCTATGAATTTCAGACATATATTCTGATCCCCTCACCCCCCACCCCTAGCTGCCAAATTCTATAAATTACATTATTCACAGAGGATACTGTGGGTGAGATTTTGACCCACACACACACACACGCACACACACACACACACACACACACACACACACACACACACACACGCACACTACTTTACTGAGTACTGTTATGGATCCAGGCCTGTAATTTTACCAATTATAAGTGAGCTTTACTCAAATCAACTTTTCCAAATGTCCGCTAATCCGTTTCGTCTTTTGGGTGTTTCTGAGAAATCAAGAGCCGTAGCCTCCAGGGATTTTCTGCTTTTCATCTAAGGTTTGATTTGAGCTGAGGATGAATGGTTTTGGTTAGAGCTGTGGAACAACTGTGCCACCAAGTGGTCCAAGGAGTCCAAGCTGGTACAAACATTCGAGTGTAATGCATAAAGTGTATTCTGTGAGCACAGTCGTCTTATTTTGAGACCAAGAAACTGCCCGCTATAGGAACTGCACAATCTAAAGATATGACATGTTATATCTACACATTTCACCGAGCCGGCAGCCATGTTTCTACGGTAGCCCAGAACAGACAAACCAAACACCGTCTCTAGATGCACACTAGACCTTAATGTTTATTACACTGTGAATGACGGACAATTACGATTAATCAGTAGAACTGTGTCTGAAAATCTGTGTATTCACATCCCCCATCCCCTTCAGGATGCTTTACCTCCACCTGCCTCCAACAGTGAACAGGTTGGAGGCAGGTGTGCCTCCCCCCCCCCCCACTGTTTCCCCCGGTCCAGGAGAAGGAAGCAGGGCAAACGACCGCATGTGTTGCCAGGAGCTCAGCGAGACAGAGACAACAAAGCCGGATCCGTGGAGGAACATCAAGCGCCGGGGAGACTGTCAACACCGGCAGCTGATAGTGGTGAAAGGAGGGGGGAAAGTTGTCTGAAAGCAGACTCTGATATCAGAGCCCGCACAGATAGAGAGGGTGTGGAAGGCTGTTTGTGCTGCGTGCCATGCCGGATGGCAGGGAGATAGATCGGCCTCTGTTGTAGCCAGTCATGCAGGGAGACTGCTGTGGTATTATTCTAATCGGATACATACACTTGCCTCCATTTGTTCTGGGTCAGTAGCTTCCCAGCGGCACCGTAGGAGGTGTTTCCAATGACTCCCTCACTTCAAAGTCTGTGTGAAGTTCACAGAACGTCTGTGAACGTCACGGCGAGGAGCTTGATTTAAAAGAGTTTCACCATACTGTTTTTACTTTGAAGCGGACAGGTAACCCAAGGTGGATATCAGCTAAATTCACACAAACTGTATAAAATGTGATTAATCTGCAGATAAGTCACACGCATAGTCGACTAGTACTAACAGCAGCCGAAAGGCATACATACATGAACTTATTTAAGCTGCTGGTCCAACTGAGGCCCGAAAACACATCAACGTATTTAGGATCTACCTGTAGCAGGAAATATCATACGACAACATAATTAAGGGCTTTTTAGTATACCACTACCATTTCCAAAACTACCATTCCAGTATTTGCTGAACCCGATATGTGCCAATACACAACATTCTTAAAAGCACATCTAATCCTTTATGCCTAATTGAAAAGCTCCAGAATCGCTGAATATGCCAATGTGTTTCATTGGAGCTGTTTTGAAGTGAAGAGCTCCATCTCAGTGGATGTGTTGTGCAGGTATCAAGTGGTCAAGTTGCATGACGTTGGTGACGTCACAAACACTCGTAGGGTTCATTACATTATGCTGCAGAGTCACTGTCCAACATCCAAGTCAACAAAAAGCAGGGGAGGGGAATTTAAATTCCCTCGTGTAGAAACAAGCAGCGATGCAACGGCTCTGCTGCCCTCTGGCGGCGGACGCACGAGCCTGCACTGTGAGCGCAGACCCTGGATCAGTCCTCTGTACACAGTCATTGCTCTGGGGCTCACCTCCTGACTTCAATACACTCGACGCAGAGCAGTGTTTATTGTTTGATTATTTCTATAATATATTCCCATGGGATGAGTCAAATCTTCTACCTTCTGACTCTGCAAATAACTGAATCAGAAGCTTTTGTTTGGAACTATAATTTGTTGTCAATTCAGATCAGATGACAAATGCATAACAATAATCCCTTGTGGAGAATAGATGGTGCTTTGATGTGTGCACAGTTCTATGAAGACGAGAAAGGGAGCACACAAATGTACACGCTTAGTGTGGGAAGACACTCAGATCAGTTTAACATAATCCAGAGTGCTTCGTAAACAACAAGAGAGAGGAGAAAACATGAACAACATATATCACATTTGTTTGGAGAAGATATTATAAGCTTCATGAATATTGTTTGTGCGGTAGCAGAATCTGAGATTGATGCCTGGTAATATATGAGACACACACAAACTACAAACACAAGGACACACTGCTGGGCCATGCACCCTGGAGATGATCCATTATGCAGCACATGGAGCTTTAGCTTTAGCACCCAATAATCAGTTATGATCAAAACTATCAAGTCAAGGAGCTGAAAATCCTGATCCTACATTTCCCAGACGGCAACTGTAAAGTGTTGTTTGTTGTTGCAATGTGATATGACAAATAAGAACAAAGTAAATATAGTGATCTATTCTATTGTTGTTATTATTATATATTATCTTATGTATATATATATATATATATAATATGATATAATAATATAAAAATGGGAATATTTTTAAGTTAAATGAGAAATGAAAAAGGTCACTGGAAGTTACTAAACTCGACAAGATATTTTTTTTATTCCCACAACGGATGTTGTGGTCATATTTCATAGGGCTGAACTGGTTCCGAGTGAACTAGTGATCATGAAATATTTAATGAATCAGTACTTGTTGATACCATTTCCCACCTTACTTGTATTATTCATGCAGCCATGACCCATATCTCCCATTATATTTTTGTTATGCACACAAAAAATGGCACTGCTAAATAAGCCTTTTAATGGGCACATTTTAACGCAGGCTTTCCGTAAAAAACATCTGTACCTTTAAAGCACATGCCGAGTCCACATAATTAGGGTTTATTTGTATTATCTTTTACCAGCAATCGTCCATAAGAGAGTGTGGTGGAAATGTATCTGAGTGTTCTTTTAAATGTAACTGTGTTACTGAACTCGGCCTTCAGAGTTAGTTCAGCTCATCTTGGCCTAGTCTGATAGGCGTTAGCAAAAAGAGACCATAACAGAAATATTATTGTTTAGGCGTCGTCTCTATTTTGCCTTTCTGTCTCTCACTTTTGCCTCTCAGGGCCGCAGCCAAGCGACATCTTACAGGCATTCACCAAGGCCTGTCTGCAAGATGGAAGGAGGACACTGGGGGGAGGAGCAGGAGAGAAGGGGTTAAAGGGGAAACATTTCATGAATAACTCTGTTAATCTATTTATCTACCATGGTGAAGAGCTCTGTCTATTTAATTGAATTATTCTAAGTTTCTGTTAATAAATGCTTCGAGACATGTAAGTGTTTCACGTTGCATTTGTTTTCTCTGAAGGAGATTGAAAAGGTTCATTTCCATTACCCATCCATTATATTTGTTAAGACAGCGCACGCCGCACGCCGTACTGACACTAAATATGGTTCAAAATGACATTTACATAACATCCTTCTTCTTAAACACTCGAATGATCGACATGTACAAAGCTGTTACATCAAAGTCTCAAGGAGGCTAATATTCATAATCCGTTCTTCAGTGAGATCAGATACAACTTTCATAAAGGACTTCCTTGTCCTCTTCGTCTTCGTGAAGGCCAAAATAAAACTGAATTGGATTAGTGGTGAACATGTTTTATGTCAGTGATAAAGTGTTCTTATTGAAATCAAGAGCACAGAGCATGAATTATAAGAAGAGATCTCTCTTCTTGTTCTCATGATTCATATTGCTATTAATAAGATAAATATGAGCTCAATAAGATAAGATAAGATAAGATAAGATAATCCTTTATTAGTCCCTCAGTGGGGAAATTACAGGATTACAGCAGCATTGCTCACAGTAATAAGTAAAACAAGTAGTATAATAACAGAATTAAGATAAAAGAGTAAAAAACAAGAAGAATATTATATATACAGACGGAGTAGAAATAGAATAAAGTGGATAATAGTGACAATAGTGCTTTATAAACATATCTGCTGTCTCTGGTTGGTCACTAACCCGATGCACTATATGGATATTCCAGCCCAGGTTATGAATTGATTATTGATCATAGGGAGGAGACACAGTTGAGTCTCTCTGCAGGGTCATCTGTCATGTTGAACGTGACTTCCTGTAAACTCTTTTGATTGGCAGTTGGCTCCATCGTCTACTTGAGTTAGAACCTTTTAGAAAACAATATATTTATAGTTATAGTTATTGGTGTTTTAGACCTGGATCATGAATGAAGCAGACAGCCTCGTAGAGTCGGGCTGCCGGTTTTTATTATTATTGCATGTTGTATCTGGTAATCATAACACTATTATTTACAAGCCGTTGTTTCTAGGAGACACGGTTCACGCGGGGCGTCCTGCTCCAGGTTCTTCTGGAGGAACGCCTCCGAGATCGACTCAAACGCAGTTCAGTCAAAAACAACAAACCATGACTCCTGTCTTCTCTGGTGAGGTCATTTGTTTATCGAAGGCTTCATTTGACCCTCTGCTTGTCTGAAGTACCGTTGACCTTTGACCCTTTCCACTAAGTTAGAACTGGCTTTTTAAATTCAAATTTTTCATTAGTTATTGTTACAATTAAATGTATACACATGTAAATACACTGATTAAAATAGATAACAGGTTATCAACAATGTGGTCCACGAGTTTCAGAATGTAATTCAAAGTTTTAAATTCAGCTATCGAGTAGCCTGAAAGTGCAAGAATTATGTTTTCAGTCTCGTGGTTTTACATTTTAATTTATGAACAGGAAAACGACTTCAGTTACATGATTTAAATTATAAATTTAGCATCCTAAAAATATATTTAGATTGACATCAGTCCTCCAAGTATTGAATCATTTTCTGGAAACTATCAGCAAAAACCATGTTATGAAGATGAGTATATATATCCGGGATGTTAAAAGTCTCCATTTGATTCATTCTACAGGTTGGAACCAACATGCCACGTTATCTACAGAGTCCAGAAGGCTGAGCCCGTTGTCCTGCTGTGGGAGACGAGCAGCTTCCAGACGTCTCTTCAGGAGCTGGTGGACGAGATGCCGGCTCAGAGTCTCCTGTCCTCAGACTCCAGAGGACATCTTTCATGCTGCTGGAGCTCCAAAGGTCGTGGACACGTCCTCCTCCATGCTGTTTGTTCATTGGTTTGGTTTCAATGTTCTCCATCCAGTGAGGAGTTTGGTAGTAAAAGCATCATTTTCATATACATATATAATATATATACACATATAATGTAAATATATTATTTAGAGTGAAGATATATGTTGGTATTTGTTATTGCTGGTGGCCAACGGACATGACACATGTTGACTTGATGCCGTTTTTGATTTGTTTCATGTTTTGTACGACAAAATATCTTTGTGGCAATTTAAAAAAGCTCAAACTTTTTTCCAAAACACAAAAATATTTTTGGGTGTAATTGTTTACTCGTTATGAAGATGAAAAATGAGAGTACTGGCGTAAAAACTAACACTAATTATTATGAATCAACTACCCAAAAGGGATATATAAAAACTATAACATTGTAGTGTATAAAAGTATCAACCATTAAAGTTATGATTTATAACCCAATATGAAGATCATAACGTTTGCTGACCCAGTAGTTTTTAATAATAAAAAGACATATTGAGATTTTGTGGTACATTTATTCATTCAACTCTTCAGGAGATAACATTATAAATACTGTACACAGTTTACATGAAGATACAGTATTCTATGTGACAAATGAAATACTTTTAGAATCATTATGAATCTTGTTCAGCCTGAAGCTTCCGTCTCCTTCTGGATTTGTGAGCAGATGCAAACAGCTGCTTCCTGCGTGTGTGAGGAGCTTCCCGAACCCACCAGCACAGAAGAAGCAGACGGAGACAAACTACGTCCTCTGTGCCGGTGGGAACGGGACGCCCCTCGTCCTCTCGGCTGGCGGGCGGGGCGGGGCGGGTGGTGTCGGGGTTTGAGTGGACGGACAAGGGGGTCCTGTCACAAACACAAGAGATTAATTATTTTGAACTGAACTACACAACATTTACATTAGTGTGTTGAATCTGGCCTCCAATGATGGAATCGTATTAATGATACTTCTGTAGTCATAGTGAAGGATTACTTACTCCGCCCACTAACAGAAAGGCAACCGCCGCTCTCCATCTGGTCCTGTAGTCCTCCATCCGTCTCATCTGGTCCTGTGGTCCTCCCTCCTCGTCATCTTCTTCATCGTCAAGGAGATCCTGGATGTTGCTTCTTGTGTCACAGCAATCGATACCTGAATAAAAGACTTGGAGACTTTTCTTAACGTTAGTAATAACCACTCCGACCAGCCAACCCCGCCAGACGCAAGGGAAGGCAGTCGGGGGAGTCGGGCGAGGAGTCCTCTTCCCTGCTCCTCCTGGTACAATCAACACAGTGCAAGAATTAAAACATTACATTTACAGTAGAATATACAATATAAAATAAAGTGCACAGACAAACGGAAAACAGTACTTTAAACAGTGTAATGTAAGTGTAAGTTTAAAGTGACAAGTGTATAACTTACCTGATAACTTACCTGATTACTTACCTGCGGAGCGTTCGCAGTCGGGCCCGTTGGAAGCTGGCCAGCCTCAGTCGGGGGAGTCGGATGAGTCGGAGTCGGGCGATTCGGACACGGGACCGGGCCAGTCGGAGTCGGGCGAGTCGGAGGCGGTCGTCCAAATCTGAATCAAAGTTAGGCAAGGAAAAAAACAAACCCAAAAGCGCATTGTGTAACTCATCTTGCATGACATTACCTTCAGGGACATACCTGATGGCGTCATGGGGGCCAAGCTGTGCAGGAACTCCAGCGAAGTCGCCACCTGCAGGGAAACATTTAAACAGGATTCCTCATGACATGAAATATTTCTGGATTACATTGAGCAATAATGGATTCAGATTCCAGCTGCTAATCAATCAGTTAGCAGCTCAATTAACCAACTGTTTAGACTCATGAGCCACACCTTCCAGACTAAACAATGTTTCATATCTTCTCACTGTCCCCCTATATAAACCTTTAATTGTGCCTTGCTCTGATTTTACCTCCATAGTCGATTCGGATGGGTTCAGGGGGGCCGCGCTGAGGAACTCCAGCGAAGTCGCCACCTGCAGGGAAACATTTAAACAGGATTCCTCATGACATGAAATATTTCTGGATTACATTGAGCAATAATGGATTCAGATTCCAGGTGCTAATCAATCGTTATCAGCTCAATTAACCAACTGTTTAGACTCGTGAGCCACACCTTCCAGACTAAACAATGTTTCATATCTTCTCACTGTCCCCCTATATAAACCTTTAATTGTGCCTTGCTCTAATTTTACCTCCGTAGTCGATTCGGATGGGTTCAGGGGGGCCGTCCTGAGGACCTCCAGGGAAGTCGCCGATAGCTGCAGGGAAACATTTAAACAGGATTCCTCATGACATGAAATATTTCTGGATTACATTGAGCAATAATCAAAGGTTACATTTTAAAAACGACAGCATATCTATAAACTAACTAGGACTACATGTGTCACGAAGGCACCAACACACAAGAGGCTTCACCGTTTAACAGTAATATCAAACATAGTGCAGCTTTGCCTCTGTTAGTTTGAACAGAGAACACATGACAGAACAACAACAATAATAATGATAAAAGCAAAGGTTACATGTTAAAGAAATAGTTTATGGAATATTATGAAGTAAAAGGAGCAGATGTTTGTTCAATAAGTCACGTTTCAACAGTCAAAACAAATCAACTCATTGTCGCAATCATGTGCGATTCTAACACACCTGGTGCGATGACGTCACATGTCGCATGATTATATTTCAGAATTAAGAATTAGAACTCAATGACAAGCCGCTCGGGCGCCATCTTTTTTTAGACATTTCAAGGTCAAATATGTCATATTTGATGCCCTCTAAATACAATAACAGTGTTTTTAAACCTCTACAGTAATTGTTAACACATACCACAGATATCCCGCGACTTTTAAGACATTCCGGCACTCAAATAATGTAGCTAACTAGTAATAACTAGCTAGCTAGCTTAGTGCCACGAAGGCACCAACACAGAGGCTTCACCGTTTAACAGTAATATCAAACATAGTGCACTTTAAACTCAAAAGGTTTCACCAATTTCTCAACTGAGAACGCTTTAAACGGTTTTAAGGGATGAATCAATAAGAAAAATGCTAAAATAAATATAAAACTTACCCCGAAGGTTGTGCAGCAGCTGTTGCAGCAGCCAGTTGTCGTCCATTCTCCGGCTTGTCGGGGTCCGCGATAGAGGGAAGTCAGTAGTTGTTATCCAAAGAGATTCAAGAGTAGCTTTTAGCTAGCAGTCAAAAGGTCAAAGGGTTAGCTTTACAGTTTGGGTCAACAAGAGGGTTTAAGCTCGTGTCGAAGTCAAAATGCAAAAGGGACGAATATCAACGTTCGACTATTTTTATAGCCTCGGCGGGTCGTTGCTATGGCAATTACGGAAGGGCCTGGTCACGTGCTTAGTCACGCAAGACGCAAAGAGAGACGTTTTAATTATTTTCTCATATATATATTATTTTATTAGTACTATTACTTTTTATCATACATGTCAGTGTTGTTGTAAACATGACATAATCTGCAATACTCATGCTAACGAGACAAATGAGAGTTTCGGGTAAAACTAAATAGTTTTCACATTCATGTGTTTTATAAGGGGACCGCTCTTTTGAACACAGAAAGACAAACTGGATGGAAAATTAAACACGCTTTGTTTTCATGCAATGTTGTTGAATCTAATAATGTTCTCCCTGTAATTCATCAGTGTTTTCAGTGTGTTATTTATACCTCGGCAGATCATTAATGTCATAAAAGCTCAATTGGTAACGTTTTCGGTTAAGACATTTACTATTTAAGGAGAGATCAAGGATTTTAGGGGCTCTTGGACCAGATCAGCTGGTCGTACGTGTTAATCATTTATTTAAAAAAAGCATTTATTTATTTATGTTTGATGTGTAAAATCTGTGGAGTGCACTTTTAATGTCCGGAATGAACAGAAAGTCAAAAATCTATTTCATAATCTTCAGCAATGTTTCGAACATATAGGCTTGGATTATTTTAATTTAGAGACAACACTAGCTGTGTCATTGGCAGAGTCACGTATATAATTAAATAAATAAAATAAATATCCTGTTTCCCTTAAAAATAGGATATTTATTCATTATGTATAAACAACATAAGACATCGCTGGGTAAAACAATTAATAAAAAATCCCACAAGACCAAACCCTGGTATACCAAGCAGATTGACTTTATTTGTATCTTCCATGTTAATTAACTGTCACCATCATCATCATCGCCAGGACCGCATCAGTTAACAGTGTTATTGCCACCAGCTCCATTACCTTCGCTGTCATCATCCGCTCAAATTAAATAATTACACAATCGTAAATAGGCCAGTGACAACAGCTATACTCTGGTGTGATATTGACAATCTCATTATCAGTTACATATTAATTAGTTTAGACATTTTGCTCGACGGTGCTTGAACAGAAAGCCCACTCCCGGCTTTACACGTTAACTGTGTGTAAGACAACAATGCATAGCATGTGACATTATTGTTTTGAACTCCATAGAGGCTGCATGTATACATAACAACTACATTGTGGTATCAACTCATTTGTTTGACAGCTCACAGGTAATCCAGCGGCATTACATATTTAGCAAGAAAGAAAATGAGCATCTGGAAATGTCTCTGGAAGTGTTTTTTTTACCAAGATTATAGATTTTGATAGTGTTACTGTCCAATGGAGATACTCAACAATCAGGTGACACAGCACATATTTAAGCAAGGTGTTACTTGATGCGTTACTGCATCCTTAACTCTAATCATGACCACATTTTGACTTGTCCCTGATTATTAAAGTCATAGAGTCCTGATCCAGACATTGCATATCAGAAGGCACACTAATGTATGGCCTTGAACTCAGAAGAGTTCCTACTGACACATTACAGTCATGTAGAATGTGATTCTCAGCATTGGAGTTAGTATAAACAGCCAGCATGATGCCAGTGCAAAAACAAAGGGCGGTGACGTATGTTTCCCACGATGCGAGGCTCATTATAGCTACAATACATGTTTTGCACAGTGGAAAACTGCTACTTTTCATTATTATAAAAGTGGAGCAGCGGCTAATACCAGACTGTAATCTTGGCTGCGGTTTTTTTTGTTCTGAAGAAGACTCGTTAATGCGCACACAAATTCACATTAAAGTGTCTCGAGGTCAGAAGTCTAAAGAACACCCTGAATTCTGCTTTTGGTCAATTTGTACAATAACTGTGAGTTAAACATAGTCGATGGATCACACGTTTCTATTTGTTACCTGATAGTTTGTAGTATCCACATTAGACGAAGCCAAATGCAGCTGGAATTCATGTGATTTCACGTTAAACCAACAGTAAACATGATTTTTACAGTGTTGACAAACTCGGTATGACTCCTCGACTCATCCCATGACCACAAGAGAAACAGTAACAGTATTGACAACAATACATCGGTCATAATTGCTATAAGCATTTTATAAGATAGTCAGGTGATGATGTTGATGAGAAGGTGGGAAACGAGAGCAGAACTAACTATGTGCCCACTAAAAACAAAGATGTGGGCACAAGAAAAAAGAGGTGTATTACAATACACCTCTTTTTTCTGGGGTGGCCTTTTCCAAATGGGCAAACGTTGATCACAAACCAAACACCGTCCTCCCTATCAACTTGTGGTCAGTGTCATATTGGGCCAGATGATGAGTTATGCAGTGAAAATGGAGGCTCAGTCACAAAATGCAGTGCTGTCCTTTTTAACGTCTGAAGCTCCCGTTGCTTGTGGTTATAAGTTCAGAGAAAGCTGCTGAGCAACATCTACAAGTCCGGCCACGAAGCAGGGAATATGGGCAATATTGCTTTGCAAAAACATTCAGTCACATTTAAAGGAAAATAATCTTGATCAGTGAAGATAAATGCACAATCACATAGAACTGCACTGCTCGCCGTGGGTTCGCACTTCTAGTTTTTTTGGGCACACTTACACCCTTTTAATCAGAGGCCGAGGACAACTTGCCCTACACGTCACTGCCCGGGTTGTGTGCTGATGTGGAACGGGCTAAACCCACAGCGAGGAGGACTGCAGCTGCTTTCTACCCTGTTCGATTCACTGTTAGTTTACTCTTATGCATAAGGCTTTGTCGCCACCTAGTGGACCAAAACCCAACCTGCGAGGTTTAGCCAAACATGCCACAATGAAGAAGACACATTCTGGGTGGATTTACACAAGCTGCACCTGTGCATTTTGCCAACCTTGTAATTTTGCTCCTTGGTAAACCCACCATTTTGTCACCTTGTGTAAATGTTTGGCGCCCCCCTCCAGCACAGATCAGATGATTGTATATTGTGCGGACCACCTGTCCCAGCTGCTATTGTCTATGTGCGTGTGTGTGTGTGTAAGCTTAGGCATTTTTTATATTTTTTTGCTTTGGCATGATGGATGTTATGTGTGAAAGACAGCTTGTGTTGACAGAGGAAATGCAGCATAAACTGAAATCCTGAGCAGAAAGGTTGGCAACGTCGGACACAAAGGCAACATAGCAGGACAGCTCCATGCTTTTAATGTGTGTGTGTGTGTGTGTGTGTGTGTTTTTGTTAAGACTGTAAGTTAGGGGCTACTATAGGTATTGGAGTAATGTCTAGTCTAAATCAAGCTGTTATAATGGCTGCTTTATGCTGTGAATAAGCATGCAAGCGCACATGAGTGTGTGTTTGTGTAAGACTTCATGGGCACAGAGTTCTCTTGGCACACCTGAAGCGGCTGAGGACACACTTTTGACACACTCTGAGATTAACAAAACACAGTAATTTTACACAAATTAAAATATTAAAATACAGACAGCGACGAGAATGAGAAAATTAGAAAGCTTACAAAGCCATTTGGATTTTAGACATTACTCAAACAACCTGCAATAATGTCTACTCAAGTATGCAGATGATATAAAAGTAGCAAATAACAGACAAAATTGTAGTTTCTATTTCTATTTAGACAGAAATGTAAAAGCAATCAGATTTTAAATTGGAGCTCACTACATGCGAGTTCAAATTCAAGTGGCCGACAAATTAAAATAATATACAAATAACAAACAGTGCTTGCAAAATGTGTGAAAGCAACACAATCAAATTAACCCAGAAGTGTGGTCAGTGCATTTTAGTGCTTCTTTTTGTGAAGGGACATTAATGGAGACAACTGTATGCACAAGTCTGAGATGATAATAAGTAGCTGTAAAAATAAGTGTCTCTTAATCTCACATTTTCTTCCTGTCGTCGGCTGTTTAAGCAAAACTGCTTCCAGTTGTCAAGTAGACTCACTTGTCCTTGTTGCTGTTCATTTTCTCTGTCCACTTTCTTCCATGGAATTGTTCCGTCCATGAGTTAGCTTGTGCCCATTTCAGCTTGTCCCTCAAAGATAGCGAAGATCTGTGAGCCAGAATCAGTATATGTGTGTGTGTGTGTGTGTGTCAGAGTGTGTGCGCGCGTGTCCCGTACACTGAACCAGGTCAGCACTCGTGCTCTACTTCTATCCTGCTGTCTCTGCTGAATCCAGGGATGGACGTTGCCGTTACAACATCCATAGTTCTGTGAACGTTTCGTCGACATGTGGATCTCCTCGCCATTTCTCTTTCTTTTTTTTTTGCTCTATAGTAGTCAGGGAAAGTCCTCGCGTGAGAGATTTCTCCTTCCAACCTCAGTCAGTAAGTGTGCTTTTCAGTACCGTGCCCGAAGTACAGCAGATGGAGACCGAGGGAGACCCCTCCAACATCCAACATGTGAAGGGCACTATGCAGGAAAAAGATTCAGCTAACTACCGTCACTGCTTCGTGCTACTGGAGCTAAAGTGTGCTTTGTCAAATATATGCACTGATGGTTGGCTTGTCTATGCCAATTGTCTCTCCCTGGACTGAACCTCCATGAAAAACTACCTCACTACATAGGATAAAGATCATCCTTATGGACTCTTTGTCTAAATGATCTAAATTCATGGGGACTGGATCACTGCTTTTTGAGCAATGGCAAAACACATTAGCTAGACAGCCTTTAATTAGTGGCTCCTGCACAGTGGCTGATAATAAGTTACATGCTTCTCTATGCCGGCTAACTTTTACACATTTCACAGGGAGGCGATGCTTCCGAGAGCACCGTTACTAACTCTGTGCTTCTTCAAGAGGAGGAGGTAGCAGCGCGGCACAATCGGGCCACTTATTCCACCACGGGGCTGACGACCACTGTGATCACGTGGTTGGCTGCGTTTTAACGTCCTAAGTTCTCATCAGCAAATTTCGTTGTCTGCACAAAGCAATCAAAAGTCGGATTTCTTCACGTGCGTATGTTTTTTTTTTTCTTCTTCTTTTTTTTTGTTTATTTGGAGGATGCCAGCCTAGCTTGACAGCTCTTTTACGTCCCATGCAGTCCAACACGATGGACATAAATGAGATAAGAGTGTTTTCTTCATGCCTAAACACATACAGTATTGTGATATATAGTATACTGATATTGGAGGAAGGAGGTTTACTGGTTATTGTAACTTGTTTTCCTTTGTATTGTGCAAGCCTATCTTTGGGTACAACTGTTTACAACTAGAGCACACTACACAGGCATAACTGGAGGAAATTAGCGAAACGTTTGACTCTTACTTTGTGTGGGCAGTCTTGTCTACATCTTTTGGTCTTCCTTACGCATTTCTTACGCATTGTTTCTTTGACAATATACAGACATGGCGAGAGGTCAAGAAAATACAAATAAACGTTATAAAAAGGTGGAAACTCTCTGATTCATAAAATGTGATCCGGGAGGAGAAAGCTCCGTCTAGAGGAGATGAGCTATGTGGGAGTGAGCTGAGATGAAGAAACGGATCACCACCACTTTAAAAAGAGGAAAGGGAGGAGCAGAAGAGGAGAGAGGATGGCAGAGGAAAAGAAGGAGAAGGTAATGACGAATGCAGTGAATTGTGATGATTGCATCAACAAAAAAGAAGACGTTGCATCTAACTAGTAGCGCTTTAAAAATTAAAATAAAAACAAATGTGTTGCTCAGAATTACACCTCTGCACTTGCGCCTTGTGGTTTTCAGTGCAGAGAGAAGTGAGAAAAGGGAGGAGGGGAACAGAAGAGGTGGCAAAATGGAGGGGAGGAGAGCAGATTGGAGCAAGGGGAAAAGAGGAGTAGAAGAGGAAGCAATCGCCCGTCATCTTACAGTTTTTTCTATCAAGTCCATATCGGTAATGGGTGGAGAGTGGTGCGGAAGCTAATGGCGGAGTAAGGGGTGAAGAGGAGGAAGGAAATCGATGAATATCCGTTCTTGCTTTACCGTTACGGTTGCTGGCCAAACGCTGTGAGAAGTTGTAAGGGAACACCTCGTTGGGACACGTCTGATTTAAAAGTTACTTTGGGAAACTATTTGGGCGTTTTTTTTATTCCCTGATTAAAGTGGCGGTCAGGATTGCTGCTAAGAGTTTTTATATGTTGTCTTATTTCTTTCTCCTCCTCTTGAGTTGATCTTTTTTTTGGAGAACTCCGTCAGATGGAAAACAAGATTTAGTGTAATCTGAGCCGTCATACTCAGTTTGGTATTCTACTTCTTCTCTTTGTCTACTGTTTCTGTGCTGTGCTACAATATTCTTGGACGTTCCTTCTTTTTTTACATTTACCTTGACAGAAGCATGTCTTTGTTTCTCTCGCTCTACTTCTCTACATTGCATTTTTGTAACCCTTTGTGGTCTGATCTGTTTCTTCCTTCCCTCATCTGAAATATCAATCTTTTGTCTTTTTTAATAATCCATTTGTTTTTCTTCTTCCATGTATTTTGATTTGATCAAAACCAAAGCTTCAAGCATTCAAACTAACATTGTTTTTTTTGTCATCCCTCCACCTCTGTTTCTTTTGAAAAAAATACCCACTACCACTCAGCTGGTTTGGAGTCTCTCCACTGCTCTCCAAGCTGCTATCTTCAGACTTGTTACTCCTCCCACTCCTGGTCTTGCATAGATATATCTGGAAATAGACATTCCCATGTTTTCTGTCTTTCCGTTCCTCCTAAGCATCCGATCGGTCCCCTCTCCCTCTCACAGTCTCTGCGTACCAAAGTCTATAATTTCAAGGATCGTCTTGACTGCGCTCATATTTTCAAAGGCGTATTATCTCGCTGTTGCTCTCCCTATCTGCTCTCATGTCCTTCTGAATCAGTGTGTGTTCTTTTTTTTTTACAGTATGCGCTCCTGCCCCCGTTTTCCTTCCATCACCACCACTGCCCTTTCCCTCCGTTTCCTTGGTAATCCTGTCTGTTCTTACCTCCTTTGCTTTTTTTCTGACTAAATCCTGTCTTCTTCCTGCTCTGCCGTCAACAAACTATTTCCTTTCAACCTCATTCTGTTCTCATCGCATTCATTGCATCTCATTTTCCTCTCATCCGCTTCTTCTGTGATCCACTCTTTCCTTTGTGTCCGGTGCCTTCTTTCATCTCCCTCGGCCTCTGCCCATGTGTTCTTGCTCTTGATGTTTGCGTTTATGATCGTCACATGTCATCTCCGGCATGGCAGCTCTCCTCTCCGTGTATAATGAGGACGGGAAAGAAGAATGCGTCCTGGTAGGATGGAGGACGGTCCCTCCCTCCTCCCCCATCACCCTCCCTGACCTCGCCACCCCCTCCACTGTCTTGCTCTGCTTCTTCATCCCTCTCTCTGCCACCTCTTCCCTGTTCTCTTCTCCTCACCGCCTCCTCCTCCTCCTGCTCCTCTTCGTCATCTCCTTCTCCCTCAAGCACTCCTCTTGTCTCCTCGTTGTCTTGTCTTGAACCTAAACCAAGAAATCCTCCACCTCCTCCACCTCCTCCTCCTCCTCCTCCTCCTCCTCCTACTCCACCACCTCCCCCTCCACTTCCTGCTCCATCTTCCCTACTTCCTCCCAGCCCCCCTCCCATGCTTCTTGAATGAAACAGGTTGTTCTGGCGCCCTCCTGCAAGTCTCCCGAGGGAGAATCCACTCCGACTGAGCACCAACCTTCCCCCGATAGCCCCACCTCCCTGCCCTGCTGCCCTGATTCCTGCCACGGTAGCGTTCAGTAGGGCGGTGGTTCCCATGGGGGCCCTTAGCCTGGAGGGAAGACTGGAACTCGATGTGGTCCTCCGGCATCGGGGGCAGCTCTGGAGGAGGTAAGCCGAGTTGAACACAACGGGCAGAGCAAGAGAAGGTGGATTGGACCCCTGGCTGGGGGTGGAGCTTGTTGGCCCAGAGATGGGTGTAGAGGCGGTAGGGTTTGTCCCCCCGCCCATGTCCAAGTCCATAAGGAGGGCTTCGGAGTAGCTCGGGACCATCTGTTGGTTACAGCGAATGTGCCACTCCAATTCTGTCATGTCCACCGTGTTGACCCGAGAGATGGCTCTGTAACTCGCCCCATTTAGACCAGTTCCAGGGCGGACTCCATTCTCGGTCCCTCCTTCAACCCCATCACCTCTTCCCCCTCCACCAGGCCCTCCAACACCGCCTCCTCCGCCACCATCCTCATCCTCCCCGAACAGCTTCTCCACATGGTAGTGGACATATGCCGTGCGAAATTCTGACACGACCCGGAGCGGCCACGACAGGAGGAAAGCAGAAGCCAGCCAGAACACCCTGTGCCGAGAAAACCAGGGCTGGTGAGCCGGATCCGGGAACGCCAGGATATGTTCACGGAAATCCACGTTCTTCAGGTGCATTCCCTCCCTGGCCTCCATGTAGTCGTCAAGACCCTCGTTCTCCCCGAAGAAGCGCGCTCGCTTGTAAATAACAGAAAGAAATAAATTAGAAACAAAACCATTGACAGAGCGGGACTTTCAAAGCCAAGGAGCATGTCTTTAACTTACTTAATTAGTTTGTGGGGTTACAGTTTATGGAAAAAAAATCTCCATCACAGCTAGCAAATCCAGGGTGTTTTTATTACCCGATTTGCCGGGCCTGGTCAGTGAGAACTGACCATGCCATCGACTATTTTACAGAGTTCTCAAAAAATGTCTGTAAACATTATTTAGGTCATAATTCAGTATTAAATTGAGACTGTTTCATAACCAGTTCTTTAAAAAGTCACCTGCTGGAGACATTGATTTCTACAAACTAATGTTTTTTTAATTACCGGGCTAGCTACAGCTAAATCTGCCAGCGAAACTTGTAATTCCAGATAGAAATCAAAATGATTGGTTGCTGGCTCGAAATAAGAAGCCTGCTTTGGTCTCTGCCTACAATCAAAGGCCCGATTGTTTCAAAAAAGGGGGGGAAACAATTAATTACAAGATAACAGCTTGTAATCTGGTCTTTATTTTTCCCCATTTTAGAGATAAAAAGAACAGAATTAACTATGACATATATTGTTTTATTGTATCATATCTTACCTGGGTGAGGTAGGCAGCCTCTGCACGTGCACTTGAGAAGCTAAAGAGCACACAAATAAATACTATGAGCATGTTTACAACCACAAATCTGACCAGTGGTGGTTAGTGGTGGGTGTCTAACCTGAAACACTTGGTGAAACGGAGGCGGACAGCAGGGTGCCGCTGCAGGTCCAGCAGCTCCTTTGATACGTCTTTGACTCCATAGCGGCCGTAGTCAAACTCTGAACTGGAGGCATGAGTGTTCACCCGCTCATGGTAGACCTGAGGAGGGAAGAAGGAGAACAGATGGGATGTGAGAGAAAGAAAGAATCGAGTCATTGGGGAGACGTTTAAACATCTTAGGACAAGTCAGATATTGTTCATCATCAATAAAGCATGGTTACTTAATATAATTATATCTGTCTTACTGCACACAGCTGTTTGCACACAGCCCCGCAATATTTCACTAGGAGAAATCAAGATTTGCATAGCAGTTATTTTTAAAAGTTTACAAAATGATAACTGGTGTTTTGATGTGTAACGAGGAACAGCATGAAAAGGAAACGGGTAAGCGTGACAGCAAGTGGAAGTACGTCTGTCAAGGAGCGTTCCCCTCACCTGTGTGGTCGTATATGCATCTCCGTTGCGGTACCTCGTCACCTGTCTGGTCCTCCTCACGTAGTGATAGCTGATGGCCTTCCACCAAATGCAGGGTGTGGCCTGCTGAAGTCTCTGCACACGCTCGTACACTTCCTGTGTCAAAGAATGAAGGAATAATACATCTAGTAAAATTCATATTCTTCTTTCTAAACAAACCGGTTAAAAACAAACCGGTTAAAAATGTAAAATATAAAATATAAAGATGCAACCTTGCCAGAGCAGTTCTTACAATGGTGATACCAGCAGAACAATTAAGTTCCTATTCTTTGCAAACAGCATTGTTAAGTCTGTGCAATCTGGTGTAAGTAAGTCCCTGCCAAGGTTTGTTTCACATATGTGCCCCTGACCGTCTGGACGAATGTACAACCAATATTGAGTTTTTTGGCAGTGGCACGTAGCAAAGACAAAGAGTAACCACTCTTCATTTGGAGCAATGTGCTCCTAGAATTACTGATAACAGACACAGCAGGCTAGAACAGACTGATGCCCCCAGGTCAGCTCATTATATGAGTGGGCAAGTGTTATTTTAGGAAAGTAGGAAACAGAGTTTATCAAAATACTTTTCTCTCTTTGTGAAGTGCTAAACTTTCGGATTAAACTGCATGAAATATTTAGCGTATTTCTGTCTGTGCAGCCATTTAATACATCAGAATCATTATATTTATTTAACCTTTTAAAAGCATTTTGCTGACACAATTCTGCTGACACAATTCCTGACACGCTGAACAAGTTTCAATGAGTAAACAGATTCTCCTGTTTAGCTCAAGGTCGTAGACCTATTTCTAGACTCCTATTGCAGCATTAGACTCCACAGTATGTTGGGTGTTGGTGTTCAATGCTAAACCGGGTTTCCACACGGACCTGGAATTCAGCGTGAGCCAACATTGCCGTCTTGGAGAAGCAGTGCCAGCACTCCACCAAGTAAACCACATACAGCATTGCCAGAAAGGCCAGGGGGATGTAGACGTAGCCGCTGGAGCACGGACTCTCCAGGTGCAGGATGTCGCTGTAGTAGGCTGCAGAGGTGGCATCGTCGTCAGCACCGAGAGGTACGGAGGAGGAGGAGCCGAGGACGGGTACGCGACAGAGAGCGCACCAGGCAAGCGTGGCAAAGCAGCCGTACATGAGGAGGGTCAGGAGGAGGCACTTCCAGTGGGACTCCCGACACAGGGAGAAGGCCAGAGACTGTTGCACTGGCCGTTGCTGTGGAAACAGACGGACAGGAGAGAATAGATGTTAAGATGCTACTGGCTGCACACTCCACAAGCCATTCATCAATATACACCATTGGATGGATTTGCTGTTTTCACCAACATTCAAGTTCCTAATGACTGAGTTGATCCTCTGACTTTCCCTCAAGCCTTTGGGTTTAGGTGAAATGTCTTTACAAATATTGGATGGATTGCCATGACGTTTGGTACAGACAATCACATGCCTCACAGGAGGAATCCTGAGGACTTTGGTCTAGCGCCATCACCAAGTCAAAATATGAATTTGTCCAGTAACTTTTTAATAAATGTTTAGTATGAAATACCTGCAAAGCTAATGACATTCCCATCGTCCTACTACTTTCTTAGCACTCTACTAGTGCCTATTAGCAAATGTCAGCATGCTAACACGCGCTACGATTGTAAACATTACACCTGCTTAACATCATAATGGTAACATTGTCACTGTGAACACATTTGTATGTGGACGTTAACATTAAGTACAACCCCATATTCACAAAGACATGGCTGTGCATTTTGAGCACTAACCAGTTAGCCTCAATGTGAATGATACTTACTTGAGATGTTACACAATGAAGTTATTATTATTACTTTAAAATTTGACTTCCAATTACAGTCACTTCTTACTAATTCTATCTCTTCCTAAGGCTGTGAGGTATGTGTAACATGTATGGCAAGCTGTTCCAACACTAAAATAAGCCCCAAATGTGGTGAAACCAGTCTGAAATGTGCCACTACATTTGGCACATTTCTACGATCTCATGTTCAAAGACAAGATAACAATAAATAATGCAGTACGCTTCACAGTGTTAACATTTCATAATGTCTGACAGGTGGTAACAGTAAATGTTTGCCATAGAGGAAACACAGATTCGGTATACCTGGTGACCCCCCCCCCCCCCCCCAAGTGAGTTTTCAATACTCGTAATCTTCCCGTTTGGTAAACAGTGATGTATTTCAGAGCAAGTGTGTAAGCTGAGGTCTTGAACTATGGAGTGCATTAAACTACCCCTCACCCATCAAAGGATAAGTGCTGCATATTAGACACACACACGCACACACACAGTGTAGGCCTCTCTCTAAGTGCACACAGCCTCATTTGCACTGTGAAGACATCATATTACAGTGCACTCAAACATACACGTGTGCATTAGATGGCCCTCTTCTTCTCTCCAACCACGCACACACGGAATCATGCACGTTCTCAGCATTGTAATGCGGGCCGGCGGCGACTATGTGAATAATTTAAATGAGAACGATACTTCTAGACTGTTCTCCAGCTAAACTGACTCCACTCCAGCCACGTACCACTGCTGCTTAAAATGTGTCTGTTAGTGTGTGTGTGTGTGTGTGTGTGTGTGTGTGCGTGGTTGAGGGAGGAATGGAGGGCAGGGAGCGATTGAGGAGTTGTGCCAAAAGACATAAGCTTGCGTATTACGTATGTTGTATGTCATACGAAGATAAAAAGAGATGGGGGAAACACAGGTGAGATATATATTTGTACTGTTTATTGGTGACCATACGCGTCCTCTCCATGCTACTATACTCTGCTTCGCACTGAATGCGACAAGGAAAAAGAGCAACAAAGCAGATGATGAAAAAAGAAAAGAAAAGAAAGATGGGATGACACCAGTGTCCTCTCCTCCTCTCAGCCAAGTATGCCTGTCCTGTCAGCACATAGCTATGCCCCCTCCCTTATCTCTCACTCCTTCAATACAGCCGTAATTTGCTATCCACTAGCATATACGGCTGGCTGCGACACACTGTCTTTTTTTTTTTTTTCACTGTACGTCAAGGGCAAGTCGTGCAAGGAAGCGTGAAGGGAGCCTACACTCCACCAGTCCATCATCCATCTGTGAAAGCCCCCCAAAACATCCAACTGCACACAACAGCCAAAACATTGCCTTCTGTTTGCCTTTTATCTCCACATCCTCCTTCCTTTCCTTACGTAACCTTCTTTCTCCTTCCCCGAATCCTTCCCTCCCACCTCCTAAGCATTAACTCTCCAATCCCGACCCCGCTGTCTCCTCGTCTTTCGTCCTCACCGACACGTCTCCTCTGTTACATCCTCTCTGAAAGTCTGTCTCTAAGTGGATTGATTGGGATAAAAGAGGAGTGTAGAGAGAGGGAGAGGGTGTACGAGGAGCGTGAGAGAGACACGGAAACGGTCATGAACCTTTCCTGAATCCACATATGAAAAGGGGGCAAATTGACAGAAAAAGAGAGGGAGAAAGAGAGAGAGGGATATCAAAATTCCTCCTTCTATTTCCTGCTCTGTCGGTCTCATTTTGTCTTGCTAGCTCCTTTTCTCTCCTGTCATTTTCTTGTTACCTTGTGAAAATGAATGTTGCCAAAAGAGAGAGGATTTTCAACCGAAATAATAAAAGGAAAAAAAAGAACCTGCATGGCCTCGGCTGACATTTCTATCTCAAGTCTCTGCAGCTGTTGTGTGCCTACAGCGAGAGGAAAGGCAGGAGTCAAATTATTCCTCTATGCACTTATGCCAATCACTATTTGTCAATACGGGCAGTTCTCTCTCTCCTACGGGTAACGAGCAGACCTACGGAAATGTCCCGTCACGGACACGGAGCGCCTGCAGATGCTCATAAACTAGTGGGCCTACAGTGACCCCGCACAAAGTAGAGTAAAGTACAATGAAGTCAAGGGTAAACTGTTTTTATGATGTGTATACTATGAAATAATGCAGGCAGTATACAGTGATAGGACTTTGCTCGATGAGAGAGACCAGAGGGGCCATTTTAATTATTGCACAGTAGCTAATAGAAGGTCAAGTTCCACATCCAATAACAATGCACACATACAGCGTAATCAAACGGTATAGTAAACAGCAGACTGAATCTCTATCATAGAGCAGAGGCAGCCCATAAATAACTAAAACTCCCTTTGCCCATGTAATAAGTATTTTTAGGGATGCGCATATCCAACTTCTTTCATCCCGATACCAATTCATACCCTTACCTTTTAAATCTGTATACGTCACTATGTGGGACTCACTGGGATCATTTGAATGTGAGCACTAATTTAAGTTTTTGAGTGCAACAACTCCGACTGAACGAATGTTAATAATGACGAGAGCACAGGATTTCAATGAAGGAATTGACAAAGAAAATGTATTTACTGTGGATCGGTCATGCTGTGGCCAATACATGGTATTCAGTCAAGTAGCAGCTTGTAGCCATGTCGGTCCCATACGTCATCCCTTCATCATTATCCCATTATAACACATGTGTGTGACATTGGCATAATTCTTGAGGTATGGCCACAAATGTGTTTCGTGAGGTCAAAGTGACCTTTGACCACCGATATCCAACCAGTTTGTCCTCGAGTCCATGTGGAGGTTTGTGCCCTGCCTCCTGCCTCCTGCCCCCTGCCTGCTGATGCCCCCCCCCCTCCTCTCTTCCTCCTTCTGTTTCATGGATTGTGGAGGTCTGGTCAATGCCTACTACTCATTATTCATACATTTCTGTTATATTCATGTAATGTGTTTATGTAACGCTGTTCATTCTGTACTTTATTTTTTTTGGGCAGTTTTTCCTGATTCGATGTGAGGTCCTGGGACAGGGATGTCGTATGTGTACAGATTGTAAAGCCCTCTGAGGCAAATTTGTAATTTGTGATATTGGGCTATACAAAATAAACTGAATTGAAAAATTGAATTGAATGACATCTATTGCATCTGTCCATCTGGGGAGAGGGATCCTCCTCTGTTGCTCTCCTGAAGGTTTCTTACCTTTTTTCTCTGTGAAAGGTTATTTTCTGTTTTTTTGGGGAGTTTTTTCTGGTCCTGGGACAGGGATGTCGTATGTGTACAGAGGCAAATTTGCTAAAATGCCTCCGTCTTGACACATTTGAAGTGTGTTTTGAAGCATCAACACGGGGGCACGACTAATGTTTGTGGTAGTGTCCCATTAGAAACTCTCTCCTGTCAAGGTTACCCACTAGTGTCGGTTCCTGGCTCTTGACTCGTGTAATAGTGACCAATGGTGGATGCACTTTGGGCCGAGCAGGTACTTTATAATGAATTCAACACCTCCTGGTGCAACATACTGCAGCTTTTTGGTCATGTCATGATGAATTTCTATTTCAGCCGCCTCTGTTAAGCTTCAGCTCTTGTGTCAGGCTGTAACAGATCAAAGGGAAAGCTTACTCTCCCTGAAATCATTATGAAAAGAAATCTATATAGCCTAGTCTGGAGGGTGTCGGCTTTCATTTTTGTCATACTTGAAGTTTGCACTGCCCTTCTTGCAAATGCAGGGTGGTATTTACATGACAAATTCTTCATTAGTATTTCATTAATAACTTGCATTTGCATAAAACACATCATCATTTGGCAAGGATTTGACTGGATGCTATTCCTTAGCATCCACAGTCACTAGAGCCAGCCATCTGAAGAAAAGGCCACATAGCTGGCATGGCTCCTTGACCACAGGTTTAGTTTTTGGACATGTATCATGCAAACCTTTGTTTCCAAAGAAGCATCGCTTGGACTCTGAAGCTCCTGGGCATGCTGTAGTCATTTGCTGCCTCTACCCAAACTGCAATTGACAGAGCTTGGTCATTAATAGGATTTGCTTCAGCCAGTAAATGTCTTTGAATTCAATCATTGTTTTATAATCTGGTCTCGTAGCATTCGCTGTAATGTGGTGCTGTAACTGAACAACTCCGCCACATATTTGGTTACTGGCTCTTTGTATTTATGTTTGAACACGTCAAACCTAAATCTCTTATAACTCGTTCTATTTCACACTATGCTTAAATGGTAGAAATAGCTCAGGCTATGTTTTGTCTTCACTACGACCGACGTGAAGATAATCTTCCCACCCATTTGACCAATAACAGACCATTGTCAATTCACGATCCTAAGTAGGGTGAAATAAAGTGTGAATAAAGTAAGTTATCCGCCTATATCCAGTAAAATATGTAATCATGGTTTTCTCGTCACTGATCTTTGATAGGGCTGCACGGTGGTGTAGTGGCTAGCACTGTCGCCTCACAGCAAGAGGGCCGCGGGTTCAATTCCCGGTCGGAGCGGTCCTTCTGTGTGGAGTTTGCATGTTCTCCCCGTGGCGGCGTGGGTTCTCTCCGGGCTCTCCGGCTTCCTCCCACAGTCCAAAGACATGCTGCAGGTTAATTGATCTCTAAATGTCCCATAGGTGTGAATGTGAGAGTGAATGGTTGTATGTCCCTACATGTGCCCTCGATGGACTGGCGGCCTGTCCAGGGTGTCCCCTGCCTTCGCCCTATGTCAGCTGGGATAGGCTCCAGCGCCCCCGCGACCCTAATGAGGATAAGCGGTATTGAAAATGGATGGATGGATGGATGATCTTTGATAATGTTAGGTTGTAAACAACTTGACAGGACGGTGGCAGCGTCGCTAGCAGTCAACCAATGAAGGTTCTGTTCAGTTACATTATGATGCGTTCAGGCTCTGTTCACGGAAAGCTTTTATCTGTCTATTATAACACATTATGATGTGTTCACATGTAATCTCGTAAAATGTAGCGTTGGTGAGAAATTTGAATAAATACATTTATATGAAGGAAATCTTTTCACAACATAATGAATAGATATTAGAAAGGGCAGTATGCCCTATTTACAACACATCTAGAATAGACTAGCTCTCATGTGAAGATTTGTTTTCATCCATAAAAATTACAATCTTTTATAAAAAAAATTAAAAATTAAACATTACTTGAACAAAGTAGAATATAATTTGTGATTGTTCACACCGACTTCAATGCGGTTGAAATGATTCTTGGTACGCTGGCAAAAAATAAATAAAAATACAGAGCCTTGTCAACCGGCTGCTATATTCAAACAACAAAGGCATCTGGATCTGCCAATATGCATCATCAATGATTGGAAAACAGAATTAGCGGCAAAGGAAACGTGATCAGGGATCTTTAAAAGTTATATTTGCTCCCTTTTTTTCTTTTGTGCCGATCCGATCCGTGAGTTTTATGATCCGTTGCACCACTACTTTCTAATAACCTGAATATTACACTTGCGCACTGTGTAGAAATGTTTCCTTTAATGTGTCCGGTCGAAAATGTGTGTGCTCCTCCCTCTCTCCGTGCCTCTGCTCATACTGATTCAGTTGGTTAGGTGTGACTGGAGCAGCTATAATTAGCAACCCTCGCATGTGGGTGGCAAATGAAGTAAGGAAGTGAGGGCAGGAAAATGTGCTGCTGATGCCTGCAGATCACTGTTAAAAAACGGTGTGTCACTTCAACACGATTGGAGAGCAATTTACAAAGTCTGGATTTTACTACCTATGCTAACACTTACATCTGTTATCATTTGGTGTGTCATTATACTCTCACTAGGCTGAAAACGTTACTGCTCTATTACAAATGATTTGTTTTAGAGTGTGTTCAATTGAGACTAATTATCCACCAACATCAATTATCCGCATGTAAGATGTGGGTCACCTAAATGAAATATCATTGGAACCAGCAGTCAGCCATATGCGCCAGTTTGAATTCATGCCAGTTACATTGCTGTAGATGCCAAAGTGGAATGAAATATCAAAATGTCCTCAGAAACCACAGAAGTGACGACTATTCTACTATTCATATGATCAGTATTTTTCAAACTGTCTTTGGGCCTAAAATGTTTAAGAAATGTCTTCTTAAATAGCGCGTTGGCAGTTTTCTCTTAGATTCTGACATTCGCCAATGTTTTCGTCTTTGTGATTGTTGACATGTCTGTGCACATTAATTATTGCGTTTTTTTCTTCGGTTCTACGGTCACAAAATAAAGGATTTCAATTTAAATAATTATTTGTATCTTATTTATAATATTCGTTTTAATAATTATTTTCATAAGATGTATTTTAGAAAGCATTATGTTTAAACAAATTAATAAACACTACAGTATCATTAATATATACAGTACATAATATTCCATATCAGTGGGGAATACAACAAAACGGAGGCTAAAAATGCTCCATCTTCTTTTTAACTGGAACTTCAAGAACACATCATGAATCTGACTTAGACTTTTCTATGAACCTGTCTCAGGAACAAATTAGCAATAAATTCAGAACATCTGTAAAGCAGAGTGGTACATTTATAGCCAGTGTTGCTATACTGAATATCAGCACTTGTGAAAAAAGCTGTTGTGTAATTAAAGTACACAAATTACTTATTTATAGAGACATTATTTCTCTTTGTGTACTAGTCAGCAGGGATGTACAACAGGCGTGAACTAGATTAGTGTTAATTGTGTGTGTTTTAGCTTTGAATGTCATTAAAACATATTTTCCTTAGGAGACCAGTTATTTACGTAACGGCTGCTCTCCTGTTTTGTAATGTAATTCTTATTCATCGCCTTTGGAACATAAATTCTCTGTTAGTAAACCGAAGCCTAATGGCTGGTCTTCACATTGTCGGCCGGCTTCATGATGGACGACGCCAGGCGGGTTTTATGTGCCGTTATCATTTGTTTTTTATTGCAGCCTGCCTCCACACTAGATGTGATAGCCTTTTTTTCCATTAAAAGTGCCGATGTGTTCACTTTTGTATGCACACCTTCATTTAAGGTGTGCACGATTCTATAGAAATTGACAATAAGGATTGCTCAGTCTATGGTTCTTGTGGAAAACCATTTTTTTGTCCAGTGTGTTGAGGCACTTATAACATTTGTGATATCACATTTAGTTCAAATGCTATAAAGCAGATTGTTTCCTGTCAGAATGAGAGTTAGATACACTTCTTTTCTTTTCCATCAACGGATGTTTTTCTTAATTCTGATCTTGTTATTCTCGTTACTCTTTGCTGACGAAACGTGCCAAGAAATTAGGATCACTTGGTTTGATGCAACAGACCTCTCTGCTCATGGGTGTGCAAATGTTAGAGAGGGAAAGTCAAAGAGAGAGGTGGGGGGGGGGATGAAGCTGTATTCTCCATGACAGGCAAAGCTAAAACAGGAAGGAGACCAAGGGGGCAGGATGAGAGAGATTAATGGAGGCAGAGAATAGATGACTGAATTCATTGCATTACACTGCACATGGTAGTGTGACAAGAGTGGTGGGATAAAGTGAAAGGTATCAGTTAACAGGCTTACAAACTCTATACCTATAAATGACCAGTAACCTACTGCCAGACGCTTAATTATGTAAGTTGTATTAGCCATAGTTAGGCCAGTCTTATGTTTCCAATGTGAGGGTTTGCTGCTTCTTGCGGCAGTTGTGATGGACATTTCGAGCCATTTTCTGACATTTCAGACAAGAACTTCATTAAATAACAATGGAATAATAAATAGTCTGAAAAGATAGCAACGAAAAACAACAGATGCAGCCCTGAAGCTCACATTTAGAAGACGGTACCTGGTGTGACACATGACCCATCGCCACTTGTACCTACGTTGCAACACACACTGCTCTGCAAAAATAAATAAAAAATAAACTCCACTGATGAAGATATTGGCCACTTCCCTCTTTACAGTCTAGCCCCATTATTATACAATTAGACCACATGCATACACAACTCTGCTCTTCCTCTAATGGTATAGATTGTCATCATGTTGAGTAGTGCAACTGGGAATGGTGGTCAGAATATACATCCTGAGTTATCCGCCTCTTTTGCGTACGGTTTTGTCACGCAGCGCCTTCTCCATTTCTCTTGGTTTTTCATGACAAAAGATGACGCGTTTGACTGAATGATGCTGCGTAATGGAGTAGTAGTAGAGGAGGTGGTAGGAGGGGGGTCACGTACTAAAGTGTGTGCGAGGTGGGGTGGCGGGGAAGCAAAGGTGGTGTGCTGAAGAAGAAGAAAAAAACGTGTCCTTCAAACAGGGAGACAGATACATGGCGTCACACTGTATGTGTAAACATGAATATTTCAACAAGATGCCATTTCCCTGCATGTGTAAGGAAGGAGGTAGGAGATGGTGTAGTCGATGCATCGTTGGGGAAGTGTGTGTAAAGACAGAGATATCTGCTTAGGTGGATGATATCGAGGGAAACATACTTTTGAGTGGGTATGTCCCACTATTATAAATAGTAAATCCCTGTCATTCTGTGTTCTCACCATTCACATTGTGTCAGTGTTATTTTGGCTGAAAGGTGTGTGTGTGTGTGTGTGTGTGTGTGTGTGTGTGTGTGTGTGTGTGTGTGTGTGTGTGAGTGTGTGTGTGTGTGTGTGTGTGTGTGTGTGTGTGTGGCTAAACTGTGATGTCACCCCTTCAGTGTCAGCTGGTAAATGAACATGCTCTACAATACTAACAAAACCGACTAAACCATCTCTTCCGGGAGATGCATCACATCTTATGCTGTGGTTGTATTAGAAAGCCCTCCCCTACTGTTTACCTAAACCTCCGCCTCCTCTCGTGCACCTCACGAGCCAAGGTCCCGTCCCGTGCCCTTGCTCTTGTGCAAAGCCTGAAGGGCTTCGGAGAATAGCGCGTGACTTCTTACGTTTGATACGTTTGTCAATGAAAGAGCATGGAGCAGGGCATAGTCTGCACAGGGTGTCATACATTATGGATAAGTCACGGGTTGTTTGGGAAGGGGGGGGGGGGGGGGGGGGGGGGGGGGGGGGGACCAGCACTGGAACACTGCAGGTGGCTCTTGCAGGGGCAGAATATGCGCAACTTTAAGCTAACTGGACTCTTTGTAGCCGCGCATTGACAACCGTGCAAACGAGGAGCCAGGGAGAGAAACACACCACACACACACACACACACACACACACACACACACACACACACACACACACACATAGCAAATGTCCTTACCTGCTCTCGTCCTGACCCTTCCTCCAAAATGGGCTCTTCTGCGGTGGCCGTCTCCTCCTCCGTCTGCATTTTCCCTCTTGCCACTCCTTCCTCCCTTTAGAACCGGGCACAGGCAGCTCCCACCCCGGTAACGTCCGAAGGCAGGGACCTCCCCGGCGGAGCAGCGAGCTCGGTCACCCCATCCGCCGCAAGTCGGTATCCAGTTTCACGATGGCGGGGCCTGCAGCAAATGAGCATCATATACTCCAGATTTAACGGTACACCCCTCCCTCCCTCGCAGTGTCTTCTCGCGCCGACCCGCTCAGCGTTTCTCCCCGACCCGTCGCGCCATACTTCGTCTCTCCGGTCGCGGCCAAATGTGACTAAGCAGCCGAAGTCGAAGCCCGTCGCCCTCTCCCCGTCCCCCCCCCCCCCCCCCAAAAAAAAACAACAACAACCGTCTTTCGCTGCCGCTGCTTCTGCCTCTCTCGTGATGCTCGGCTACGAGTGTGCGTATGCGCACGTGTGCCGCGCGTGACCGACAGCGCAGAAAAACCAACCCGGACCAGGCTGCAGCTCCACGAGCGGAGGTAGAGGCTAATGAGCGCGGACCTGACGCGCGTGCCGTTTCAGAATCGTCGAGGTTAAAACACACGACGGCGAGGGTGACTGGTTATTATTCAACTTTCTTTGGCGTTGCTTTCCGCCTTGAGTCGGGTCTCCGTTGACGTCATATCCCAACATCCCCACCTCCATCTATACACCTGAGCGCACGCACCAGGCGCGGGTCTCCCCTGTGCTTATAGATGCGCGCGCACAACTCGTATTTATTGAGTCTGGTTTGATGTCTTCAGGGCACACACTCCAGACATGTTTTCACCACATCCGAGAATGCACTTGCTACAATTATTTCGGTGTTGTAACATTTTTATTTGAAACAGATAGATATCCATAAACATATCAAAATGTGTTTGCAAAAACAGAGTGTGGTAGTTATGATGATGGGATGACAAAATCCAATTAATCAAAAAATGGTGCAACATCTGATGGGAGACCGGTGATGTGTAGTCCGTTCGCTTGCAGAGGAGTGGTCCAATTAAGATGTCCTGAAATGTACAAATAAAAACGTATTCAGATATTGTGACATATTTGATATATTTCTACGGTACAGGCTACTGACCCTCATTTGCCGAAGGACTTGTCAGAAGGGTAACGGGTCGTCTGTGGGGATGTGCGGCCCCAACGTCCAACTGGTCCGCTGGGAGAAAGTTGACGGACCCTGGAGCCTTTCTTCTTGTGTGTACCCATGTTGTCCTGGAGCCAAATGCCATATAACCTCTCAGGAAGGATGGGTGATATTATTAAAGACCAACCTCACAGTGTGTTCCCATTTACAGACCTGGCTGAGCCACTCGGGCTTGATGAGCCTCACAACAACTGCACTTTGTCTTCAATTACACATTTAATTTAATGAATTCACTGTTTCCTTCCTCTGAGGAAATTTGATTATCTCTATTATGTCACCATGTTGTTAACGTGCCGTAGTCTTTACCCACAGGTGATTCATGAATAGTGGAGGATTTATTAAAGGAAATCTGAAAACGAGCCAGACCACACTGAGGTGTGCTAAAATCTGATTTTATAAAGTATTTTCACCTCACTATTTTGTAAGGACAATGCAAACCAGCCTAATACTAAGCTGATCTAGGTCATATCCAAATAACGTATTATTAACATTCCTTGCTTCTCTGAACTAAGACTACATATCAAAATGTTTCTTCAAGGGTAATACACTTCTTGATGTGCTCAAAGGATATTTGCAGTGACAGGCAGGTAGAGGATGTCTGTCTCAGTGTGGATGATGATGTCCTGGGAGATGTACTTCTTTAACTCTACCTCTCCTGCTTGGACTGTACACATGGCGAACAGCTGGACCTGCAGTTGAACATGCAGACCTGCAGCCACCTAGACAGACATACAGCACACTGCATATTATGTGGTTTTTCAACACTCATGGGGAGATGATAACGTTTCCTAACTGAATCAAAATATGCATTTGACCATCACTTCTGGCGGGGGAACTTACAGGCCCAGGATTGTAGATGACCCGGAGGCCTGTAGCAGGAGGAGGCTGTTTCACATAGAACCTGGCAGAGTGAAAGATCGAAAACAAACCACAATTAGTTACAGAGGTCATATTGCTCCTTTAGACTTGAAGGTGACCCACAAATCACCTGCACCTATACAAAAAACTGGTTTCTTTCCGACAAAAATAAAGGACATTTGAACTAGTTGAAAGGCTGCAACTAAACCTAAAAGAATAGTTTCCTTGTTCCCTGGTTTCAAAGCCTACATTTTGCCTGTGCATGCATGTTATCCACACTTTCATCCATCCATAATCTGGTGTCCTACCTGCAGGTGTCAACGCCCACATTCTTCATCACCACGGTAATGGCAGAGGAGGTGACCTCCTGCTGTGTGCCAAAGTCAACACTGGACGGGAGCAGCAGGAATCCCCTCGTTATGACACTTGGATCAGTCAGAGAAATAGTTCGACACTTCCTCCTCACTGGCTCATCCACTGCCAGGAACTGGAATAGGCGACACAGACAAAGTGATGTGATGTGTGAACAGTGTGTGTGTGTGTGTGTGTGTGATAGAGCGGTCGAGAGAGGAGCATGTGTACGGGTAGGTATTCCATATGGGAAAGGAACATTTTTTGAATTGGGAATTACAGGATGTTCTACAGTGGTGTATCACCCCCTCTAGATGTCACTTCAGGACACTATTTAATAATCATAGAGAACATGTTGAACCAAATATAGAGATATATCTTTTAACGGGAAACAGCACACAAGTTGACATTAAAAAAAAAAGTAAAAAATACATGAATTCTATTTTCATGAGCAATCTTTATTGTTAGCGGAGTTTTTAAATGCAATGATAACAATTGTATTATGCGACTGCTTGGCTACCTTTTCATTTGGTACGCTGTAAGGTTTAGAGCCGAGGATCGAGGTTGGTAGTCTGACTTTAGTCCTCCTGGGCCTTCCAGTCACGTCCACCTGGACTGACTTACATTGTCCAGATGAACCCCTCAGACTGCTTCCACCTGGCATGGAGACACACACACACAAACCTATTAATGCCATGTAAATGCAGTTTAGGTGCTCAAGACAAATCAACGACTCAATGAATCATATACATTCTGGAACAAACAACACATATAGGTTTTGTTAGTATCGTCTTTCCACCATGCCAGTAAATAGAATCCAGACTATGCCCTGAAAATGTCTCTGCAATACTCAAATGTAGTTCCTGACTAGGGAATTAATTTTAATATAAAACAACAGAGGAAGGTGGCGAACACACCGGCAGTCTGAGGCGTGGGGTTGGTGGGCCTTTTTTCAAGCATCCTGTCACTTCTTCCTGCAGGACTGAGAGCAAAACACCTGGAAATGTCAAGATAGGTTGTCTGAGCAAATGTAAACATAATTTAGACAAGCGAATGATGTGAACAGATGAGGTTTGATTCAGAGCACAATCAAACACACAACATCCTCTTTATTACCTTGCCGATTGAGACGGTGTTGGGTTTATGGGTCGTGGGGCTGCAGTTGCAAACACAAATATGGTATATTATATAGTGTGCATGCTATTGAATCAACAGCTAACGTTTTGTATGCACCTCTACAGTTTCTTTAATATAAAATAAAATGCTGTTCTATTCATCCCCAGGTTTCTCTGTACAGGGCGCCTTTAAAAATGTTGTATAATAACTTACTCTTCTCTTGTGGGGCATCTTTCAGGAAAGCCTCGGGGCTGCCTGACTTGGGGAGCGGAGGGAGGTCCATAGATAAACTCCTCATGTCTGGCATTTGGTGCTGGAGCAGAGTCTGGAAAACAAGCAGCTGTGTCTCTTTCTTTACATTGTGTTTATTATGTAACGTCAGAAATGCTGAATCAATGTGGGTTATATTTTTTTCTTCATAATGATGCTGACTCAATAATTCAAGAAAATACATCTAAATACATTGGAGTGAACACATACAGTACCTGGTATACTGGAATGTTTTCTGGGTGGAAAAAAGGAATAATGTTCTTCTTCCTCAAAGCCTCTCTATGAGCCTGTTCTTCACACATCTCCTGTCTGAGGCACACGAGCACACACATACATGTTAGGTCGATGGCTTCTAGTTCAAACGCACTGGTAGCCATGGTAGTACCACCATTTCCCACCATTGTCCTTTATCTACCAACGCACTTTTTTGTCGTTAAAAAAAGCTAAAGCTGCTATATTTTCACTCCAAATAATTCCAACGAGAATCCCTGCAGCCGCCATGTAGATAAAGCCAGATAAAAGCCATTTACACAATTAACTCACACCGATGTGACTAGCAAATGTGTGGTGTGACAGGTGAGCACAGGCGAAGGTTTTCGGCCAGGATGCAGGGAAAACGTCCCCCTCAATATTTAGCGCACATGCATTTGCGCCCCCCTGAATAAACTTCAACAAAAGACACAAAAGAGAACAGAAGAGTAAATCATGCAGACGCGTGTGCTGACTCAGCAGGGAGGACATGAAATGAGAGAAGTTGATCTACATGAGAGCAATTATATGAAAGCAATACAGAATGCCTGAGAGCGCTAGTGTATTATATTCCATTACATCATGACTTATCATGTGCTGCCTTATTTATGTTTTCCTTGACATGACTTAAGACCCTTCCACCATAAATCAGTGAATACAAATTCACCAGATGGCAGGAAATTAAGTGTTTGACACTCAAAAGGGAGGACCCCCGGACCCCACCCTTTAATATGTGTCCTCATGGCCGGTAACAACAAATCCTACACCCTTACTAGTGAGCACAACTCATCAAATGTTATCTTGGCACTATAAAGAGCATCAGTCAAATGAATTGTCGCTACTGATGAAGGTACTTAATGTCAAGAGGAGATGTTAAGTACCTTCAAAACAGTGCAAGAACCTACGTATATTTACCTGTTGTGTGTAAGCCTTTCAGTCCATTTTGACTCCTTTATATCTGTGAAACTGGGTAAGAGAATAATTTAAGAGGATATTGATACATTAATAACTTTAGAGAGCGTTACATTATCTATTCACGCGTTCCATTCTAATCTCCAAACCTGTCACTCGCTCCTGTGGCTGTGTCTTCTGAAACATCTGACGGCTCAATTGGGTCTCCAACTCCTTGGCTGTACAGATTGGCTATGTCCACTGTGGATACACACAGAGGGAAGTGTTCTGAGGCCGTAACACCAAACCCAAACTAAATGACCTGTACTGCTATGCTCTAACTACTAAATACTTAGCTTGAAACCACCACGATTATCTTCATTCAGTAAGGCAGAAAGTAAGTTACACACACTGTTATTTATTGATATTGCTTAGTTTTAACTCATTAATAGAGCCTATTTTTTTTCAACAAAAAGTTACTGGAAACATTCCCACAAACTGATTACATTTTAATTTCACAAATTAAACATAATCACAAATAAATAGAAAGGAAAAAGGGAACAAGGGAACTGCAAATAAAACAAAACCAACCTGAAGTCCTCTTTTCAAAGATGTGACCTGCATCCTCTTCTTCTGCAAAAGACTTTTGAAATACAAAAATCGATAGTTACCATTAATATTCTACAACATTATTGTATTTGTTATTTCAGTATGCAGTGGGGGAAACCCCTTCTGATACCATATTCTTGTCTGTTGTACTAATACCGGTCAAAGTAAAGGCATATGGTAATATACCAATTGTGCATTATACTGTATGTGTGTGCGTGCGTGTGCGTGTGTGTGTGTGTTTGTGTGCTGACCAGGACCAGATTGAGCAGATCACTGGCATGAGCACTCTCCTCCTCAGTGCGAGGGTCTTTGAGGTCCACCTCCTCTGATCGCAGCTCCCTCACCATCAAACTCTCGATGTATTCCTGCAGTCAAAGACAAAAGTGGGTGTTAACGCTCAAAGCAGACTACACAACACAGTAAATCGACCTTTCAGAGCAGAAGTATCACAGCAATGCCAACCATCACATTACCGCCACAATTGAGGCCTTGTTACATGTCGCGCTGGTTTTAAATAGGGGCGTCAATCTGCTTCAGTATTAAAAAACAAAGCTGTAATACATGCGTTAGAAAAAATGAAATAGCGATAATGAAAGCAGTAAAACCACTTGTATTCTGACTAACCGTTTCATCATAGTATTGGGTCAATACCAAGTGTTTGGCCCTGTATCAACCTATTTTCATCACCATTGCTTCATAGTGATGTAGTGCTTCTGAAAGTGTTGTTTCTCCATTACTCTCTAGTATGAGATAAAATGAGGCCACTACATAATTTGTGCTTATTTAAGCAAATATTTGACGTATGCATGACAGTGAGCCATAGGACCACAGACATGGGTTTGTTTTTACCGTCAGTCGTGTGTCGATAGTATTTTTGAGTGGTGTGGTGAATGGTCGGCGCTGGTACAGTTCCCTCATCTCCAGGACTTTAGGGCAGCTTCTGAGAGGTTGCCGCTGTGCTGCAGAAGCACCGGACCTGTCAATCAGAGTCAAACCTCGTCCCATGTCAACACCAAACGGAGGACCTGGGCTCTTCTTCTGGAATAGTGAGAGAGGCAGAGGGTAGAAAATGTCAGCGTTGGGCCCCGAGTGTACTTGTACAACACGTGTATTTGTTCACCTCTATTCTAGGGAAGTCATGCCAGCTGCGGTTTCGGAGGTTGGCCGGGGTGATGTCAGGGTTTTGTTTCCCTAGCAACCACTGGGACCAGACGCTCTCGTGGCTGGGCTTCAAGATGGTAATGCTAAACTCATCTGAAATAGTCCAAAAAGTCACATGGAGATTCAGATATCTTTCCCTGTTTTTGTTCCTCCTTTGATATAATATGAAAAGAGAAAAATGCGCTCAAGAGAAATTTAATAAACTGCATATGATGGGACACTATTATGCTTTTAATTGAAATATGACTTGAAATAATGAAACTGAATGAAAATTTTATTATTATTATTATTAATATAGTATTATGTTTCTTGATTTTGGAGATATTTAACAGGGCACCTTGTGTGTCTGCCAGTGGTTCCTTCAGCAGTGCTATGTTCGGGTCAGCATATGCCTGGTAAAGCAGCTCCTCTGCAGTTTGAGAGCTCAGTAGTTCAGTACCTGAGCCGTCCTCATGCACCAGGAACAGCCTGGAACACAAGATGATGTTTACAGTGATTCTGCCTTGTTGCCATCAACAGCAGCCGTACAACATTAATGTTAAAATGTTGTCTCCTTACTACTGACTTTGTATAGTTTGTATTACATCATACTATTTTGTAAATACTATAAGAGAGAGAAAAATACAGCTCATGAACATGTTCAGTTTCCTAATCCATCAATAACAAATAAATAGAGGAATAATAAATAAACGCCCACCTGGGACAATGTTCTCTGTGTTTTCCATTAATCTTGGCCATTTCTCTGTCCTCCTCCTCATCCTCCCCCTCTGGTTGCGCCTCATTCTGTTTAAGTGTGCTCGGAGCCGGGCTACAATTCAAGACTAATAACTGTCCATCTTCCATCACCTGTGACATACACACACAGAATATTTAATGGCTCACATGATCTATTCATCAACAGAGCATCTGACACCGACAGGTTTAGATCATTCATAGTGACTAATAGTAACAGGCTATATCAAAAACTCCATGTGCCCTTGCTTCTCTGAGACCATGAAGGACTGTCTCTTTAAATTCTCGCCATCTCTCAGTGCTCGCCACACAAACACACTCACAACACCAACCCTTCCTGTTAACCGAACCTGAAAGTGGTTCCCATCAGGGTCTGTAATGTCACAGGCCACTATGTCTGTATGACTCATGGTGTAGCTTCCTGGTTGGTTTGTGGGAGTGCAACCCTTTGGACTGGGGGTTACAAGTGGGTCAGATGAGTACACACACTTCCCATCACTTTGGATCTGTATGAGCCCCGTACTGGATGGGAACATCTTAGATGCACAGGGAAACACACACACACACACACACACACACACACACACACACACACACACACACACATTTGTATTTATGTACTTGGAACTTAAAACACAGATGTGACTTTTCCTGTAAACCACCCACCTGATAGGCTCCTTGGTTGTTCCCAGTGACGACAGTTCCATCAGCCAAAAAGACGTGAGCCGTGTGTCGCTCTGGGTACATCACCACTGTGGGGTAGCCCTCCTTCTCCACCAACACCACCCGCTCCTTGGTAGACACACTCCCCTTATCGCTCTCACGCGCACTCCTCTTTGCATTCTCAGCCACAGTTTCTTCTGCAAACACGCTCTCCTCACCAGTCCCATCCGCACCACGTTCTCTTCCATCGCACACACGCTCACGTTCTGAAGAAGCATGTCCAGCATCCTCGTCGTCACACGCTTTCCCTGCACTGTCCCCGCTAATCTCCTCTCCACTGTCACAAGTATCCTGGAAGGGGACGTTCTCACGACGGCTGTCCGCACAGCGGGTGACGCACACGCACTCAATGCAGCCGCACACACATTCAGAAGGTGATTTAAGGGTCACGCTCTCAGGCTGCTCCCCTGGAAAGACACACAGGTCAGATTAAATAATGAATGCAAACATTAAGTGCATGTTTGTGCTACATCACTACATGTTTGGATATGATTGCTGTATGTGTATGCACTAGTTGCTGGTCACCTGTGTGGAGCAGTATATGTTGCGGCGTGCTTGGTGGTCTGTCTCGGTAAAGACGGGTGATCCTGGTTCCGTCTGCATGTTCTACACTTAGAGATCCGTCTGGGTTCTGGACAGAAACCACCAGATCCTCCCGGCTCAGCATCACCTGACACAGCGATAACAAGGATTTTCAGAATGGTACCAATTCCCCCATTTTTGAGACGCTGCCACAAACTGAGATGCTCGGACAATAAAACAATGTCAAATTCCTTGTGAAACCCCGAAAACAACTTGAATAACAATACAGTGGAGACAACTGGTAACCCGTTTACTGACAGGAGTAATCCTGCACTCTTACCTCATGGGTGATGGGGTCTGAAGCCTTGAAGGCGAGAAGAGGAGTGGTGGCTATGTGTTTGTGTGTGGTCCCCACCGTGTGGATGCGAGCTCCAGATGGAGTCGTAGTTAGCCAGCACCCTCTCTGATTATCAGGCTCCTTCTCTAAGCTCTGCTCTGTATAGACACACACACACACACACACACACACACACACACACACACACACACACACACACACACACACACACAACATACAGAGACAGTTTGGCACTGTGTGTCATTGAAAGTGCTACTTCATTTTCCTCACAGCAGGGGGCTCATCATGTTTATGACATGGTGATTTGTATTCACAGGTGCTGCACTCTAACCTTTCTCGTTGTCCTCAGTTTCTTGAGAGGTGTTTTCCTCCTCCACCTCAGAGTCAGGAACCCACACGGGACCAGAATCCTGGCTGAAACTGACTGACCCATCTGCAAACAGAACCTGCAGTACACATGGGATGTGTGTGCTTGTGTGTGCCATAAGAGTTAGGAATCTTGCTGGAATATGTGCCTTTATATTTATATATATATATATATATATATATATATATGAACATGCGTGTACAGATTGTTTACCTCTGTGGACCCATCTCTCATGTATCGGATCACGGCTCCTTGGTAATTAACAATGCGTGACAGTTCTTTGGAGAGGGAAGGGTCCTGAAGCTGCCCAACAGCTCCCCTACCATGAAGAGGAAAGCCCTGTTTCACCAACATACCCTGCTCTTCTGAGGACACTCCTGGACACACAAACACGAAAAAAAACATATGCTATACTGTATGTTTGAGAATGAGTCAAACGTGGGAATACAGCAGTTATGGAATATCATGCTCAAATATCAAAGAGGTCCCATTCATTTGTTCATGTCTAGATTATAAACTAAAGAGGCAAGGTCATCTTCTGTGAGTAGGTGACTCTGAGTGTGGGAAATATCCAGATGTAGGGCCGTTTCAGTTGATTCTTATTCTCTCCTCATAGCAACACACACAGCTTTGTCAAACTACACTTGTGTAGCTACACGCACACACATACACACACACACACACCTGTGGATGACTGTCTATATACATTCCTGAGAAAGTGAATCACTGACCTTGTGCATCTTCTCGCAGAAATTGCAGCATCATGCCATTAGGAACCGACAGGTTGAGACTGTTGAATGGACTTGATATCAATGCCTCCTGGCCTTCACACACCTTAGACTACACACAATCATACACAAACATGAACTTGTGCATACTGTATGAGCAATGCACTAATAACAGTGATATAATCATCACATGAAGCATAAGCTAAAACGACTATTTGGCCAAATATGGTCATATTGAGGTTTAAGAGCAATTTAACAATACTTTTTATGATTAAAATGTTGTGTATGTACACGTGTACAGTAAGGGAAATAAGTATCCAACACAGCTATTCAAATGAAATCGAGACCACAGATTGGCGTTAACCCAATAAAAACTACATAGATAAAAGCAATTGTAACATCCCCAATCTATAAAACGAGTTATAATAAAGTGGAATGACACAAAAAGTATTGAACTGAAATACTTGGTGGAGAAACCTTTGTTTGAATATCAATTTCCCCCGCGGTATTCTTTTGTGCATCCATTTGCGTGTGTGGAACCTGGGACTCTGGAGGTCTGGTCTGGCTGGCTGGGCTGTCAGTCTTGGAGGGAATTGAATTCCGGTCTGTCACCTTGGAGCAGTGGGTGGAGGAGGAGGGAGGGGTGGGGACAAAGGCAGCGGTCCCTGGGGGCCCTCGCGCGGTTTCCTGGGCACCCACTAGAACATCACAAAACAGAACCACAGTAAAGCTGCCCGCCCAGTGAAGACATTTAAATTGTTTGATCATATTAAAAATAATATTCGGAGAACTCTGAGATGTAAAAATAAAGATTAAAACATTGAAATACAAATAAAAATTCATAAAGGCTGAAATCGTATGTGTTATAAGTGCAAAACCTCTGCATTCTCCCGTAGGACCATAGAAACTGTATGAGAGGTGGATTCCATTGTCCAACTCTGCCGAGAGGGAGCCCTGCTTCACTCTTTTTATATCCACAGGCTTTGACACTGAAAAGGACACACACACACACACACACACACACACACACACACACACACACACACAGGTATGGGTGTAACGGTTCGGTTCATGTCTCAGGTGTTTTTCAGGTTTTTTCTGAGATAGAAACGTGACATGCACTCAAGATGTTGGTGACCCTACTCTCAGGTCATCTTTGTTTGTTCATTAGTATTCAGTATTATCCATTTAATGATGTACATATTTGAAAGGATGGATACAAAAGTATCCAGAAATGACAAAACAAGCCCTCTGGGCACGAGGGCTGGACAATAGGGAGGAAATCAAATATTGCAATATTTATGACTATACACCTCAAAATCAATATTGTAGGGTTGCTTACACAAAGCATTTCACAATGAGATTATAGATAATCATCTGTACTGTGGATATAATCACTAAGTGGGTAAAGTTAAATAATAGAGCAGCTAGAACAGTCTGGGTAAAATTACATCACTTTATAGTAATGCAGTCTTTAAAACCAAGAAGACACTTAGATAATATCTAGTCTTATAGTACACTATTTACTGTATATTATATAAATATATTGCCCAGCCCTATAGGGTGTTGCTTAACATCTAATCAGCATATTTAACATTAACATCTTCTTTTCTACCATCGGTTTCTTTGTCCCGGGGGTGAGGATTTGCTGGATCAACAACAACTTGATTGATGTGTGTGTAGAAATGATGCCCATCCTTCTTCACCGCCACTTTCATTAGGCTGGAACCTGGAGTGACAATACAGAAAGCTTGGGCTTGTGTGGAAAATCCCTACTAGCTATCAGTGAGGGATAACACTAAGTCACACTTTGTTTTCATGAACAGAGACTGACTTTCCAAATTACGCAGCACAGCAAATACTCGTTGTGATTTTGAATACAATCGTTGTTGCAATACCTTCAACATAGCTGACGTTCTCCACAGTGATTTGTCCTCCATCTGAAGGGAAAACGTACTGGCAACGACCTGACACATGGATCAACCTTCCATCCATGCTGTAGCCTGCGAAAGCCTTCACATCACAAGAACACACACACACACAGACACACAAAGTGTTACTCTAATTACTTTTCAGCATCCCTCTTTGATCGGATGTGTATTAATGGACCCAATTGTGTCACACCTCTTACACTTACCTTTACGCTGGCTAATTTGTGGTAACAGAAACTAAATACTGTCGGACGGAACAAAATTAACGTTTATTAATGGTTTTGTGTGAATGTCCTCACATTGAAGGGCTCCTCTGTCGGATGCAGTTCTTTGTTCTTCTCCACAGGGTGCGCTGTGGTAGTAATGGACTGTGTGGGAGTCTTGGCTGAACTGGCAGCTGTCTCTGCTCGGTTCTTCTTGGCACTTGACGTAGTTCTACTTTTCTTGCCGTCCGTCAACATAGACTTCTCCTTTTGCTGCTTGTCTTTTGTTGTATCCTCCTTCTTTGATTTCTTGGTCATCTCCTCCACCTTTAGCTGCTCTTGATTCAACCTACAGGCCTGTAACACCATGCACACATTAATATACACACTGAACCATTGCTGCCCAGTACAGGGTGTACCCCCCCCCCCCCGCAATCATCTAAGGATAAGTAGTTTTAGAAGATGGTCGGATGCATTTACTGGTTAGCTCTATAAATTATGCTTGGGTATGTACGATATTCTGTAACTACTGGGTCACCAGATAAGAAGCGCTCGGGTTTAATTTAGCTGTCCCAGCAGATTTCTCTAAAGGACTATAGAGTTACTGCACTACTGCTGTAAGGCCAGAACAGAGAACAGAGAAAACTGTGAAAGCAAATGTTCATGTGTTAGTTGGTACTGACTTTAAGGGAGCCTATTTTGATGACTGGCTCCACAGTGTCCTCCTCTTTTGCAGAATATGTCGCCGTTTTGTCTAGTCCAGGAACAAAACAAACATTGTAATTCAACGGTGCCAAGTGTGTTTACATTGCCAGAGATTTGTGTTGACATGCTACACTACTACCTCTTGGAGGCTCAGCGGGGCTGAGATCTCGGAGTTGCATTGCCTCTCTCTTTAATTCTTCCTCTTTTGTCCAATCTGAAATGGTATCTGCCACGTGCTCCAGGTACTTCCTATTCGAAGATAACAATTACATTTAAAGTCTATGTAACATTCCACATATACACTATTTCAACTGCTCAAATTATATATGCTATGGACTGATACAAAAAGTCTTCTTTTGCAGATTACTATTCACATCCTGTGAGAAGAAAACGCCTGAAAATGTGGACTTGCATTCTGACCTGAACTTGACATCGGTGTGAAGGGTTACATCCCAGAACTCTTTGCACTGGCGATAAGGGCTCATTGGATTGTGACAAAAAATGTACAGGATGTTGTTATGACTTCCTCGGAAAGTGTCCAAGCAGCGGTATTCTTCTGATGCCGACTGGAGTACCTGCAACATTTAAAAGAACATGAAATATACGAGGGGTTTCCATTCAACATGGAAACCCCTCGGTGGAATAACATTACCATGGTGTTTTAACCTTGAAAGACAAGAGTAGACAGGTCACCTGTGGGAAGATGGAGGCACTGTGGTGTTCAGTATAGTGCCAGTCAAACAGAGATCTCAGCCGACTACTCTGAATGTCATGCAAGTCCAGCTGGCAACACACTTTCCCTCTGATCTGCAAGAGAAAAATCAACATGAAACATCAGAACAAATGTTCTTTACTTTTTTTATTAGAGGATCAGGATATGTGAGTAGGTACAGAATTATGGACAAACACACCTCTGTGTTACTCGGGTCTTCGGTGAGAAATGTCGTCCCTACAGTTGAAAAGGAAGTTACTTTCACCGTGTAAAATACTATATGCGAGCCAAAGTCACATCAGAGTAATTGAATTAATCAGAAATAACAGACCTTTAGTGTGTAGGATATTACGCTGCTGTTTAGCGTAAGATAGTGGGTTGTCCCAGGGGATTATTGTGGGTGTCTGTTGATGTGCTGGGTACAGTGGTCCCAGAGGTCCAGGAGCATTCTGCAGTACACCGTTTGGGCCCAGCCTGGTCAGTGGCATACTCTCAAACACACTCTGATGAATCAAACGCTCCACCACCAGCCATGATACAACATCTGTGGGATTTCATCACATCATGATATTCAAAAAAACTCTTGAGATAGCGCAACAAGTTCATTAACATCGGCCATGAAAATACTGAGGAGCTGCTTACTGACCATCTGTGCAGTAGTGCTGAAGCTGCTGTTTGATCGCCATCCAGCAAGAGTTGCTGTCTCTCGGCCGAGCTACAGACTGGATCAGCTCCCACACTGGAGACCTCCTCATCATGGACAGCTCCACCTCTGCTGGATCAAAACCCTGGACCGCCTATGAGACACACACACACACACACATAGTATATAAACACATTTCTATTAACAATAAAGTCAGAATGGGACCAAGATTACATAAAATAGACAGACTATTTGGAACCATAATGGCAAATTCCACAATAGAAAAAAAAAGAATCAATTACACACAACTGGAAACAACCAAAAATCTACTTGCACTGATATCCCTCAAGCGCATTGCCATCTCATTATGGTGCCTGATGACCAGAGGGTGCTCAGACTTCTTCTGGGTCTCCTCTACTCCAAACTTCTCCTCAAGCCTCTAACAAAACAAAAAAAAGAAGAAAAATGAGAGATATTAGTGTGTCCGAACACTCTGGAGTCATAGGCGCACACACACACACACGCACACACACACACACACACACGCACACACATTACACACACCAGAGACAAGACAGACAAGTGAAATAAAGGAAAATATATCGTAGAACGTAACTTGGAACCACAGTTGTCTGAGTCAGAGGGTTTCAGTAGTGTAAATGTTGAATTTTTTTTAAGGAAATCACATTCAAGGATTCACATGAGAACCAGTGCTCCCTATAAGGCGATGGCTGGTTTACCAACATCTATAGTAATCTATTTGGACAATTTGACTACTGTTTGTATGTTAGCTAACCTACTGTGATTAGAGCACCATCTGCTGGATTTACAAGTATTTGTGGCCCAGCTATTCTCCACAATATTTGTAGGAAATATGTCAAATCTGATTTATTTTCACAGTACTTCTCCAAACCCCCAAAACGTGGGGGAAGAAAACCCAATTTCAATGTATTTAGAATTATTTATCTAAAAGTCTTGGACAAATAAATATTTCCCTTAGGTCTCTTTTTAGCTTTCCTGTCACATCTGTGGTGTCAGATCACTGTTATTAAACACAAGGGGACACTTTTCTGTATTTTTAATTGGTGCTGATCACTTCCCCACTCATATTGGATGATGAAACACACGCCCATAAGTAGGTTTGCAAGTGAATGCAATGAAAATGTAAGTTTTCTACCTTTCACAACACAAGTGGCACCTCTGCTGGACCATGAACCATCCCGGGAACTCTCATTTAAAAACAACGCAAAGAACATGAAAAGGGATCTTGATGCTAATCCGGATACCAGTCCACATTCCGTACTTGGTCTGTGTGGGGACCTGAACCGGCGACCTTCTGCTGACCGGGCCACGTCTCCAAGGACTACTGCCGCCCTCTAGTGTTGTACGATGAAATATAACAATAGCAAAGACAGAGCTGACCCATGTCCTCTCACATGTCACATCTTACATCTCACAAGCCCATGAAGGGGCGTATCCCCACCCCCCCTCCCCCCCACGCAGTGGGAATTCGACCACTGAACCACCAATGCTGCATTAATATTACATTTTCAGTACACGTTTTATGTTGGTCATCTACCTGCATATGGCCACTGTACCTTCTTGTCTTCTTCATTCTGTGCTGTCGTCAGCAAACTATTTAACATGTGGCTTCTCTCCACCTTTGTGTGTACGAGAGGCAGGAAGCTTTGGAGCATGAAGCTGATCAGCTGAGAGTCTAACCCGAGGCCGTTGTGAGGTTCGGCCTCAGCCACACAGGACACGGTGGGCAAAGACTCCTCTGTTGAAATCACCACCTAAACACACAAATCCACAGACGTGGGGGGGAGAAAAGTGTTACTACACAGGTTTTAAGGTAACTATGGACCCATCTTCTCGGCCTACGTCAAAGGTAGTAGGCAGCAACACTGAACACATTGAATGGAACCTGGCTATCAAATTTCAGAGCACAAAGAGTACAAATATATATAGTTTTTGCCTAAATCGAAGGTTTAGCGTTCGACGTTGTCGATCGCAAAAACACTTTCCTGCTGAAAATATATCACACAAATTGCTGATGTCACACACGGGATAATGGACCACTTTCAAACATTGTAAATCTTGGTCCGACCACACACACACTACACATCCACACACACAATACACAGACCTGTTCCAGCATGCAGTGCAGGATCAGAGGCACAGAGCAGACTTCGGGTGGAACCAGGTCGAGAAGGTTGCAATAGTAACGCATGTCCACTTCTGTAGAGAGAGGAGGCCGCTGGGTCTCTGTCCACAAAGGATGGAAGAGAGAAAGAAAAGGAGGTTAGTTTGTCATCCTAATCTTGAGTTTTTTATTCAAAACACACACACACACACACACACACACACACATACACACACACAAGCATGTGCCACAAATATGTAATACCTTGGTCTTGCCTTTCCTCCCGCACTGATTTCTTTTTGGAGCGTGGAGTCAGGGGGTGAGGGGTTGCCACAACCTGGCACAAACCCACAACAAAGTAAGACTTTTTCCATCAATATCCAGCTACTTAATTACTGTTCACCGGGTACTGCGGAGGTCCACTTTAAATTCCGCTGGTTGAGACAATAAATACATTATTCAAGATAAAGAATCAGGCTCCAAAGAGGGCATACTGTTTTAATTGGTTTGCTCATTTGTGTCAGTGTGTGTGTGTGTGTGTGTGTGTGTGTGTGTGTGTGTGTGTGTGTGTGTGTTTCTGGTCTGTGAATAGTCAGACATATCGGAAAACATTAGCTAAGATAAGTAAAACTTTGACTACTGATAAGTTAGAGATTTGCATGATAGTAACAATGAGCAACAGGCGATTCAATACAATAATAAAATGGCAAAACACATATACATTTGAAATCACCACAGACATTTTTATGAACCAAACATTTAGTTGATTAATTGAGAAAATAACCAGCAGATTAATCAATAATGAAAACATGCCTTATTTGCAGCCCTGCTATATACGTTCTACTGACTGAGCTGTGTGCATGAGTGTGTATATGTGTGTATGTGTATGTGTACCTCTGCAGGCTGTGGATCCAACCAAGCAACAGTAGGTACACTGAGGAGTTGTATGCTGTGCAGGTAGTGCTGATGTTGCCTGCGCCAGTCCAGACAGTCATAGATGAGCTTGGCCACACCCTCAAAGATGCAGCTTCCCATCTCTAGCTGCACACACGGTGCAGCCACACACAGATTAGGATTCATATTCAAAATCAAAATCACAAAGGAAATGTGAAACTGACTGATAAGCAAAACACAAGAGGGCAGCGACAGTGAGAAAGACAGGCGGAGAAGAACCTTGAGAATGATCGAAAAAAGGGATACAGCAAAAGGTGAGACACAATGTTCAATCAGCAGAGAAATTATAATATCCGATTCAAGAAACTCAATAATGATAGGCAAATTTGAAACCTTCTAAATCTTGTTCCGAGCACAAATGACACACCCGCACTCAAAATACGCACACAGATCTGTTCGAGCACAAGTTGGAAGACACTGAGCCGGCGTCGTGAGATCAGATCCACGGGACAAATATCTGTCGACTCACCTCGGCCTCAGGGTCCTGTGTGTGGAGGGGAGGCCGGCCGTCTGGGACAGTGTAGCTGATCTGAACCACATCATGGAGCTTGGAGTTTGGTGGCCCGCTGTCCAAAACTGCTCTCAGACCTGACCAGAATAGATCCAACTTCCTGGGCGGCTCAGCCAGCTCTACACTGCCATGAACCTCTGCTTCCAGCACAACCAAAGGAGAGCGTCATGTAATGTGGACAACAACATGCACATGATGGGTATGCTGGGGAGTTTGAATACAAGTAAAAGCTATTACATTGTTGCGATGTACCGTACTAAGTGCATACCGAGGGCCCTTTACCTGCATCCAAAGCCAGAGAGGCCCTCCGACTCTGCTGGTTGCCCTCAGAAGTCTGTGTGTGCCCAGAACACAGTTTAATGACATTGGCTACATGTACACCTATGGCATCGAGCGCCCCAATCAGGTGGGGCTGGTAGAAGCCCAGCAGCAAGATGTAGTGTTGAGGCCCATCCTGTGGTTCGTCATCTGAGCCCAGACGTACATGACACAACACACAGAGTGAGACACTGCTCTCTCACACACACAAACGCATCATTCTAGAAATATACTGGAGATGTGGAGGTGGAAGCCAAAGATGTTTTGTGCATTTACAGTATTTCCTCGCTATTTGAGCTCTTTGAACTCCATGGCCCACACACAATTTCAATTTGAGTTTTTTACCGATCCACTTTGGTGGCTCAAATTCATTCCTGTGTTTGAGCTTGGTCTTCTCTTTAGTAGGTAACACAGGTGAATGCGCCCTCTTTCCCTTTTTGTCAGAGACCGTTGCCCCTCCTTTGTCCTTGCTGGCGGGGGGAGGTCCGGCCTCTGTCTTCTCCTCCTCAGCCTGAAACAGTAGTGGACGAAAATGAATAAAGTTGCACAAAAGCAACCGTGATGAAATCCGCTGAACCTTTCCTCTATTTAGATCTGAGTGACATCATAACCTGTATTGCATTGATTCAAAAGTTCACTTCAATTAAAAAACCTGAGGGAAAAATCCATTCCAGTTCAACCCCGTTACTAAATGAACACAAAGAATCACATTGATGAAGAATCGCTCGCCTGCTCAGCTTCCCTCCTCTGTTGATCATTGGCTTTGATCCTTAGCAGCTGGAACTTCAGTATTTTTGCCATCAAGTCACAAGGTATTTCCTCTCCTGCGTCCAGCAGCACCTTAGCAGGCTCTGTGACCTACAGGAGACACAAACACCGGGAAGAAAGCCACCACAATGACACACATGCACATGACGGACAAAGACAATCAGAACTAGACCGATAGACCGACACGCCACATATTAGAAACCCTCATTCTCAAGCCTACCTCGTAGAACAGGGGGATGTCATCGGGTTTTTTCGCCTTGGGATTCCCCAGTTCATTGATCTGTGTGTCGAAAAAAAACAAGGTATTAGAGTTGCACCGACAGCATTCTTTTGGTACCTCATTCAGTAGATCCGCTGACTACAAATAGTAGTGTTCATTAAATTAGCCATTCATTATGGCGTCATTATATCGACCACATTTGTAAATTATTTCAAAACATCTAAGATCACAGGTGACTGTGGAATGCTCAATAGACTACAATGAGTTACAATTTGTAAGTACTGATCACAAAAGAACATGTGAGAAATGTAACGTTTCTGTTAATAGAAGAGCTCAAAGATGTGAAAGTTGTCCAGACACACGAGAGGTTAGAGCAATAACAACGTACAGTTTACCTTATGACAGTTCAGTGTATGTCAGATGAATTAGTAAACTACATTAGTTTTCGGTTTAGTAGCAGGACATGTACTGTAGTGACAGCATGAAGAGCTCTATAAGAATACAGGAGACACAAAAAAAACACTTGGACCAAACTAGGAATACCTTTGCAAGGGTGCTGTCCCAGGTCAACAGGTTGAAGAGTTTGCGTATTGGTTTCTGCACAGCCAAAGACAGGACCTGGGTCAGTTCCTCAGCCTCTGGACTTTCCCCAACCACCAAAGACACACAGGCGTTCCATGACTCCTGGGAAGGGCATTAGAAAACCAGGATAATAGTGCTATATAATAACACGTGTACAATCCAAGTCAATAACCACAGGTTACATCGATTTCACATGACGCGTCTCCTTATTCCATAACAGTTCATTGGATTCACGTTGACTAAACAAATGCCGAACATCACACCTATTACATGCCACATCTATTCTACGTATAGAAGAAGGTTCACCACCTCGGGGTCTGAAAAGTGAAGCCAATGCGGAAGTGACCTTACACTTGCATTCATTCTATTAGCCAATAGAGGACGACTCCTCTGTTTACAAAAAGAAGTCTGATTGTATGGAAGTCTATGAGAAAATGACCCTTCTACTCACACAATGTATTACCTCAACATGGTAAACGCAAGCGTAAGATCTCAATCCCAAGTGTCAAGTCTTCTTCAACACAGGAGGGTGTGCTTTAGGCCGCGGTTACCTTGCTACCGAGGCGATTGTTCAGTCTGGGAGTTGACCAGAGTTTTTTCTTTTTACATCTTTAACGCTTTCACATTGTGTTTCAGTTCATGAAAGTTAATTGCAACCTTTTAGTTGCCTAAAAATGTCTTATTCAGCTGTCACTTCTGGTTGCAAAAACCAAGATGGCGACGGCCCAAATGCCAAACTCAAGGGCCAATCCCAATGTCCACACCCACATACTTTGAGCCAGGTTCCCGCAAAGTTAGGCTTGGGTCTCCCCGGGTCTGTCAACATACTGCAATCAATAATAAAGGTGGCTTTAGAAACACATCCCGTCTGCATTTCTTTACCTTTGGGAATCCCCCACAACTCATAGCGTTGTAACGTTGAACACATTTTTTTATTTTATTTTAACAATAACCTCTCACCTCGTAAGGCAAGAGCCTGATAGACGTTCGAATCAGGCAGTAAAAGACGTACAAACAAATAAACCCCACAATGGTACGTAACGTGTGTATGTGTTGGTGCTATCAAACGTGACATGTATGTACATGTATGTATTTGTGCTGTCCCATTTGTATTTATACCATATCAAACCCTTGCAACCTCATCTTGCTCAACTTGAGGCAACAGTATTGTTGGTGTTGACAGACATGTAAAGAGGCCTTGTGTGTTTGTACTTGTTCTTTTCTCAATACAAAAATAACCTTGCAGTCTCTTAAACTCAACCATTTACCAGGTGACTTCAAATAAATTGCTGAAGGCCTTCAGGGGGACATTGGGATTTGGCCAAGACTTCAAAACGGCAGTCCATAAACCAGAGGGTGACCTCACGGTGACCCCGTCCACTGATACGCAGCCTGTGCTCTTCTTTTCGGAAGCAGCGACGCCACAGTACAATCCAGCAAGTTTTACTGGAGAGAAATGCATGAAGATAATCGCACCAATAACCACTTCCGGTTAGGACCTTCACAATAAAAGCTCAATAATTGACCATTTTCACACGGTAATAACGCAGGAAGAAGTTTGGCAGCAGCTTCACACCGCACAGCTTAACGCTAGTGATATTGTAGACGGTAATACAATTGTCTAACGTTAACGAAGCTTTTTGTAGGTCAACTGCCCATTTTAAATCATTTTTTCTCTCGCTAAACGTAAACTGAAATGAAGAGGAAACATCTCGCGCGCGTGCACGTGACAACAGCACATGCATTAAGCATTGTAGCTATAGAAGCTTTTATACATTGTCTAATTAACGTGACCACGCGCAGCCAGGGAACAAGTTACACGTTGTGTGATGAAAGCAAATATGTTGACACCGAAGAAAGAAGTCAACCAAACCTCTTCAAACGGAGCTCTGGTGAGACCGGCCTCCCAGTTCTTGTTGTGACATGCGGCTCCTGGAGCACTGGGCTTCTTGGCTGAGCCCTTTTTAGCTTTTGGTGCCATTTACACTCCGTACCGATTACCTACATAAAAAGAAACCATCGAATATTTCATATAGTCTTGAAGTTATCCCGGCAAAAAACAAATTAAGCTAGTTAAAACTACAAGGTCGGCCAGCGCTGCCTGGTGCTTGTGTTGCCCCTGGCAACAGCATCGACAGTGTCAATTTTCACAAAATGATTTCCTGTAAACCTTCAAAACAAAAGCATTTCGCTTTAAATAGAAACAAAATAACATTTAAATGATCTTTAATAAAAAATATATATTATTTTTATTTGGGTTAGGAATATCCCTTATCAACAATTAAATCATTTAGGTCAAATATAAATACAACTTTGTCATACTAACATTTATTTTCTCCCCTAGATGGCAGTGGGATCTCTGCACTGAAATTATTCTGGTGCAAAATATTTATCCCCCAGTTTGCACATCATTTCACTAGTTCACATACATTGTAATTATTGTCTATCCACCATTCCATAAGGGAGTAATTAATAAATTGCAACAATTTGGAATAAAAAAATGGACCTTTTCTGCTTGGTACAGTCATTGAATGGAGAACTTGAGCCACACAATTGTGAATGACATTATGAAAGGTAGTTTCAGTCTCAGACTCAAAACATCCTAAGAATTGCATTTTGCAAAACTAAGGCTGACACTTCAGTGCCATTTTATCTGCATAATAAATGGCAAAAGTGCTGTTCCAGCAAATGAGTCAAGCAACAAGAAAGAGGTTAAGTTATATCAACACCAAGAAGAAGAGCCTCTAATTCTACTTTGATATATGAATCTTGATTTGAATATAAATCAATGTTATGCATTATGAAAAGAAATTTAACCTTGGTCATGTTTTATTCAAATACATGGACATTTTGAATGCTAATTGGGTGATACTTTAATACTTCTGTATTAAATTACTGATAATGAAGAGAGAAGTGTGAAAGGGGTCAGGGCCACTTCAGCACTACACTTTCTCAGGCAACACATAAATGAGTTACCACGTAATAATGATCATTTGTATGCTCTTTTTGAGGTTTGCAATTATAATTGCGCTATTGAAATGGAAAAAAAGACTGTGTTTGCGAAAGACTGTTTTTGTAAATTTTACTGGAAAAGCAATGAGTAAAAAAAATAAAACCTGGTCAGTCCACCAAAAACACTTTTACTTCCTGTGTCTGTGCAACTCAGCTGAAAGATTGACACCAGTGATGCACTTTAACATCAAGAGTCAATTAAACAGGCTGCTTATTTGATGTTTTCCAGAGTGGTTCGTCTTGTCACATACATTAACTACAGTTACGCTTTGTATCTCATTTGCATGATAGAAGATATTTTGGACTCTGCAGAGCTATCTCAATGAGGTCTATTTGAGGAAGATTAGATGCTCCATTTAAAAATGAATGACTCAATACAGTACATACACTGGGCCTCTGTTAACAAAGACTCATTGGCACTGAATTAGCGGAATGCTTCTTGCTCTATTCATCGGCGCTCATTATAAAGAATCCCATCCACAAAATCTCTGCATGTCATGATGATTTGATTTCCAATCAATCCCATTCAAGTCTTTTTGTTATCAATACAAGGGGCCATTTTCATGATGGTGATTTCACCAAGGCAGCAACTTTCTTCCAGCAGCTCCCCATGAAAGGTAAAAAGTGAGACAACACCCACTTGTAAGATGCCAGAGAGATCCACGTCTGAAGCCAGCACAGTATTAGCAAGTTATCAGCTGCAATCCGTTCAGAGGCAGCGTCCTTCAAAGGTCACACTATAAGCCAGATAAAAACTGTTGTGACACTTAAATAACATTCTATGCTCACTGCTGCGAATAGCACAGCAACTCAACTCAAAATATGCTCAGGCTGTTAAACATGTGTCTTTTGGGGCTATTCTGTTTCATTTCTGTTATAATGGTTTATTTTAGAACTTCATCCCCTTTCTACGTAGTTACTCACAATAATAAGTTGTTATAAGATATGCAAAAGTTTTGACCTATTTATCCTGAGGGGAAAGGCTGAATGATGATCAATCCAGGTGCTCAACATCACATGTAAAACCAAAACATACTTGAGCCACTGAACTAAAAGACTAAATGAGACACCAAATTCTCTGGAAGGCACTGCCTGTCCTTACACAGTGTTATACTCGGGACCTCAAGGTATCTATGACCACTTGCAGCAATCAATTCATGGCATGGACCAAGGCTCATGTGCTCGCAAACACTTCCATGCTGAATTTAGATGATGGGGTGTCAGACTTCTTTCAAATATCAAGTTGATCAACAGTCCATAAAACATGAAATGCTGAAATAACTGTAAAGGGCAAGATGAAACACATTGAATGACCGGACGAGTTCTCTGTGCGTTACATGAGACACATGTAAGTTGCAAAATATTTACTAGTCCAATTTAACGCCATAGAACCAAGTCAACATGCAAACTGTATTCATCTCGAAAACAAAAGTGTAAATAACTCAAGATTTTATTGCAATTGTAGCCTATTTATTTGTGGTTATTAGTGGCAGGCTACAGTGTTGTGCTTTGCTAGCACAGTATGAACATTTCCCCTCAGACATTTGTTCAATAAACCAATGGCATGGCGAGGCTCATGGAATTGCATCATGCTAGCTGCCTTAGACCCCATGCTAATGTAAGCATGCTAACATGCTATGCGACGCTATTATCACATGACATTAAGTAAGTGTATTTAGTATGTTCACAATCTTACTTTAGTGTGGAATTGCATCATGCTAGCTGCCTTAGACCCCATGCTAATGTAAGCATGCTAACATGCTATGCAACGCTATTATCACATGACATTCAGTAAGTGTATTTAGTATGTTCACAATCTTACTTTAGTGTGTAAGCATGGTAACGTTTGCAAAATGACCAAAAAGATATCTGAACTTTACTTTTGCGAGTGTTCTTGTTAAAGTAATACTTGATGCCTACAATGATGACAAATGGGCCACTCCCACTGTATCAGACTGCCCTGTGCAGGTGTTTACGGCTACTGCTTGCTGCTTGGCAATGCAAAGGGGATTTTAAATTCTCCCACTAACCAACATTGCGTGGTGCCAGCTCAAACTGCAGCAGTGTTAGAATCAGAAAGATTTGAATTTCAATTCCGAGAAATCATGGGACTTAACGTCAGTAAAGAGCAAAGAGCAAAGAGCAAGGTCATGTTTACCAGCCCCACCTTTTTGGGAGTCCAGCCTTCTTTGGACGGGTATTTGTCAGAGTGCCTCAAGACCAGTGTAAAGTGATCATACCTGATGGGAAAATTACATTTGAATTTTTATTGTAATTATATAAAAAATGCCGAAGTCCTTTCTTTTCTGGTGTGACGTGAACATTTTGCCTACAGCGTAACAGAAACAGAAACAAACTGTTCAAAATAAGTTCCTATTCGCCACCTGAAGCCAAATGGAAATAGTGAATGAGTAAACAACATTCTATTTCTATACTATATTAGATACTGTACACATATGTTTCACTGTACACATTCACATTTACATTTACAGTATGTTGATTTACACTTCATATACACTACACATACTTTGCATTTTGCACACTGCTTAAACTTAAATGAATGTCCTTAAATACACACTGCAGTTATTCGTATTCTATTGTGTATATATATTTTACATATGTTGCACATTTTGCACACTCTGTTTACATTTAATTGAATTGCATTTCCTTAATACACACTGCACTGTTATTTGTATTCTATTGTGTATATATATTTTATATATATATTTTTATTTTATTTTTTATTTTGTATATATCTGTCATCCCTGTTCTTATATTTTATTTTATTTTGTGTGTTTAGTTTATTTAGTCTATTCCATTTGGTGTCTGTAAAGTGTTGGGCGCTACTATGACAACAAATTTCCCCTTGGGGATTAATAAAGTATATATCTATCTATCTATATAGTCAACAGATATCTAAAAAGGTGCATACTGTATGTAAAAAACAGCAAGGTCTGATGAGACTGGCTGGAAATATCCTTCTGCATTAACAAAAAGAAAACGTGATAATGCAAAGCCCAAAAGCATTGAATACAAACACGAAGAAGACGGATACACATATCTGGATCACACTGGTGGGTCACAAGGAAATCTCGCCCAGATGGTCGGGGGGGGGGGGGGGGGGGGGGGGGGGGGGGGGGGGGGGGGGGGGGGGGGGACTTGGACAACCCCCTGTGGATGGAGAGGGACTCAAAGCTGGTAAACAAACGTCTGGAGGTTGTCACGGCTCCAGACTGTGTCGGGTATGGCAGTGGGCAGGTGCAACCACTCAGATCAGTGCGATTGGCTCTGCAGCTGAAACATACATCATGTTCGACACTGAGAATCTCAAGTACCACACATGGATTCATGCGCTTCAGTGAATGAGCTGCCCAGCCAGTACAGTGTCTCCGAATCTTTTGGTTGCAGCAGCTTGCAATGGTCCTTCAGTAGTTTTCCATGGGAGGGGGGGCTAGAGGGTAGATTATTCATGTTGGTGTGTGTGTGTGTGTGTGCGTGTGTGTATGTGTGTGTGTCTCGGTAGGAGCATTTGCTGCCATTCTTTGTACACAGCATAAACCAAGAATGTAATATAGGCCTACTGTAAATGTCACATTTGATGAAAATGTTCTGAATAAATATTCTCATATGGCTTAGGAGGCTGATCTATTTCAGCAACTGACAGAAGGCCTAGTGTGGGTGTCAAAGAATCCACACATATCTGATCTGGCTGCAGATTATCTGGTGAAACATTTCGAGTACTTTTAAAAAGTATTGTCTGACAAATATTCTAAACTATATATGGTGGTTACCCATTCTGCACAAGTTAGTTTTTTGATATTCAGTCGTATAGTATAGTTGTGTATTTACCATTGATTCGCCACAGACAGACCAGATACTCATACTATGGGCACCCAATGTCAACTTGTACTGTATTGCTGACCCACATTGGCACAGCAAGAGAAAGGGGTCAAGCGAGGTTGGGTACATGTGACACTGAGTAAATGATCACTGGTGCTTTGTGTCCCTTCACAATGACGGTGATGCATCTTGCACAAGATCATGTGCGTCTGCCATTAAACTACTGCGACCACGGGGCCCCCAGCGCAATTGTTTGTGCATGAACCACGTGACCGTGTAACTGGTCAAACTTTACGCAGTCGACGGGTAGTGCACCACTAATTATTTTAGACTCAAATCATGCACAAATGTCCCACACAAGTTCTACAATCTTCAGTTCATCAGAATCTCATTTGTGCAGCAAACTCTGCAGGTTCACACCACAAGCAGATTAAGTGCTTTAGTATATTGTACATCTTACCCGAATGTTTCTCAACAGCGTAGGAACAGATAAACACAGAACAGAATAAAAAATACTTACTTTCATTTTTTCTTTGAAATAGTGACTATAGCTGGAAATGTTAAAGTGAGTTAGTTTCTATGAATTTGAATTAGATAAACACACACACGGCGTTGTTCTACAGTGAATGCTGGTGGCTTCCAAGATGTCAAGCTGAAAATTCTTTTGTCATAAGAGCCAGCAGGAAGCATGACAAACGCATCACATTCTTTTAGAGACCTTGTTGCCCAGTTGAGAAAGCCTGTATTGTACCACTGTGGCCCCGCCCACTTCTGGCTTGGTCATGGCTGCAGAATAAACAGTAATGTGAACAAACAAATCTAGTCCAACTTTGAACAAATTGCACTCAAATCAAGTTTTCAAATGTATAATAAAAATGTTAAGGTTGTTTATTGTCCAATAGACAACACTTAAGTTTCCTTCAACAGGAAGTTCAAGTTGTATTAAAACAAAGAAGTTCACCAGAAACCCCAAAGCATAAGCTGGGCCTTCGGTAATTTCTTTGCCCATCGTGTCAACAAATTCCACAAAATCAAGTAAGCATTTACATTTTTGTGAACCATCTTTTTAATAGTCTAGAAAGGCCATTGAAAGCAACTCTGGGGGGGTATAAAAATAAAATTGGAATAAAACCGTTTATTTACACACCCACAGCTCAGAGTGAAAAGAAAATGTACATTTCTATGACATTTAAGGCATCCACATTCCCCAAGTGCAAGTAGCAAACACCGTGACAGCAGCATCTCCACAAGACAGTCAGTCTTTAAATCACCCGCAGCCCTTAAACACAGCATTACACAACATGCTACATATGGCCCCCAAAAGACTAGATTTCAGTCTCTTCAGGTGCGTTTACTGCTGCCGAACACATTCAACGCATCTGGAAACACAGATGGGTCAACAAAGTCGCTAGTGTCTTGAACTAAAGTGTACCCACAGTATGTCCCTCTCAAACGTCTTGACATGAACATAGTTTTACATTCATTTACAAAATGTACAATTTAAAATTGAGTTTGTGCTCTGGTTAGAAAAACCAATAACCATCCAGATCATTACAATTGTGCAAATTTAAAAAAACACCATGAGCCAGACCCAGAACTGTCAGACAGTATGCATACAAGTTTATAACTTTACATCCCAAGTTCCAAACTGAACTGACTACTTAACTACTAGTTATTCTGACACAATTGTACAAAAAAACTGTAGAAAATACATCACCACCAAAGTGTCATTTACATTTGGGCAGAGGTGCGTATACCCACAGGAAACCGGATCTTCCAATCCAATCCCTCCTATAGTTCAGCACTCCTCTACCACGGTACCAGCCGAGGAGGAGTACAGTTTCTTCTTGACCAGCCGGAAACCTGGACTCAGTTTAAGTACGTGGCGAAAAGTCGGGGCAAAGCAGGTTCCCATGAATAGGAAGTCCCGTAGGCTGGGCCAGGCGGTGCCGTCCTGCTTGAACACAAGAGTCAGCTCGAAGGTGGGCACCACGGTGGCATCGTATACGATGCGCTCCAGCCGCTTGCAGCCCTTGTCCAGCTCCAGGTCGACGTAGAGGACGCAGCCGCGCAGGCCGCAGGGCTCGCACGACGCCAGCCGCAGGACCTCGCGAGCTATTCTCCGCGTGAGCTTCTCTGGTACCAGCACGGAGGAGCAGTGGAGCGTCGTCTTCTTGGCTCGAGACAGGCAGTTCTCGAACATCTTGGCCAGCTGTTGACAGCTTCGGTCTTCAGTGACATCCACGGTCCTCTGGGGTTCAGCCAAGCAGTGGTCCCAGAAATCCAGTTCTGAGGAAGAGAATGAAAGGATCACATTTAGGTGACCGATGCCCAATGTATTATTTAAACATATGCTAAGAGCCTGACGACAACCACATGCATAAACCACATATGTTTTTTAATCAATTCTGACCCCTCCTAACCTACAAATGAATAAGTGATGGAGGATGAGGGGACTTGATCTGCTTTTACATCCCCTGTGGTTGCACATACGAAAAAAAAGTATTGCTGCTGAACCATCTAAAACCTGCAGATGTGAATCAAACCAATCACAATGGAGTTTTACAGTACAATAAATTCAGCTTTGGACAAAGAGAAAAGGCGTGCAGTCTGGCTGTTATACACAGGCTGCTGTTGTGAAGAGGGGCTGAAGGGATGACTTCATCCTCTTGTTGACATCACTCTCCCCCTCCCCGCACCCATCCCCTCCACTGCTGCAGCCATGCACCACACTGGGATAAACAAGCACACAACTGGAAGTATCCAGCAACTCATCTGTACAGTCAGTCACACACACACAAAACAACAACACAGAAAAAGCTAGAGCGCCTACCTTTCTCAATGCAAGCCTGGTCATATCTTCTGTCAACCAATTCTGAAATGCATTCGCTGCTCTTGGTCTTTAACGTGCTCGTGGCGACCATGCTGACCGTCTTGACGTCTCCAGGAGCGGGCTGTCGTCTCTGTGGTGGTTCTTTTTATTTCTTTGTTATCAAAGCAGCCTGCAAAGCGACGTAGAGTGTAGCAGAGTCAGAAACGGGTCGTTTTCTGTTCATGGACAGACAGGTGGCTCATTCAGGTGGCTATTCTCACGTGACCACTTCAAACTGTTAAAATAGGGCAACGTTAGCCATTAAGAAGACAACTTAACCCCGCCCCCCACTAAACAAAGATAAAACTACTTTAGCTGTTCATTTCAAGCTAGCAGCCATTTGTCCCGAATACTAAACGACTTACCTTAAATATTATTTTGTGCAAAAATAATTCGTTTAGACGGTTTTCTCGCAAACAAATGAATAAGCCGCTCTTCTCCCACACTGACACATACACACTGACACACACACACACACTGCTGCTACCGGAGAAGTTCTGAGGAGTATTTATACCTTCCGCAACTCAGCTGACCCGAGGGGTTTGACCAATCAGAGCGCGCATTTCGACGTGAAAAAACGCAGCCCTTCCCCGATTGGCTGCGAAAGGCCCCTTGAAATAAATAAATGGCCAATACTTGGGGAGAATGTTTGTGTTGCTACGTGGACGAGGAAGCCTGCTATATAAAGTTCGTTAGAGGTGAAGTTTTGTGTTTGCTTTGAAATCCGGATTTTCTGTGATTAATCCGCCTCGACCCTGCTTTTTATTTTCAAACAGGTCTTCATCCACCTGTTGGGAAGGATTTACAACACTGACACGGTGACAGTGACCGGAACTAGAGCAAGAATGACAAACAGTTTGTATTTCATACTGAAATACAATGGTCAAATGGGTTTTTATGAAAAGTCTTAGTGCCAGTATTAGTATTCAGACACAATTGACATCACATTCCGTAGGTACTTTATTTCAGCCACAATTAACCTACATATTTTGGGATTTTGTGGAATGATGGCCAAAGACATATTTGAATCTTATGTCAATCACATAGGAGTCGTCTTGGTTTTTAGTAAAGTTTAGAAGTGCAGTAACAATATAGATGTATAAACAGGAGTTCATATTTTAGAACACAAGATTAATAAAAAAAAGTCCCTCTGCAAAGACAAAACTATATATATATATAAATCCCATGAGGCTTTGACATTATGCTATTGTTGTCAAATCCTGAGGAAATGGTAATGTTTCCTTTTAATCTTTGTTAAAAAGATGATTTCTTTATAGTATTGTAGTAGATACTCATTAGGTTTTATCATAGACAAAACAACAATCAACAGCATTTTTAGCATTATGGAATTTTCAGTAACACATTCAAATACGTATTCTGGTGTAGAAATAAGAGACCGAAGCATAAACATGGAGTCTGACCTCAAGTTTAGGAACCCCCACACTCCAATCCAAGAGGGCAGCAAGCTGAAGCATTATTAGTGGTTGCTGTGCGAAAAACTACCCCAAAAAATAGAAGCCCAGAGAATGAAATCCATACTCGCTGCCTTTCACATCAACCAGACATGTATATGCAAAGTAAGCGAAACATTTTTCCCAAATGGATGTCTAAAGCAAATGAAGACAGACATTAGTGGCCTATTGTACATATGGATGGAGGAAGCAGCTGGCAGGTAAACACTGAGCACAGTTGTTCAGCTCATCAGTAGGTTATCCCCCATCATACACCAGTAACTGGATCTGCCCCCCCCCCCCCCCCCCCCCCCCCCCCCCCCCCCCCCCCCCCCCCCCCCCCCCCCCCCCAGAGGCTCTGCTGGCTGAAGGGTAATGGAATCCAGTGTGGACGAGGGAGCGAGAGAGAGAGTGCTTTCCTCCAGTCACATGGGGAGAACTAGATATGCCTCAGAAAAAAAAGTCACATGCTTTAGCTAGTGTTACTGCCTTTGTGGATGCAGGCATCTATGTGTAAAGGGCTAGATACGCAAGGTTTGTTTAATCTATGTGCAAAAGGCTTTGACATTAGTTTGACACCTTTCTTATTGGAGCGTGAATCTGAGCAGTTTTAATGCGAATGTATTTTTTTGTTATCTTAACAGTTTAATTGGGACAAAGGCTGAAATATGAAACATTAAAACGTTTAGTGAGGGATACTGAGAAATGTTGCTATTAAACGGTGTTGAAACACATGTTAATATTAAAATACTGATATCAATAAAACAATATTGGCTACTTGATCATCCATCCGCTGCAAGGATGACTTCTGAATCAGGTGTTGAGACCAAAGTTCAAAAATGCACAGCGCCAGCTCTCATTAACACGCGGTTTTAACGATATTTTGACCTACATTTCGTATTGATAAGGTCCCTACAGTTCTGAGAAAGCTATCATATGGAGCCAATAGCCCACATGTTGCACTGTATCATAAAAACATAACAAGCAGAAACGTGTTAACTGCTGGTTATCTAAGATCTATTCAGGTCAGTGAAATGTCAGATTCAATATTTTTTATATCCTGTAGAATCTTGAGAGTGATCTTCAGTTTAAGAAGAGGAAAAAATACTACAGACTCAATGTCTGAAACCTGTCTCTAAATTGAACTCTTACTTGCAGTTGTTCCCATAACCTGCAACAATGTGGGTTAACTGAATGAAAATATAGTCCTGCGCCGATTACAGCAATGTCTGCAGCAGATGCACATCAATTATACGCAAAGCAGTACATTCAGGGCTGTTAAATGATCACTTTTAGCTGTGAGAGCAACTTTACTCCCAATGTTAAGAAGCGTAAGACTGCAGCAGATTCATGCAACGGGAAAATCATTTGGGAGCCGATGATATCTTGAGAATACGTATACATAAGTGTGCAGAAGGAGACAGATATAGTTCAGATAGAACGCCGCTCAGTATAGACTGAGGCCCCAGATTTCTGACTGAAAGAGAGTCCCGATGACCTCTGAACTCTGCACCTAAAAGCTCAGGAGACCTATACGGTGCTAACAGCAACTGTCAGCTCTCTGGAAGATCAATCCATTTGTTGTTTTCCAATGGTTAAAATGTTTCCCATTCTGCTTCTATTTTAACTTTTTGTCTATTAAAAACTTTTGTTTTTTCTTACACAGGGTAAAAGACCAGGCCAGGTAATGTGAAGCCCCTCTGCCTTTGACCTTCACACTCTCGTATTGGAAAGTCGAGTCAACCAAAACCCGCTGGTGAATTTCCTCCACGTGCCAACTCCTGTTTCCCTTATCGAGGCAAAAGATAAAACGTGTTGTATTTCAGGTTACTAATCCATCCACGAACCTTCTGTTATCCCCCATCAAGACGCCCGGTATGCCAGGCTGACAGTGGAACGTGCTCCTCGCTGCGCCCGCCTTCCCTCCCCCATGAAGTTTAACAACAGGAGCCTTTTTGCTGAGTTGCACTTCTGTACCGCAGGAGTTAGAAAGCAGGTTGCGTGTGCACGAGTGCTCTCTGTGCATAGCAGAGCCTTGCACACAGTAAAGAAGTAGGTCCCACGCAAGTAAAAGTAGTCGAGAACATGTAATATGATTTTGTTTTTGTTTTCGTTAGAGCCGGTGCACAGAATATTCACTTACGCGCACATTTATTCATAATGGAAGTTCATATGTGGAAAGGAGCATCTCCTGTTACTTGATTGGGCATCGATGTCCTCGTCGCCATCAACAAACGCTCTACTCGTGTTAACAATTGGCCTTAACAGTTCATTTGAGAAAAACAAGTTGACAACTGTAACCATTAAAACAGCTGTTTTAATGGTTACAGTTGGAATAATTTGACTGAGACATTCCTCAGTCTACATGTCACCATGGTAGCTGAGAAAGCTGCAGTTTTGGCACAGATGAGCAGCATGAGGCAATAGAAGGCCACCTGAAGCCAAAGGACATTTTCTCTGCTTTTCACAACCAGGAATATGCATCAGCAACACTGACATGTACATTTTAAGCCTTCATTTGGTCCTATTGTTTTTCCACTTGCGAACTAAAGATAAACCTGAGGATAATCCAGAAAAACACTCTTCTCTTTCTTATCTGTAATGTTTGCTGTGCTGCAAGTATTACAGATAAAGAGATTTAAATATGTGGAAACTAGTTCTCCATATCGTCGAGCGTATCGTTTGAAATCAATAAGGCCTCACAAAGGCAATATTCAGCAATGATGGCGATCGATTGAAATGATTTCAAACATTGACTATTCACTGTCAGACACTTTAAGATTGAAAGGGAAAAGGAAGATGTTATCTGGCCTAAAGAGGGAGACTGCACACATCAGTTGTGGATAGAAACCGAAGGAGAATGGGCTGGCACGGCATCCTCGTCACAGCTGGCATTATCGTTGTGTGTGGTGGGCCTTCTGCCCATCAGCTCGCTGTCTCTTTGGGGGAAATGTGCCCACAGTCCGAGCCGTTGCCCAGTCTCATCTTACAAAGGCCACAGATAGAGCCGGCGCTTATAACCCCGGTGTGAATCCAATAAAAAAAATGGAGGTCATGACTACAAAAAGTCGTTTGAATTTATAGGCTGCAAGGACTAATTTAATTAGTTCCATGAAAATCTCAATGTAAAGAGCGTGGTTATGAGCGTATCTGTGCTGCACTGCATGAACGCTGTGTTAAGAAGATCAAGCAGAGTGTAATTTTTACACCTATATCTCACTTCTGTGTCAACAGCCTCATGAAATCTCTCTGCAATAAACACCAGCTCACAAACTGGGGGCAGAACCACAGATGCTCTTCCTTTGTTTTGTGTTGACCGTTTGCTCCCTCTAGTGGCAAATCCCTGAACTGACACTGTTGCTGGTTGACTACAGTACGTTAAACCTCGTTTAGAGCAGACCAGCATGTCAGACTTGTCTCAGTCTAATCCGGCAGAGTCACTGAATTCAACGAGTTCCTGTAAGAAAAGCTACTAATGATTTGAGAAATATGTGGCTGGAAATGACTTTTTGATGATTTTGTCAAACTCAAACGACTGTATCAAGTCATTTTAACATACGTGATTTTAAACCACACTAATGAACATATAACTCAAAGTAAGCTGCACAACCCATATGTTTCCGAGTGATTTATTGAGGATGATAAATTGAGGTTGAGAGCAACAAAATTCAGGCATAAAGCGGTTACAGTGTCTTTTGAATACAACCCCCCTGCATCTGCTTCACTTATTTATTGTGCTTGAAGGGGGGGGGGGGGGGGGGGGGAATCTTAAAACCACCATTACTGCAAATCCTTCGCTTGCACACAACATTGATGGTGAATGTACAGCACTGACTTGCAAGGAGAAGGTGGTTGGCTTAAAACACGTTTGCAGTAGAGAAGCATGGTGGAGCATTGAACAACTTATTAAGAAATACTTCAGTCATGAAAAAAAAAATGTGCACACCTCAAAAGAGCCGGTTCCAATGCCTTCCTTTGGGGGAAATGAAATGACATACGAAAAGAAAAACTAAAAACATCACAATCTGCAAGACAGTTCAAGGCACATACACGATGAAACAACACAACCAAAAGACAATATACAACTATGAAACGGACAGTGATTCATTACATCAAACGTGATGGATCTGAGGTCAGTGCACTGTACAGAAGACGTGTTTTGTGGACAGATATAAGTAGTATTTAGGTGTGTCTTTGTCAACAGAATACTGAATTAAAGGGTGCAGATTAACTTAATTGTTTCAATTCCACAGGTAATGATTAATCTACTTAAAGTGTTTAGCCCATACTTTGTGGTTGAAACTATGAGTTCACTTACTCTGAGATTTATTATCACAGAACTGCTTTCAACACACAGAATCCTGCATACATTTCTGCTTTACAAAACGTTTCACAACAATTTAAACATCGTAACGGTTCCTCGAGACCATCGGGGACTCATCCACCGGCCGATCTCGATGTTGCTGCCCTTCTTTTTTCTTTTTTTGGTATTATCTCGCAGCAGCTGAAACATACATAACAACAAAGGCAAGTGATGAAATCACACAAGAATAAAACCACATCTGTGTGATAAAAAAAAAAAAAAAAAGGAGACCTTAATCCAACCCGAAAAACGCAAACAAATAAAGCTCTGATATGTGTTTTGAGAACACAAGTCAACACAAGACGCCAGTACAGGACATTAGGTCACCGGGGTTAGGAAGTGATGCCGACTCTTTCCCTCTTGCTCTCTGATCCAACAGTTCGTCTGGAGCCAGTCAGACATTGTTCGGAAATAAATCCTTAAAGTAGTGATTCTCAAGGGCACTCTGCCAAAAGTATTTGGGTTGAAAAGTTTCCAAGAAGGATAAAAATAATTTCAATAGCATTTAAGATTTTAAATGGGGGCAAGCAGTCTGCTTAATTGGTTTTGTGATGAAGATATTTAGAAGATTCTTCTCAAAGATACCTTCTGTAACAGATCCCATTAAACTGCTGCATTAAAGATCTAATGTGTAGGATTTGGCAGAATCTCACGGTGAGGTTGCAACCAACTGAATCTTCTCCTAGGACTACGGTGGCCCCATCTAGAGCCAGCGCTTGGTTTGTCCGTTCTGGGCTACTGTAGAAACATGGCCGCCGGCTCCGCGAGGAGGACTCTCTCCGTATGTAGGTATAAAAAGCTCTTTCTAAGTTAGTGAACACTCCCTGTGTGTGTGCCGAGTGTGGCATGTATGAGTCAGATAAGAATTCATAAAGCTACAATCCAAAGACGTAAAAACATAAACAAGTTCTTCCTCAGATAAATTCCTAAAGCATGAGTCCGTTTCCCTCTGCAGCTCGCGGCCAAGTCCTGTAGGGCGGATTGTATGAGGGAAGGAAGGTCGGACATTCAGTGCCCATAATACTTACTTTTTTCTTGGGTGGGGGGGAAGGCGCATCGAGCTTGTATACAAGCCACATATGACACATGCGGCCCCGTGGATGGGCAAATGCCCCCCCCCCTCGCCTGTCAGCATCTGGGCCACACTGACATTTACTGACCTCACAATAGCTGCTGTCCAAAATAATCTGTGTTTATGTTAGGAAGTCACTATCTTTCTAGCCCGGCTGCTTGATCGAGGGTGGGGTGAGGGGTGGAAAGAGGGGGGGGGGGCGCAAAATCACAGGAAACACCTTCTGTTGCCCAGCAAAGCCCCAAAAGCCCGTACAGTACAATGAGATATTAAAAGCCTGTAACTTCCCTGGAATCCCATGCGAGTCTGAGTCTGGAGAGAATGGACACACAGAAAGGACTTGGAAGCAACGCTCGGGAAGTAGACAGAAGGCAGCTCACCGTTTTCTTCTCCCGCCGACGACTTCACGCCGAGGAGCATGACACCGTCTTTGGTGCTTTCGGGTCTGCTCTGGAAAGATGCGCTGCAGAGAGAGAGCGAGAGAGACAGAGAGAGAGAGACAAAAGGGATGGTTAAGTGGTGTGCACGCTTTTCAAACACGGTCCACCACGACAAAAGTTCAAACTCACTTCTCCGTTCCGGTGTCAATGGTTTCTGTTGAAGAGAGCACAAGAGGCGACTCACTCAATGTCAACAATACAACATCTTTTTTGCCATTTCAAAATCAAACTTCCGAGCCGGCACGCGCACACGTGAGGACATTGTGCGGCCCGGCTTTCGCACGTACCCGAGTGATCGTGGATCTTCTTGCATTTGAATCTGAGGACGATGACAGCGGCAGCTCCCACCAGGAGGACGGGCAACAGAATCCACCACAGCCTTTTGTCTGAGGGGGGAGGTTTGACAGACGAGCATCTTTACATTACATGTCAATAAACTTCAATAAAGTTAAACTACAAAGTGCTATCAGTGAGAATCATTTAAGTGCTACCAAAGTGCTACTACGGCGCTACCTTCCCTATTCAAGGTATAGTCGAAAAAAGATATGTTTTTAGTTTGCGACGGAAGGTGTAGAGACTTTCTGCTGTCCTGATGTCAATGGGGAGCTCATTCCACCAATGAGGAGCCAGCACAGCAAAGAGTGTTTAGCTCGTAGTGACGGAACTACGAGCCGATTGGCAGAAGCCGAGCGAAGTGAACGGGCTGGGGTGTACGGTTTGACCATGTCCTGGATGTAGACCGGACCCGATCTGTTCGCAGCACGGTACGCAAGTACCAATGTTTTGAAGCGGATGCGGGCGGCCACCGGTAACCAGTGAAGGTCGCGGAGGAGCGGAGTAGTGTGGGTAAATTTCGGGAGGTTGAAGACCAGTCGAGCAGCTGCATTCTGGATGAGCTGTAGAGGTTGAATGACATTAGCAGGTAGACCTGCCATCTCCATGAATCTAGTCTGACTTGCCTCTGGAAGATTAATGTCCAACCAAATGATGGCAGACGGGTGATGTAGCAGCGACAGCACCTCAAAGTTAACCTTCAATGACCTTAAAGCTTCCACACCGTCGTGCCCGAACCATCCTTCCGTGACATGTTGTCAACAGTTTGCTTTGTGAGCCCAAACGGTCAGCCCCATGGTCCCCAATTGGGGGCCCATTTACACATGTAAAACCTTACAATAAACATGAGCAAATATATTAATGTTATAGATCAAATTAAACAAGAGAACTTGGGCTACAATAATCAGTAAGCCATTTCCACACAACTCAAACACCAACTGAAAGAATTATGAAAATATCATAATCATCATTTTGTCAGGAGTCAGACCACTCAGCACGTTTCCGGAACTAGCAACCCGTAGCTCGGTGCTATCAGAAAAATCCGGATAGCAAGAGGACTCCACACATATTCTAAATATCTTTTCAAAATCATTCTGCACCAAAGCATCACTGAGATATGAGCCAAAGAACACAGCAACATGAATCGCTTTAGCGCTTAGTCACAAATGTTGCTTTTCTTTGGCTTTTTTTTTTGAAAAAATATTTTGTTCTTCTTCTAATCAACAAAGACTGCTATATTTGGATGTACTGAACACCATAAGTAATATAAAAGTGAAATATATGAGAAAATTAAAATTGCCCAAATGCCCATTTCGCCTAATTTATCTGTACAAAAACCTCTCTAACTTTGTTCTGCTTTACTTTTTCAAAGTCACACTTTGTAGAGAGACTGTTCACATAGTGTGTTATGTTCTCTGCTGTTCTCTGCTGTTTCTGTGCATCCTTCCAAGAGATAATCATCCTGAAAGTGCTTTTCTTTCTAGGCGAAATTCAACTTTTGCTGTCTTTCATCTTTATTGACTCTTAACCTGTAACATATATACTAATATTTACACATCTGAACAGAAGCCCACATGTGTTGCCTTTATTATAACACCAACAATATTCAAATAGTCTTTGTGGTTGCAGAGAGACACCCTTTTTAGTTTGGGTATGATATTTCGAGCAGAAACCTAGAAAATAGCTTGTGGCTTAAAAGGTTAAAAGTGTTTGTGGGGCATGACTCATAAGTTAAGCAGAGTACAGTTGTGTACATTACCTGATTTGGGGGGTACTTTTTCATCAATGCCAGACGGAGAACCTTTCAAAACAAAGTGTTTTATGATTAAAAATGGTTTATGAATGGGCCTGATTTCATTTATTCATGACTTCATGTGTGGAATACCCAAATGCATTATGGTACAGTATGACATACCTGCACCTGTCTCCTTTTTATCCGGATGTTGTGGCGTCCCTGCATGTCTAGTGGTTTGTCGTGCTGCTGCGATATTGAAGTTAAGGAATTACTTGCTAGAGTAAAGCCATGAAATCATCTACAATGATTGTACATCTGCTTGACTATCAATCAACTATCCACACAGAAAGATACATTCATTCTTTAAATGTACATTTTCATGGAAGTGTTAACCTGTTATATTTGTAATATTATATTGGCATTAAGTATAAAAGAAGAAGAAAGAGAAGTGCTTGTTTTATATAGGGCAATGCATGTACACAATAATATACAGTACCTGGGGCAGGAGTAGTTGGACCTGCAAAAAAATAAAGATCATTTGAGTCAAACTTGGAATACTTTTCACATTTCATTTCTCAATCACTCGACATGTTTTTGAGACGGTCGAGTTATTACCTTTGGGACATACGTCATCACAATTCTAATTGGTTTAAATGTGGCTTTGAATACAGTTGGCATGCTGGATGTAAACGAGTACATCCAGCATGGACACGCCTTGCTCAAACTCCAGAATGTAATCATTTGGATGATTATGAGAAAACCACACCTTCACCAAATCTCTTCTCACCTCGAGTCCCAGCTGTCTCGACCACAGGGTGGTTTCCAGATCTTGGTTGCAAGCTGACATTTATCAAAGCTAAGATGAAAAGAAAAAGAAAAAAAAAGTCATGTAAATACAACAAATCTCTTCTTTAAAATGTTGGACATTACTATATGTATTATTCTATCTCTATCTTATTCTATCTCTTATTCTATTTCTTTGCAGCTGTTTTGCATCTTTTTGTAGTCGTTATTCATTGTATGTTTCTTTGTGGTCATTTTGGTTGGTGGTATGCTTCTGATTGACATGTTGTAGGTGGAGGCTGTACATCACCCCCAAACCCATGAATTCAAAGAAAGTCTCACTTTTACGGTCTGTCTGGGTCACACGGTGAGCTGCAGAGGTCCCCGTGTCTGCAGATGCTGCGGTCGGTGAAGCCCCCTTAGGCGCTAGGGTTGACGCCCCAGTTTCTCCTAGAAATAAAAGGGACATTAAAGAATCTTTTTCAGGAACATGGCCAAACAGGTCTACAAGGTGTATCGTATCTATCCATCTTCAGTCTCACTGTTCTCAGGAGTTTTGCTGGTGGCAACTCGAGGAGCAGTGGGAGATGCAGGTTGTGGTTTTGGGGGTGTTGCCTTTGTGGTTGCTATTGGGGCTGCGGTTGGTGCTGCATTTGGGGCTGCAGTTGGTGCTGCATTTGGGGCTGCAGTTGGTGCTGCATTTGGAGCTGCGGTTGGTGCTGCATTTGGGGCCGCTGCGGTTGGTGCTGCATTTGGGGCCGCATTTGGGGCCGCTGCGGTTGGTGCTGCATTTGGGGCCGCATTTGGGGCCGCTGCGGTTGGTGCTGCATTTGGGGCCGCTGCGGTTGGTGCTGCATTTGGGTCTGCGGTTGGTGCTGCATTTGGGGCTGCTGCGGTTGGTTCTGCATTTGGGGCTGCGGTTGGGGCTTTTGCTGGAGATATGCAAAAACAAGAGAAATTGACAAATAAATGGTTCTTATAATATACATATATATAAAAATCTTATCCACCAGAGAGCAAATAAATGTATTTCCCAAATGTAACTATTGCATTAATGCTATACTTACTTGTGGCTATCTTTTTGTCTGGGGGTGCTGCTGTCTCAGCCTCTGATGAAACTGTAAAGCAGAAACACAAACATTTGAGCGTTTTCTTTCTTTATTTTCTGTGCGAGAGGTGAAATCCCGAGCCAGAAGTTATTGTCCAGTAATCAGTAAACCACCATGCTGGCTCTTCTGCTTCATATCACCTGAGGCCCGAGCGCAGTATTATAAACTAATGTGCTCTAATTCAGAATGCCTCCAGTACAAAAACACCAGACACAGTTTTGTCCGTGCAAAACAATTTTTCCCAGACAGATTCTCTATTTTAGGTTCACAGTTGCATATTTACATGGTTCCTTTTTGGCACGGCTTTAAGAGCCCGGCGTGCGAGACAAAGGCCTGCCCCCTGCTCCAAGTGTCAGACTAGGGATGAGGAGTCAAGATAGTGGTGGAGGTCGCGGCGGCGTGTTGAGGTGGATTTCCTCTGCTTGAAGCGCTTCAGCAGTGTGAAGCTGCATCCTGTCACAGACTCACTATTGTTGTCCCCTGACCTAAGCAACCAAGCATCCTGTCTTCATTGCTTTCAGTTCGCATCCCATTCAACATCTTTTCTCACCGGACCCGTCCCTGAAGCACCGACGGCATGCAGCTCTGTGTGGTTTCCCGAGTCCCATCATGAAGAACAGCTCTTCTTGCCAGAGCTGTTTCCTCAGACTTTCGTGGGCAAGTCTAAAGCCCCTAGATCTTCCAGTCATTTCAGTTTTTTCACTCCAAGTGAATTTAAAGTTGTTTAAGTCATCCAAATCAAGGATGGGTTCACGTAGTCAGGTGTTAAGTAAACAAAGCCTACCTTTTTTAATCTGGAGTTCTAAGTCATCGCAAAGAAATTCAAACCAAGTCCTAAATACGTCACGTCTCCGGTATTTTGGTGCGTATCCTGAGTGAAGTCCCATAAGTCATTCGAGACAAGTCTTCAAGTCAAGCCTCAAGTATTTCGGGGCAAGTCACATGGCAAGTCCTAGTAAATGTGATAGTGAAGCCTCAAGTCATGTCTACTGTCCTTTGGGCAAAGTCAACAAGTACTATTTCAAGTCAGTGTTGAAAGGTCAGAAACCGTTGTTCATTTCCTCTTCATCGCTTTTCTTTATGTGCTGTGCAACAAAAGAACGGCTCCCGAAATCTGGCGTGTGAGCAGCAGCCAGGCCGAGGGTGTTTCCTCCAGATGCTCACTGCTACACGCTGGAAGTCGATTGGGTGCCAGTTGGGACATTTTGGTCTCATGTGTTGTGTCTGTGAGAGAAGGGGGCAGTTTGGTTCCCACTGGCTATCTGCTGTGAGATCACCTATCTGCACCACGCGGAAAGCAGATACAAGTCCTTTTACAAGGGAAAACCAACAAATCGAGAGCCACCCTTTTTCTTTTCTTCCCCTTTCCCTTGGACCAAGAGACACACATTTGGAAGGTTTTTTCATTCCTAAAGGTTTTGATTTGTGCTTTGTCTCTTATGCTCATATAGAAAATATATTCAACCTTCACTTTGACTAAATATACCAAATAACACACTACTTTTTTCTCTTTCTTGTTAGTACAAAGGACAACCAAAAGGCACGCACACACACACACAAACACACACACACACAGAGCTTATCTCTGCCTCAATTAACGGAAATACACCCCTTTGAGTGGACGTCTCTGAGTTACAGTTCAAAGTGTGAGTGCCTTTTGAACAACACTGTGATCTTTATCTTTGCACGTACCAAAATCAGGATAGAACATGAGTGAAACGTCATCCTTCGGAACAACTACCGCCGCACGACACAACAAAATACGCGTTCTTAATTTCTCACAATGGGGGCCGATCAACTTGATGGGAAACCCAAACTGTGGAAATGTTTTGGCACACATTTAAAAGTGTTTCACACATCAGTAAAGACGGCTATTTTATTCATCATCCCCCACACTGACAATGCACAGAAACAAGGGAAATAACTCAGACAGACGGCCCTCCAAACTGATTCTGAGAGATCTAACAACATGTATCGCAAGCAACAACAAAAAAAAGAAGCAGTTTGATTGGTTGTCCCCCTACCCGGTGTGAAGACATGGACAGATGCTAGCAGGAAGAGGACGAGAACACTGACGGTCTTCATGGTGATTCTGCGGCCGTAAACCCCTCCGACTTCTTCCTCGATCACCAACTCAGTGGCCAGTGGGAAAGGTGCTCGGGCGCTGCGCTGCTGATGCTTATTTTGGCACTTCCTTTGGATAAAGAAAGGGGAGGAAATAGACTGGCTTCCCTTCCTGACGTAAAACAAGTGGGTGGCCGTGGAGACCAGCACAAGGCAGTGAGCGAGCGCAGACCTACGTCCATTTAACCATTTAATGTGTTTTGAATGTTCAAAAACTTCCATCGCTTGTTCCCTTTTCTTTTTTTTCTTTCTTTCCCTGACACCACTTGACCAGTTGGGAGGAGACTGGTACTTACTGGTGCAACAACTATTTCATTCGTGATCCCTCATGTTAAGGGTGTCAACCAAGCGGGAAATAAACAACGTGGTATCCAGGGAACTGTGTGCGAGTAATTATATGAAAAACAACATACTGTGGGACCACTTGTACACACACTGTCCAACATTTCACATACAGACCCAAACCCATAAAACGTTGTTTTTGATAAATGAACAAAAACGATGGTTTTCTTCTACTGAACATGAGCCGTACTCAACAATTCTTACGTTACCACTCATTTCCCTTTTGACTACTTCTACGTCTTGTTGGTTTTCAGATTGTTCGTCCAGCTCCTGTGTTTGGGCCCTCACGAAAAAAACAGGAAGCCAGAGTTTACTTCCTTTCATTTGAGCATTGTGTTTGATTTCAGCTAAAGAGACCAAGGAGACACTTTGGTATGTGTACGCTGCTCGGCTAAACTGTATGTTAGTTTATGTTGCGTGTATTTTACATATTTAGACAACTGCGTCAGGAAGGTTGGATTTTACCGTCAGCTTGATCTTTAAGTACACATGGTGTGCCTGGCGATTTTGGAGGTTTCATTTCTAACACACCATTTCTACGAGGAAGAGCTGCCCTGAAGTAATAAAAACCAATCAAATCAAAAGTCTTGCAACATATGAATATGCCACATTCTATCTCTGTGTGGAGGAGGAGGCCTGCAGATCTCCATCTCCTGCGTTAAAAAAAAAAAAATAAAAAAATCTTGGCTTCGTCTTCGGAGTTTTAATCAAAGAAGTCACCAAAGGTTGAGGAAGAGGAAAAATGGTTTTCATTGCAGCTCGGGAAACAAACGGGTGATGTGAGTTTGTGTTTTCCCGTTTTCTTTGTTGGGAAACCACAAACCGTCACGCACGGCTTCATTCACTTGTGGTGTAAAAAACGCCCGTAGGACTATGTGTCTTATGTATTTGATTTTTATTGGACACGGTTGCATATTCATTGGCGGAGAACGGACAGCCGGAGTCACGCGTACACACACACACACACACACACACACACACACACACACACACACACACACAGAAGAAGCAGGTTGGTTTCAAGTTGAAATTCATGCACATTTTTATTGAACAGTTATATAAAATACTTTTCATAGTTGCAAGTGCATGCCTCATCTGCCAACTGTTTTGAAGTTAAATTACAAAAGCAAGGCTTCATGTCGTGTAGTGAATTACTTGGGCACTTAAGCAGTTCTTAAAAAAGATCAAAGTTGTTGTTTTTTTGTTTCATCTTAAAGTATTGAGCAGTATCAAACCTGTAACTGATATACAAAGCAGAGTTCCAAATAATAATAATAATAATAATAGTAATAATAATAATAATCAAATTACACTTTCTGTGGCACATTTACAAAACAGAACAAAACTGATTTACCTGTTATATAACACAAACAGCTAATCATGCATTTTTGAGTTACACATGTAACCACACACCTCACAAGAATTGTCAAACATGCTGAATTGGACTGTGTGCACTTACAAGCGCAGGTTAAAAATATGATTTCTCATCCATCTTAGATAATTAAATGCTTCAATTACAAAAGAAGTTGAAGGCATAGAGCATCATGGTGTTAATTGAAAGTATGCAGGTATACGTTTCCAGTATGTGTTCACGAAAGCGCAGTATATTTCAAAACAGGCCTCCACAGCCAAGGTATTCAGATTTTCTATTTCCTTTGTTTGATTTTTATAAAACATGCATAGGCAGACACTTTAAGTTTATTGTATTCTTTTTTTTTACACAATATAGGTTCTCTATTTGTACTTTGTTCGCAATATTTAAAAAGAGAAAAATGAACACTCAATTCCAGCAAGCCACAATAAAATTTACCCCCCAACCCCTTCCAAAAATGACAAAAAAATAAACATATTTGCAAATAATAGATAGATAAATGTAAATTCCAGTTATGAAACTCAAGAAAATAGGTATTCATTACAGAGTTGTTTAGCCATTATACAGAAAAAAATCAGGTCAGAGCACACACCAAAAGAACCTGAGGTAAGCATAATATGTACAACCATAAAACGTTCCATTATTTGGCATTTCGACAACATTGCAACATTCTTTTTAAGACTGCCTAATTAATTTCAGAGCTATTTTATAAGAGTAGCAAAAAAAAGTTATCAATAAATAGTCCTTATTTAGTTTGTACACCCATATATGTTAAAAACATTATCTCATGTTCTGTCCTTTTTAGTGCTGTATTTTTGTAAACGTACAATAGTTAGTAAGAAGTTACACGACTTTCCATTTCGGTGTAAATGAGCAAGGGTCTTTCAAGAAATAAAATAAAATAAAATCACCTTTAAGATCTCTTTATCCCCTCCCCCCCTCCCCCCTCCCCTCTCTGACATGGTGAAGAATCAAGCACAACAGAGGCCCGGCCGTTCAGACATGTGATTCGGCAATAACTTAGCAGATTTGACTATGAACTAATATTCTGAAGGCATATCCAAGGACTAGAAAGTGAGATGCCCCCCCCCCCCCCCAGTTTGAGTCATATATGCCTCCCCTCCTTCTCACACCTTCACACTTTGCCCCCTTTCCTGCGGCGGCGGGCCGTGATGACGGCCAAGATGGCGCCTGCCGCTGGCCTTCACTGGATGTTGTCTCCGCTGCTGGTGCTCCCTTTGGCGTCCGTGCCGTTGGCCTCCGAGGACAGCGCCTTGTTGAGGGAGTTGAGGCTGGCGTCGGAGGGCGAGGCGTCCCGCGAGGCGTCCCGCCGCGGCGGCATCCTCTCGTTGATGCGATCCAGACCCTTCGCCTCCGCGAAGCTGGTGATCTTGTGCTGGGGCGAGAAGCCTTTGATGGCTGTTGGGACGCAAGAAAAAGGGAAATAGGGGCGAGATCAGGAGCGATTTGAGAGGGGACGGGTTCAATGGTCAGGAGAATGGGGTCTCACTCGCTCACACTCACTCACACACACGTGTTGGTCTTGGAATTGTTGTAACAAAGAACTCTGAGGAGCTCGTTGGCTAATAACCGCAAGTCACCCGTGAAGAATGAGTAACTGAAGGGCCTGTTAACACTAACGATACCTGCATCATGTTGATCCACAATCCCATTTAAAAGGAATATAGAGACTGTCATTCTGGAAAATATGCTTATTTGCTTTCTTTCTATCTGCATACATATTTAAAAACGGGAACACGGCTTACCTGGCTCTGTCTGAAGGTAACGCATGCTGCCTTTTTAGCACCTCTAAAGCTCTCATGTTATATTAAGGTTTTTTTAATACCTAAGAAGGACTAAGCGTAAAAACAAAAAAATGTGACTTGTGGTAAAATACATAAGGCAGAATGCAGTCAAAAGTAATTATACCACTTTGCTGGTAGTTAGTGGCGCTAAGCTAACCGGCTGCTTACTGTAGCATTAAATTAAAAGCACAAACATTCAAACTCTATGCAAAGAAGTGAATAAGCACATTTCTCCAAAATGTACACCTATTCCTACGTGTTATATATATATATATATATATATATATATATATATATATATATATATATATATATATATATATATATATATATATATGTATATATATATATATATTCACAAATCTGTACTATTCATAAGGCTGAACTAAATCTCCAACTGGTGATGTAGTTGTTGCCTTATGTTGTTTATGACCCACAGCATATATTGTACAGCACATTTACACATTCATCATTTAGAGTGTTTAGTAGTTTAATAACAGAAGAACAATTACTATAAGAAGGGTATAACTCATTTATATGAAACGACAACACATGAACACCATTTATCAGAGTTTGAAAATGACATAACTGCACAGACAAAAGGGTTTAAACAATCCTTCTAAATCTATAGAGGGCACTCCTGGAATCAGGGTCAACAGGTTTTCACTGTGCCATGCTGGACTGAGTATCTGTGAAACGGCTTACTGGACAGAACTGGGCCATCTAATGACCATCTTGTACTGCCATTTTGTCAATCTTTAAACATTGTATGCAAACTTAAGTATGGAAAATATTAAATAATATCTCGACTTGGGCACATTTCAGAACACCTGAGGACCCCACACATCCAGATGGCCCTGCCACGTTACAGATAAATAAATAAAAAACGAAGAATGATCAAACAGAGAAGAAGAAGAAGAAAAAGAAGAGAAAAAAAACGAGGGGAGGAATAAAAATAAAAAAAACAACAAAAGACACGAGAGTGGAGCCCACTGAGACATTCACTTCCACAGACGAGAACCACGTTGAGACGGAGCTCACGTACAAAGACACTACAGAGGTACTCGGGGTGCTAACGACTTGTTGAGTCTGCTTGGAGCATGCAGCAATTTACGGGTTCACTGGAGGTTTACGGGGGTGGAGGCCACAATGCCATTTAGACTGGGGTTGAATAAAAACAAGATCAAATTCAAGTGAATAACGGAAAAAATAAATAACAGCTGGTTTATAAGAGCACCACTGCGTTGAGTAAACCCAGTCCGATACAGATACATGATGACAACAACGGCGTAACGTATGTGTCAACCCCAAATTGTTTTATTCAAATGGGATCGTAGTATTGTCTTATCACTCCACTATTCAGCGTAATCAAGTTTCATTTCAGCCCATTTAATACAAAATAAAAAATTGAAATTGAGTTACTTCCACCTCTCATAAGGGCTGGTGGGGGTCTTAATGGTGACAACAGGTATAAAAGACTCTTTACTAGAATAAGGAAGGGGTGGGCATAATTTCAGAAGACAAATTGGGGAGCTTGGAGCGGGGCATTGTGGGTAGCGTAGTTGTGTTGCTGCATAGCACAGGTCAGACACAGGTTATTAGCAGCTCACACTAAAGAACACAACACAGCGGGGCCACAGAGGAGCCACATGGAGAGAGCAGCAGAGTCTCGACACAACAATGGACGCTCCTCTATTGGGCTAAAGAGGAAGTACTGGACAATTCCAACATAAATAGCAGCTGAATAACTACTATTTAGCCCGCAGTTGAGGTCGTTCTAGCGCCAGCGGCGATGTAAATACAAATTATTTAGGGGGGGGAAATCCAATTTGGATTTCACAGCCTCCTGTGGAGCGTTTTAAGTCTATTTGAATCAGATTCAGCTTTAAAAGATAACTGCGGTATTATTACATTAATACAACAGCAACAACGATGCACAACTGCTTCAGTCGTTTCAAAGGGGAAATGCCATGAGGTGCTTTCATAGCAAGACTCAACTGTATTGTGTGAGGGCAGAGCAGGCGGTACGCGCTCTGAAATGGAAGGCGCGTTTGTTTACGGGTCTCCAGAACTTCAACAGCTTGAGGTGAGAAAACAAGCGCGAGACTGTTCACACAAATCTGACGATTCCTTCTGTGTCTGCAGTCTGCACTGGATGAGCTGTCGGTACGGTAGTGCTCTAGCGGGGCCTCTGGTATCTGGTTAAAAAAAAAAAAGGAAAAAAAAGAAGCTCTCTGTAGTCGCCAGATGACCCGATGATGCCCAATTATTTACACCTCCCACATTACGGGAGTGTGAATGTGCATTTCCTCAAGAACGCAACCTCCGTCCTGAACGGATGCTCTGATAGTCTTCAATGGAAGATGCCTAAACGGTGATATTTTAGTCTTGCTATAACGGTATTATAGCATGTCGCCTGGACATATAGACTCGGGAACTTGTCTAGGAAATGCAAAAGTACATCGTCGAAAGCTCGCATACATTTTGTGTGTGCGTCGACTTGTGAAAAATTAAAAGCACTTGCTTTGCACTCACTCAAAATCAGCGTGACTTTGACATCTGTGCTATGAAATCCATTCCCCTTTAAAACATTGTGTGACCACAGGCTTTTCAGAATTACTTACTTCCTTTTCTCTGTTAACACTAAGCCACATTTTGTTAGCCCAAACACCCAACACACTCTAACCAAGCACCAGCGAGATGAATGAAAACCCAGCGGAGCCCCCTGTCCATTGCCATGGAAAGCAACGGGAGAGGGCAGCCAGACCCATTTACCTTCGTCAGCCTCAATAGCTTCAATAGTAGCTGAAGAGAAGAAGAGGGGGGTTGCAAAAAACGAATGAGAGAAGTGAGCACAGGAGTTCATTTTGTCCTAGGTACAAGTCAATGAGCAGCAAAGGCAGCCAATGCCGACAACAAAGGTTAGCGTCATCTCCACATTTTTATGACAAAGGACACATGGATGTTAGCAGAGAGGAGGAGAGGGGAGGAGGAGGGAGAGGAGAGGAGAGGAAAGGGATGAGCCTTAGCTGTAAGATAAGTTCCAGATCTGTAAAAGGGAAGGTGACACATGTTTGTGGCCGCGAACGGCCTCATGGAGAGGATGGCGTCTGTGAGGTACTTTGAAAAGTCTGACGAGGTCTGACAAACGAATCGATGCGGTGAGAGAACACAAATGGATACGGCGAGGACGAACACTGAGAGCAAATACCACAGGTTAAAGCTGGAAATCGATTAGTTCTTAACCGTTAGCGCAAACCAGGCCAGACATGGAGAAAGGAGTGGCGAAAGAGGACGAATGGGGAAACAGGTGGTGGTGGTGGTGGGTTTGGTGGCTGTGGCTTAGTCGTGGATGTGAAGCCGAGGCGTTACCGTCGTGTTGTGTGCAACATGAAGCAGCATCTGGAACTGCGGGACTAGCATCTTTTGATATGAAATATCAAAAGATGCTTACTTTTGTGAGGGTGGGGTGTGGGGAGGAGGTGGGAGGAGGAGGAGCAGGGGAGAGAACACCTTTTGGCATTTTAACCACTTACCAATCTTTTACAGTCGTCCTTGAGATGTATATATATATATATATATATATATATATATATATATACATACATATATATATATATATATATATATATATATATATATATATATATATATATATACATATATACACACACACACACACACACACACACAGTACAACGTTGTAAATCAGCTTTACATAAAGACGGGGATGAGGCAGAAGGTGAAAGTAAAGTAACGGCTGTACAGTACTGAAGCCTACAGGACACACTACCATGAGGATGAGATCACAAATAAGGCACGAGAGCCGCACAGTGTGAACGGAATGGCTGATGGAGTCAACATTACAGTAGAAGCACACTGGCGTCTGCTTAAAAAAAAAGGAGGGGAGCAATGTGATTCTACCAATGTTGAAACAGGAATCTGTGAACATCACTCTACCTTCGCCAGGGTTCTCTTGAGTGTCAGCTGCTTCACATTTGGCTTCGATTACAAATGCTCTTAAACTCACATAATCATGTGTTAATCCTCGGGACCACCATTTGTATACAGGCCATCGGCAGAAACACAGTGGCTTCAAAGTCCTCATGAAACTCTAAATATACAGTTAATGTGGGGTAAAAGCCATCTATTAATGACGCTGTTTGTGTATGGATATGATCCAGTCTATGAATTTATAGCTTTGTTTATTACTTAAATCTACATCCGTACAGGAGAGCATCCCGTACTCCCTAAATCGAGATACGCAGAATTGCCAACTTTGTCCGGATGTTATTTCCAATTTGGTCACTTCTCCTCCAAGAGGAGGTCACAATGCAATTTGAAGCTGGGCCCAGCTCAGAACCTGCGCTCCGTGTGTAGTTTCCATTACACGGTTTATGGAAACCACGGAAACCGCGGGACCTTCTTCTGCTGTTTGCAGCAAAGACTTCTCCAATCATTCTATCTATCTCCCAATGTTTTAAAGCTTAAACTGAGTGCTAATGTGCTTTAAAACGAAACTATGGAACTTTAGAACGTAATAAAGACTTATCCTTTCATGAAAAGTGATCAAACAAATTTAACTCTTGCTCAGTTACATTAAAGGGCAGACTCACCCGACCAGAAGCTTCTAGTGGCTAATGATGGAAAACTCTAAAGTTTTCTAAAGTCTACCACACTTACACTCTCATTTTAGATTTGATCATTATCCCATGATCGCTACTGGTTTCCACTGGCTTTAAAGTAAAGAGGAACCTATTCTTATGAAGATAAGAGATATTGCATTCAACACAAAAAGCGCTAGCTGATGCGTGAGAACCTGTGAGAGGAGAGGGACGTTGTCTGGATTTCTGCTTCGTTTTGTAAAGGAAAGGCAGACGGCAGTTATCCCCCTTTCGTTCACAGTTGCTTGTGTCAATTCCAATTCATCCTTTTGGATCGCAGAGAGTCCCGCGTCTATCCGGACGGAGCACCGCTGAGATCCACAACTATAGCGCTCACAATTTGGACAATAAAGTGGACCATTTCTCTCAGGAGTTACCGGTAAATTTGAAGTGTTTGTAAAAAAAAAAAAAAAAGAAGGAGAAAAAAAAGGCGTTTCCAGAAGGCTTTTACTTCCTTGCCGCGGGAGTGTTTGGAATTCAACATAAGAGGGTGGACTGAACTCTAAAGCTTGTCTCACAGAAAAAAGAAAGAAAAATATAACAACACAACAGAATACTTGCACAACCGATTATACCTGCGGTTTCTAGAAAGAAAGGAGAAAGAAAAAGATACAGGTAATATTTGAGATAAAAAACAGTGGAATATAGAAAGAGACGGGGGCGGGGAGATTAATGCGAGACATCAGGAGGGGGAGACACACTAGAGAAGACAAAGGGACAAACAATATCTGCTGAATGTATGTGGCGTTGCTTGGGAAGAGGAAATATAACTTGATATGCTATCGTTGTTTATCCAGGGGGGAACAAATACGTCAAAGAAAGCTTCATAGAGCAGCTGTTATTGCTTAGATGTATTCAACTAAAACATGCGGTATAAAAAGGATACTAGGAAGCTTCCAGAAACATTTAACTTCTCTTACAGGCAGCAATTTGACATTCCTGGACGATCACTGAGGGGAAGAGGGGAAGGAGTCTCTATATATATATATATATATACACACACACTGTCCCCTAAACACTGAGCTAGCACTTTATTCAGGGTATCGCTGCGTAAGGGGAATTCATGTGCGAGAGGGAATCCGTTGTGGGGGCCAAAGCTGGGGGTCTCGGGGTACTCGGTGACAGACTTACCATTCTGCAGCTTTTCTTTGCCACCGGACAACACTCCGCTTGGTAGCATGCCTGTTGGGGTCAGTCCCTTCAGCGTCAGCACGCTCTCACTCTCCTCTCTGAAATATCGAGACGCATGTGCACACGTTATTTACTCCAGTACGTACGACTTCCTTGGAGGATATTTTTTAAAGAAAGAAAATGTTTATTGTGTTTTGGTTAATCAATAAATAAAAAAAGATATATACATATATATTTTTTTGCCACTTGGGGGCAGAGGAATCAGCTGAAACCACAACAATGACATGAAGTTGATTAACTTATTAGCAAAATGTGCCTTTTTTTGGACACATCAAGCAGAGATGTTGCATACATTGTCATATTCATGTAATGTGTTTATGTAACTTTGTAACGCTGTTCATTCTGTACACATGACATCTATTGCTTCTGTCCATCCGGGGAGAGGGATCCTCCTCTGTTGCTCTCCTGAAGGTTTCTTCCCTTTTTTCCCTGTCAAAGGTTATTTTTTGGGGAGTTTTTCCTGATCGGATGTGAGGTCCTGGGACAGGGATGTCGTATGTGTACAGATTGTAAAGCCCTCTGAGGCAAATTTGTAATTTGTGATATTGGGCTATACAAAATAATCTGAATTTAAATTGAATTGAATACATTAACGTTCATTTAAAGTCGTGTTTTCAGCCACCGAAGCAAGCCCACCAACGTGGCTCTGTTAGCCGCTACAGGGCTCCACTATGTTCCCTGGCTAGTTGCTAACTTAGTCTGTGTGTTGTTTGGTGTGAAGGGGGTTCGTCAGAGCCTGAGAGCATTGAGACTGAACCAATTCAGTAAAGTCAGGGCTGGGAAACACCAAAACAACGAGCTGAAAGACGCCAAAACAATCCGTCGAGCTGAAGGCGAACTGCAGAGCCGGTTGATACATCTCTGTGGGTTCGTCCCAACAAAAGGACACCTTTCAGATGACACAGGGTAAGTGGTGGCAGAATCAACAGGACGCAAGGGAGTGTGGTCATGTTTGCATACCTGAGCACAGAAAACACCCTGGCCATCTTGCCAATGGCGCGAATCTTGTTGCGGATGACCTCCTTACGGGCAGAAGCTGTGGCACCTGGAGGGGTCAGAGGTCAGACACCGTCATACAAGCCGTGACTCGCGCATACTAAAACACGTCCTGTGGAAGTGCAACACAGACTTCATTGTCTGCTGTTCCGTGTGTCCCATAACGTTTAGTAAATGTGGTAGGATGGAGTATTTTGGACGATTAATTTGACCTGGAAGTGTGTCAGATGAACGCGATGCAAACATAGTGAGGTTACTGAAGTTCAGCTCATGTGAAGTCGCATGGATCCGTCCACACATCACAACAACTGAGTAATTCTCAGCATTACAGTGCACTCATGCTGCCTGTCTGTATTGTACCATTGGTGGTCAGTTGAAGTCCCTTCAACTCCTACACACTATTTTTTCGCCAAATAGTACTGAGCACCACCAAACCTTAACTCGTCTGTAAATGGCCGGGTCCATGTCAGATGATATATATGTATATATATATATATATATATATATATATATATATATATATATATATATATATATATTTTCCTGTGTTGTGTTTTGGTTTCGGAGACTCTAACAGGAATTCTCCTGAATTGGAAAACAAAACGTTGTTTAAAGAGACCTTTTTCTTTTGTTGAAGAATAACAAGTTTCAAGGCCTCAGGGAGCCAGCTTGGAAAATGCATGAAGTATGAAGGATGGAAATGAAGCTGATGTGTGGTTGAAAGGCTGCGTAAAGGAAAGAGCTGGCCGTCGGATGCCTAGTTGAAACCTCTCTTCCACTGTTATATAAACCATCAAACCATTATTACGTCGAAATATGTTTCTCCACAGGATCGATGACCTGCAGTAACACCGCGTAGTTCAGCACATCTATTAGTGAAGCTAATCTTCCTGTGAATCTTTTTTCTTACCGACACGTCTTTGTGGTAAACAATTAGAGATCAACAGAAAGCCTCAGTAGTCGTGTTAATAGGTGTTTTAAACAGTGCTGTTAGTTGTCTATCTATGTACCTCTGCACACACCACCGCGGCTAACGTTTGTACCTTTTTTGGGCGGATATATTAGCTGTCCTTCTCATGAAACACCCCCAGAAGAGAAGACAAGAGAAAGGACAGAGAGATCAGTGGATGGCCGTAGAATGAAAGATGAGGTGGTGGAGAGGGCGCAGGCGGCGAAATAAGAGGCAAGAAAGCACAACAAGTGTAAAGTAAAGCGATGCCGTGAACATAAAAACTCTGGAAAACATAGAAAAGAGAGATTAGATGAGGCAAACCAAGGTAGTGACCACATCACAGCATGAGAGAGAGAGAGAGAGAGAGAGAGAGACAGGAGGAGAATGCAAAGGAAATGTGTGAAAAATATCAACATAAATGGCAATTGGAAACCATGGAAACAATAGTCGATACATAGCAGTGCAACAAAGGGATTATACTGGCACAGAAAACAAGATCATGAGTGAAAAGACAAAGGAAAGAAAGATCCAAATGGCAACGCAGTGGAAATACATGAGAGATCTGAAAAAAAAGAAATGAGCTCAAGACGGAACAGAAAGGTGAAAGTGAGGGTGAGGAAACTCAACGAACGAGTCGGACGAATATGATGAGACGTTCAGGGACAGCTAATTATTGGAAGGAATTGTGACGCAGTCCAAAAAAAAAAAAAATCTACGGAAGCGTATCGCTGCCATGCCAGGAAAAGAGAAATGGATCAGTATCTCCTCATAATGTGAGGAAATTGAACTTTTTTCATGTTGCAACGTGACGCTGATCCGGCATTCGCAGACGTACAAATATTAATTGATTAATTATACCTTTTCATATGGAACCTATTTATATTCCCTGATTATTCAATCATATGAGCTTGATTTCAAATCAGCTGAAGGAACAGGAAGCATTTGCGTTTTCCAAACGTGAGTACGCTGCACCCCTGGGTGCTGTTTACATCAGTAAACACAAAGAGAGAGAGAGAGAGAGAGAGAGAGAGAGAGAGGGAGGAGGTGGAAGGACTGGTGAGATCATTTCCTGTTTGGCAGTAAGGGGTGTGGCAGGCAGAGGGAAACTGCTCATGTCACTGTAGATAAGCTGTGACCAAACAGATTTCCCAAACCTGCCTCCATTATGTGATGATAAGAAGCACGATTACTGTCTGACTAACTGAGCTGTTTGAACCCAACACCACTTGCACCACAGACGGATCCAGTAGAACTAAACCCCTCCAACAAATCGTATTTCAGGCATGTCCACACTTTCAAGGCCTTACATTTGGATTCTTCGACCCAGACTTTCTAAGGAGTCGCTGGGTATTTAAAAAGAAGTATTTTTGCAAGAACGGTTTGTTGATTCGACTGAGCGTCACGTGTCAAACTGTTTCTGGATGGTCTCTCTGTTGGTGAGATGGTGAAGAACGTTGAGACAAATGTAATATGTTGAAACCGAATGCTCTGAAAACTGGGCAGAGCAGCCGTGGTAGGTCGGAAAGAAAAAAACCAACCCTAGGACGTTTTGAATGAGTGTGTGTCCGGCGCTCCCGCTAGCAGAGAACTCCCTCTAGTGGAAAGAAGGCAAACTGCAGCAGGGAACTGTCGCGGATGCCATTTGTCTGCCGCGCTTACCGTCCATCTCCTCGTCAGTCGTCAGCTCATCATTGGAGCAGATGCTCAATACGTTCACAAGCATCTCAGTCACTGTCAAGAAATCAGGAAAACAGATATTTTACAACATGACCCATGTTTTTAAAAAAAAATGTCTTATACACATGAGTAATCGTCAAATCTGTGCATGCTTTCCACCCGGTAAAGTGTGTCTGGGGGGGAGGTGTCTAGCCACGACGGGTCAAGCGGCGCTAGTTAGCCCCCCCCCCCCCCCCGGTGAGCAGTGTCCATCTGTGACTTTGCAAACATGGCTAGGAGTGGCCCTGTGTGGAAGGGTCACACCCAAAATAGGCTTCCTGGAGTGAAGTGTGTCAGCCATAGTTATGTGTGATTCACTGACACAGATGTGTCACCGGCTTGACAGTGGGGTGGTCAAATGAAATTAAATAAGCCTGGAACAATCTTCAAGGCCGCGAGGGAACGCAACACTCTGCTCATGTTTATAGACATTTTTTAATTTTTTTTGATTTTCACTGACTCGCACTTATTGCTGATTTGCAGGATTTGGCTTTGTGTGTCTCTGGTTCATACATCTTGTGTAGTAAATATTGTATTCATGAACCATAGAGTGTGACATTCCCGGGCCATTTTCATTACCGACTGAGGAAACTAAATGTGATTTACAACTTCGACGGTGCATTTGGTTAAACACGGCTTGTACTCAATGTTCTCATTGGATGTATATTACATCAAAAGCGCACCGAGAATGTGTGTGTGTGTGTGTGTGCTCACCCTTCTCCCCGACGAAGGGCAGGGACCAGGTGAAAACGTCCATGAAGTTGGGCAGCCAGTAAGGGTGAGGTGAGCAGTTGAACTGTCGGATGTTCATTACGTTGTTCTCGTACTTCAGCACTGCCGCTGTGGGAGGGCAAGAAAAGACGGTGAAAGGTGCTTGTTAACATAATGTCCAAATGTGTACGGGCAAGTATGAAAACATTTCGTGGACACACAAGATTAATAATAACCACGAGAGCTATGATGTGTTCGTCAACATGTCCCATGGTCTGGTTATTTTAACATGTGCGTATAGATGTTGGAGCTCATCTCCCCTTTCGTCTTCTGTAGTTTAAATCCATACTGCAGTCCACATTTCAACAGACCAAGAGAAAGCATCAGATCCGATTATGGTCCAGGTCCATTACCAGCCGCCATCCTGCTCCCAACCACCACTTAAAAACACTGCGTGGTCTCGGCAGCTTCACATATCAAGGTGCATATCCCACCGACGGACCGTCCAACATGTCATTAGCCCGGAGAGAGTTACCCACAAAGCACTCTGCCGAGAAACAAGACGGTAAATACCAGCATCTGAGGAGCTAACGGGACGCGCGCTAAACATATCCAAAGAATGGTTAGACGGATTGTTTTGGACACAATTTTGGAGCAAAAATATTCCTCACTTATTTGTTAATTGACATGTCACACATGGTCATTTTGTTGATTTATGTGGTTTGTTGAGCTATTGCCAGAGGACACTGAAGCATTTCTTCTTTATTTATTACAAAATTCCACATTGCTACTTTACGTTGAGTGTTAATGTGAAAGGATCTTGGCTGTTTTTGTTGTTTACCTCTCCTGGTTAAGGAGTCATTAGCTGCATGTTCTGTGACTGAAGAAAATCAACACTCGCTACAGAGATCCAATTGGCAAAATAACAAATGAGAAATAGTGTAAAGCGGCCAAAACGTCAGTCAACCTCTGGGTGATGACGGTGAATAAAAGGATCCGGCGTAGAACTACCAACACATAAAAACAAACATTTTAAGGTGAATAGCCTCACTGAGAGAAGAACTAACGCATCTGCATAATTGCAAACTGAGAGATGTGTAAATTGAGGCTCTCAAATTGCACATGCATCAAAATGAAGGTAACCAGGGTTGGGTGTGGGGGCGGGGGGGAGGAGAATCAATCCCCGTTTTTCTCTGCTTTGGAACATTTCCTCTGTGTATTGATTACCGCCCCCAGTCGGTGAAGCGTGTCTGTCATTCCCAGGATTGGATTCGTGAATAACATCACGGAAACCCACAGCTCAGCATTTAGGCTCTGTAGCACTTTTCATTAGTTAACAGAAAACCATCAATTCCTGGCGAGGAGGAGGAGGGGGGAAGGAGAGAATGGCCAGAGACAGCAGGGATATTAGTTATGCACACTTGTATGGCCGTCGGACGATTGATATGGAACCATGAGCTGCTACTGCTCACTTCCACCGGCCTGCTTTTGCCATCATGAAAGTGTTCCTTTGGACATTGCTTCAAATGCTAAAACATGTACAAATATATGTGCTACATCACTTCTAGAATGTACATGACTAAGTTTGCTTGAAGGAAGTCCAACAAATGGATTTATTCTCCTGAAATTATGTTTTAAAAAAATATACTCAAATGTATCTCTTTGGAACAATTAAAAATACTAATGTAAAAAAAACTCCAGTGGATGTGGGTTAGGTTGGTGTCCACAGTAAGGGTGCGGGAAGGAAGGGTTTGCAGAATATAAAGCAGCAAAAACAAAATTAAGCTGTTCGCCTGCTGCCTTTAAATGAGACAGGGTGCATATTGAGTGTTTCTCCGTGTGCCATATTCAGCATATATTTCGAGACTGCCCTCTCATAATCACATGGTCGCTGTGCCCCGCTGACATAGAAACCACCTCCCAAATACTGACCACAGAATGCCCCGTGTGACCTCACGCATGATTAAGGCACGGTGCGAACGCGGGTGCCGAGCAAAACATGAGAGCCACCAGTCATAAATATACCCATGCTGTATATAGAAGGCCCAGCCTCTTGCATACGCAAGGCCAGTCTGGTGGCCCAGATATGGGGAAAGCGGACACCACGGCTGGGTCACCGTGGGGGACTTTCCTGCCTCGGCCTCTCTCTCCCTCTCCGGTCGGGAATAGCTCATCAAACCTGGCATCCCAAGCAGCTAAAACACAAATGGGGTCAGGAAACATCCTGCTAGGCCGGAGTTTGCCCCAGTGTGTGTGTGTGTGTGTGTGTGTGTGTGTGTGTGTGTGTGTGTGTGTGCGTGTGTATGTGTGGAATCGATGAGGCATGGTAATGCATATAGTGCAGTAACTATGCAATCAAAGTGGTCCCTTAAGTATTCCAAAGCATTACATTCCCCTGCCGTCACCTCTTTATCGCAGGCTGCACAGATGAACACACACCATACAGAAGAAAAAAAAATCTCCTGTAGGGGAACATCCACGTACTGTATAATCACTGTGCCGTTATTATCGACAGCAGCAAAACACAATGACTCAATCCACTCAAAAAAGCATCGCATTACCCTGAGACACACACACACACACACACACACACACACACACACAGGGTATTTATGCGCGTGCGTGGAGGCAAGCAGTTGCCCGCGTGGGCAGGCCTTGAATAAACATCACATACTGCATAAACATGGTCGAAGCACTTGATTGAATGCAGCCACAAAAGCCCGGAGGGAAAAAGCCCGCGTGGGGGAGAAGGTCAGCTCCCCCGCCGTCGCTCCGTCAAATCGGATTCCCTTTATAAAAAATGAAAAAAAAGGAACAGACACACCCGACAACCTCCCACGTGCAACACAAACATGGTCGTCGAGCTCTGGGTGAGAGGAGGTCAAGGCCCATGTTTTTTGTAACATTTTTTATTATTATATATATATATTCCATTTAACATGCGGATATAATGGGGACAAGAACAACACGTCGCTGCCTCCCCACTATCCATACATGCCATACAACCCATTTCATAAAGATGATACGCTCATCCAGCAGGAGGGCTCTGCCTTAGCGGTGACCAGCTGTGAGCTGCGTGTTCAGCACTGCGCCTCCGCCACTAGATGTCTCTGCTGCTCCGGTGGCGGCTGGCGGGGTAGCCGAGGCCAAGCCTGCTGCCACGGTAACACAGATATTGCGAGGCGCCGCCCGCTCATAAATTATTCAAAAGGGAGTGCCTTGAGCCGGTTTCCCCGGTAACGAGGACTGTTAAGTCTGCTTTGAGGAGAGGGGGAGATTCCCACTGTCCTGACGCTTAATGCTGACTGCATATCTGTCTCTGAGGCCTCTTGGATCAAGTTCCACTGGATTAGTATTCCAGGCCGACCGTTTTAGACCTTCTCGGTGCATTACATTCAGCGCTCTCCACACATGGATGGTGGGGACTGACTGTAGTCTGTGTACAGTTGAACGATGCATGCATGGTTTCCAATTCATTCTCAGTTAATAAATCAATGGGACCAGTTGTAGCCGCACGGCGTCGGGACAAAACACCTCGTCGTGTCTGACAAATGACTGGCCGACAACACGTGGATGACGATTTCAAGATGATGACGGTGTGAAAATAGCATCTGAAGTGAAGAATGAAGAGTCCATTTGGAATATACCATAGTTCCAGATAAAGAAAGTCTTCCGACTCATAAATACGTTGAGAAAAATGAGTGTAGTAACAGAATTGAGGGAACCTCGACAACACCCAATCCGACACACGGCGCTCACCAATGACCCACAACTGGGCATATATTAGACTGTAATTACTTTAAGGACCAAGTCGAGCCTGTCCTGCATTAAGTTGTTATTATTTCTTGTTTGATGCTGCATGTTTACAGGAAACTGAAGGGAAGCCCAGTAATGACCAGAGCGATAACAGATGGGTGGGCATCTGTGCCAACGATACTCTTCTCGCTGTCACCCGTGACAAGTGTGTGTGTGTGTGTGTGTGTGTGTGTGTGTGTGTGTGTGTGTGTGTGTGTGTGTGTGTGTGTGTGGGGGGGGAGTGAATTCCCCGCTGCGCTGGCGTCATCACTGCTTCCATCCTGCGATTTATTCCAGCGGCAGGGGCCAAGAGCCAATCACGTCACTCCATTTCCTTTCTCTTTAAATCCCAATCAGCACGTGACCGCAGGAAGGAAGCGGCGCAAAGAGGCCAACTCTGTTTGACCCGCGAGTGAACCAGAGGGATGTCCTGACCCCCTTCTCTTGGAGACCGCTCAATCCTCTTTAAAAGATCAAATAAAATCATCGGTCCATTCCGGTTTCCACCTCCTCGTTAAACAACAACACGAGAGAGGAGCGAGACATTTATTTGGTTATACAAGGTTTAACAGGTGTGGGATGACTCTAACCCAATCAATCCTTTAGTGTCTCAGCGGTGAAAGAAAAATACTAAATGAGCGTCAACAGCGTTGCCAACACCACTGTCATTTAGCTTTTATTCCATCAAAGCACCACGTCCATTAGGATTCAGTTGTTGGCTTTCGGGGGCCAGTCAATAATGATGCAGCACAAAACATTCCATTAATACAAAACCGCAAGCAATCTTCAAATTGTGCAACTGCCAACGACACCCCCTCCTCCTCCCCTCCCTCCCCCCCCCCCCCCCCCCCCCCCACCACCACCACCACCACCACCACCACCCTCCCCCCCACCGCTCTCCACTGCAGTCCCTTCAGAACTCGAAGCTCAAACAGTGAAAACTGCTAAATCACTGCTGCTGTGTTTTCATTTAACACGGCTCCCCGGCCAGCGCTGGAGTGCAGGGGTGCCGTGTGCAGGGGTCAGCGATGGACAGCCGGTCACCGCCTGACACTTACTGCAAAGCCAACAGTTTGACTTAAATGACGACGGATTGATGGGTGGCATCCCCGAAGCTGGACTTTATCTTTATAGAATCACATCCTGAGCATCCTTCATGTGTCGATCGACCCGACTCAGCCACAAGTCCACTTTACCTCTTGTGGAAGAGTTGTTGTGGTGCCTCATAGATAACCCCCCCCCCCCCCCTACCTTGGAGGAGGCGCCCCGCACTTCGTGGAGACGTCTCATTGGTTAATCTGGCCATCTCCCTGCACTATATTGATGGTGCCTGCTGATGCCCCCTCCCTCCCCTTTAAGATTTATGTGCCCACTCGATTGGCCATCAATCACGGTACATGCTCAGTGGGCTTCCAGCTCTGCCAAGACACTAAGAGTAGACCGATTCATTACAGAGGCTCCACCAGTGAACCCCGCCCACATGACTGATTAGAAGAGCATCAACAGGACTGATAGGACTGTATCGGCTAGATGTGCTAGTTGTGCTAGTTGTGCAGCTGTGTGGGGGGGGGAAATGCATCAAGCAGACGGTTGATAAAGGGGATTTGAAACCAAGTAATTACATAACCACAACTTGTTGAAGTTTTAAGAGATGTGACATGACATCTCTGGCTAGACATTTGGCTTAAGGGATGTTTATTTGCTCTTGCTCCTGTATTTGACTATTAAGCCAGAGGTATTGCAGCTTTATGACAGATTCAGCCAAAGGGGAGAAGTGTGTCTCACACTTAAGCAGAGAAATAAAGAACATGTCGTCCTGCCGGGAGGGATGTATCCGTGTGCCGGATTGAAGTCAGTTCTAAAATCAAACACAGAGTAATCTTTTTCTTTCTGATAAGCACTCTTGCTCTGGCAGACCTTTTATCAACTGAAGGTCAGCCAGCTGCAGCTTAGAAAAGGACAGCAGACCAAATCATTTTCCATATTGAGCTCGAGAGGTGTAAATGATTTGCCGTGCAATTGGCTGCCAAACCGGGGGGGGGAAAACACACGTTTGTTCATATTGTGTTGCGTGTTGATCACGAGCCCTCGAAGATTAGTTGGCACACAAATGGGATCCCGATAATAAACAACAAAACAGATGGGCAAAAATGTGACCTAAAATCTCAAAACCTAACCATATACACCTGCGAATGGGGAGAAAGACAAAAATAGAAAAAGGGCAGCCCTCACTCCCCCCCCGTGTGATTTATTCAAAACCAAAAGCATTGCCCTATAAAGCTCTGTTATGGCATTTCATCACGAGAGCAATTGCAAAACAGCGTGCACCATCACTCCTTCCTTCCCATTTCCATTTCCTGTGGTTCGCCCATCACTGCCCCCATCCAAACATGCCCCCACAGCCAAAGCAATATACTGTCTGTTCTAGGGGGGGGGGGGGGGGGGGGGGAGTGCTGACTCACAGCACAGAGGCAAGCCTATCTTGCTGCGTCGGCACCGTAGCACAGCGTAGGGTGCCACCGGGCGCCGAGTCAACCGGCACCAGGCCACTTCATTTCTCACCGGCTTCGTCCCTGAACCGACGCGATCAAAATCAACGGTCGCAGAGATTTGTGTTGTCACTGAACAAGTGCAATGTCGTAACCAAAATGTTGTGCACAACCGCACACACATGTAGAGGTGGAACTTCAGACTCATCAAGACCCTTTTGATACTGGAAAGAAAAAGGAAATCCTCAAAGGTATGGCGTTAATTAACATTTCTCAAAAGGACAGCAAGACACATTATTTATTTATGTTCTAGGGTGGAATGCATTTATCAACATTACTGTAAATGGGCCGATGCTAAACACATTTTTTTTTCTCAGGCGTCAGACGCCTAAACCAGAGGTACAAACAGGTGGGCTTGGGAGTCCCCAGTAAGCAATGTCAGCCAGCATGTACTACTCTGATACTCTTAGATGAAAAAAAACAACAACAAAAACACTCATAATATTTGTAATTAGTTCATGTTGTGATGTTCAAATGGCATGATAAAAAGCATTTAGAAAGCTCCCAATGCTGCCATTAAATGCACCACTCTTAATGCTGTGAGCCACTGGACATTGATATTGACATACTCCTTACCTTTGTTGTTGTAGACATCTAGGTAGTTGGGTGCAGAGAAGATGGTGATAAGGGATGGGAAGCCAGTGGTCTGACTCTTTCTGTACATGCGGTATCTGGTGAAGCATCCGAAAGGAGAGGTAAAGCATTAGTAAACATTGCAACCTCGTACTCATGGATTAAATCGCTGGTGTTCAACCCCTCGGGATATGATTAGCGGCGACAGTTTTCACGGCCTCTTGTTTTCACCGCGGCCGTGTGTTTGTCCTGTAAGCTGATGCATCAGGGGGCAACCCGGGGTAGCCTTAGGAGAGTAAAGCCCTGCGTTACAGGTTAAACATGCCCTTAAGTAGTCATCATCACACTGAACCGACTCGGCATTCAAACCCACCTACTCTGACCTCCCAGGAACGTCTGTGCTGTGTTTGGTGGTTTGGATACTTGGCATTGGAAGCGAGCTTTAGGTAAACAGAGCACTAACTCAGAGGATGTGTTTGCTGCTCCACACCTTGCAGCAACTATTTACGGAGATTAAAAATAACAACAAACTCAATAACGGTATTTACATGTGTGGTCTAAATTGGCCTGGGGGGAAGGGGGGACGCAACCTCATCTGAGAAGTGTCCAGGCGTTCCCACGTGGTCACGCCGCGGGAAGGGAATGGTAAACAACTGTGTGCTGCGCATCCCACCGGCTTAACCTCGCCTAAAAGGGAGATCAGCTTGAGATCAGCTAGACGCACCCACCCGTTTAAAAGAATAATAATAAAAACCCTCCTTTTCAAAGAGGTGTTTCCAGTGCGTCGTTAGAAATGAAATCTCTGTGTGTCTGTAAGTGAAGTAAACAACACGCGGGGACATAAGCCCACAAACAAAACGCAACTTTTTCTTCTTTTTTTTTTTAAACCACATGTCCCATCACATCTGGCCGACGTACTTCCTCCCCTTGGCTTCATTTTCATTTTCTTGGATTAACGCGACTTCTCTCAAAGTTCAGACTGCACCGAAAACCGGCTCTCCAGACGGGCTGGAGTAAAAAAAAAAAACAAAAAAAAAACAGAGCACCCGGGAAGCTTTTCATTGAATACCCTGGTCTGACTCACTCTGCTGTGTGACAGTGTGAAGGGAGACGACAAAATGCACTCACCCAGCATCCTGCGCTTCATGGGCCCGGATGACAGATAATAAGTTATTGTGTTGTAGAAAGTCACAGACTGCAGGGTAGCTGTTGAATAAAAGAGACACACATTTGGTTCACTCAAGAAAAAATCTCAGTAAGATCAAGAAAAACAAATCAATAGAAATAATGACATAAGTCCCAGGTGTTATTGATTGTGCTCGGAGAAACTGTGGAAATGCAACACTGGGTTTAAGCGGAATTTGTTCTCAAACCATGTGGATTAGAAAGCGGTATATTGCTTTCATATCCAATTTTTTTTTTTAAAGTGCCTTGAATTCAAAGCAGGCCCTTTTAATATGTCTGAAAACCCGTTTGCTGGCAAAGGTATCATAATCTACATAATAACCCCATAATATGCTGAACAACTAAACAAGCTTTCATAGCGTAAGCGGAGTAGGTGTGATCTTGTGTGGATTTTGTTTTCGAATGAAATGAATGAAAATGTGTGACACGTGATTCATAGCAGACCGTTTATTCAAGAAAAAAGGCGATCGCTGGGGTGTTTGAGCATGTTTTATGTTTAAGCATGTTTATGTTTAAGCATGTTTATGTTTAAGCATGTTTTATGTTTAGGCATGTTTTATGTTTGAGCATGTTTATGTTTGAGCATGTTTATGTTTAAGCATGTTTTATGTTTGAGCATGTTTTATGTTTAAGCATGTTTTATGTTTGAGCATGTTTATGTTTAAGCATGTTTTATGTTTGAGCATGTTTTATGTTTGAGCATGTTTTATGTTTAAGCATGTTTATGTTTAAGCATGTTTTATGTTTAAGCATGTTTTATGTTTGAGCATGTTTATGTTTGAGCATGTTTATGTTTGAGCATGTTTTATGTTTAAGCATGTTTATGTTTAAGCATGTTTTATGTTTAAGCATGTTTTATGTTTAAGCATGTTTTATGTTTGAGCATGTTTATGTTTAAGCATGTTTTATGGTTTAAGCATGTTTATGTTTAGGCATGTTTTATGTTTAGGCATGTTTTATGTTTAAGCATGTTTTATGTTTGAGCATGTTTATGTTTGAGCATGTTTATGTTTGAGCATGTTTTATGTTTAAGCATGTTTTATGTTTAAGCATGTTTTATGTTTAAGCATGTTTTATGGTTTAAGCATGTTTATGTTTAGGCATGTTTTATGTTTAGGCATGTTTTATGTTTAAGCATGTTTTATGTTTGAGCATGTTTATGTTTAAGCATGTTTTATGTTTAAGCATGTTTGCGCATGTTTATGTTTAAGCATGTTTTATGTTTAGGCATGTTTTATGTTTAAGCATGTTTATGTTTAAGCATGTTTTATGTTTAAGCATGTTTTATGTTTAGGCATGTTTTATGTTTAGGCATGTTTTATGTTTAAGCATGTTTATGTTTAAGCATGTTTATGTTTAAGCATGTTTTATGTTTAAGCATGTTTTATGTTTAAGCATGTTTTATGTTTAGGCATGTTTTATGTTTAAGCATGTTTATGTTTAAGCATGTTTTATGTTTAAGCATGTTTTATGTTTAAGCATGTTTTATGTTTGAGCATGTTTTATGTTTAGGCATGTTTTATGTTTAGGCATGTTTTATGTTTAGGCATGTTTTATGTTTAAGCATGTTTTATGTTTAAGCATGTTTATGTTTAAGCATGTTTTATGTTTAAGCATGTTTTATTCTTAGGCATGTTTTATGTTTAAGCATGTTTTATGTTTAGGCATGTTTTATGTTTAAGCATGTTTTATGTTTAAGCATGTTTTATGTTTAGGCATGTTTTATGTTTAGGCATGTTTATGTTTAAGCATGTTTTATGTTTAGGCATGTTTTATGTTTAAGCATGTTTTATGTTTAAGCATGTTTTATGTTTAAGCATGTTTTATGTTTAGGCATGTTTTATGTTTAAGCATGTTTTATGTTTAAGCATGTTTTATGTTTAGGCATGTTTTATGTTTAAGCATGTTTTATGTGTAGGCATGTTTTATGTTTAAGCATGTTTTATGTTTAGGCATGTTTTATGTTTAAGCATGTTTTATGTTTAAGCATGTTTTATGTTTAGGCATGTTTTATGTTTAGGCATGTTTTATGTTTAAGCATTTTTTATGTTTAAGCATGTTTTAGTTTAAGCATGTTTTATGTTTAGGCATGTTTTATGTTTAAGCATGTTTTATGTTTAAGCATGTTTTATGTTTAGGCATGTTTTATGTTTAAGCATGTTTTATGTTTAAGCATTTTTTATGTTTAAGCATGTTTTATGTTTAGGCATGTTTTATGTTTAAGCATGTTTATGTTTAAGCCTGTTTTATGCTCATGCTGATCGATTCAGTCCGTAAGCAGGGAGACCAAAAAGCTGACTGCCAACTATCAAACTACAGTGTGGTTTCAGGGCTTTCCATGCCACAACCTTTCATTTCTCCGCACCAGCTTCCACTGGAAATGTCCTACACTCGCAACGAGAAAGGCAGAAGACAAGTCACTGGCAGGTCGGCATTTCATATGTCAAACCTCTTGAAGTGAAAATAAGTTAAAAAAGGTAAGTTAAGTAAAACCGCACTACTACAATACCTTTGGAGCGTTGCTTCTAACAAACATGATCAAAAACAACATTGGACGACCGGGATTTGAACCAAGTGAGTGATCCGAACCACTATAAAATAATACGGGCTAAATTAAAACTTGTTTTTTCACGGTTTCATCTCGATACCTTTGTGGCTGATTAACACAAACGTCCCTTCGAAACTACCATTGCGATTACTTGGTGCGGTAGTAATTACATCGCTAAATGAAGCCCAGAAATAAACAGAACAATCTCCAAGATATGCAAACTTGTGTTTTGTCAATGAAGAATATTGTGTTTGTTAAAAACTAGGGGATGACTTTGTATTAAGTTCTGTAATAAAGTAATAAAGCAGAGCACGGCAAAGAACAAGGCCCACACAAAGTAATTAAAACCAAACTATACATTTTAGCTTCCGACCTTTCGGGAGATTGTATTTTTAGCAACAGATCCAGTGTGGAGTTTTAGTCCAGTTTGACTGACGGGCTATGATGGCAGCTTTATTGCATCTCTTAATGTAAAGTCCTTTGAGGCAGGGCTGTAAAACGTGTTATGTAAGTAAATTAACTTTAAATTTGACTGGCTTGGGTTTTTTTATTTTTTATTGCATGCTCAGATACCATGCTCGGTAAAAAAATATTCTAAATTCAAATTGTGTGGAAAAAAACCCATTATGGGAGACTGAAATTGAAGGAGTTCATTACTAATCTTGGTTCATGTCGACATGAGAACACGTGCATTCCTCACAGTCACAGACACACATCTGCCGGGAGGGATGGGAAAAGAATGGAGCAGTTGCCGAGAGGGAATTCAAAAACGTAATGAGTTTTGGTGGCGGGGGGAGGGGGATTAGGAATAAATGTTTTATTTCTCACTTGATTTCCTGCAACAGATGTAGATACATGCCATACGGCGCCGTTCACCAGACAAGATACATTTTGGCCTACTTTTTTTTTGTTCTTCTTCTCCTCCAGTTTGCTTCTTTTTTTCTTTTTTTTTATTCGAGCGTCTCCCATCTGTCCAACAACAGGGCACAGATGTTAAGGAGCTCCTTGGACCCCGTCTTCAAAGCGTGCGACATTAGTATCGCTCGGCAGGTTCTCTCCGTTTTAATTTTGTTTTAATATCAATAGCTTGGATTAACACCAATCTTTTTTTTTTTAGCACATCAGGCTGATACAGTTGTGCTTCCGAGTGGTGTCGAAAATTTTTAAAAAGCGACCGCATTCAAAAACATGTGCAAATTTCATGCCCGACTTGCAACAGAAGCTGAATGTTTTTTGGGAAGGGGTGCCGAGGAATGGCTCTCTCTCCGTGTGGCTCATAAATCCTGCATGCCGGCGTGATGCCAATTAGCGACCGTGCCCCTCGGCCGATAACGTGAGCGCGACACTGATGAAAACAAAGACTGCAGAGGAATTTTGACCAAATACCTAACCATGGTAGTGGTGCAACACCCCGCGTAAATCTTGTATAACCTTTTCTGTCGGGTCTCTCTTCAGTAAAAGGGATGACATTAGTGGTCAAAGCACCTGCAGTGGATCTGCAGCGGTAACGGCTCACATAAAGACGTTAAGACCATCCGGATAAATATGTCCTCACTAATCCACAACAAGAGCAGCACCGGGAGTTCATTTCTGAGCGTGGACATTAAAATACTATTAAGTCCCTGGTTATGAAACACCTGTTATTAAGAAAAAAGAAAATTTCAAAATCAGGAGCCTCGGGACATTTCTGAGTACTTCTGCCAGCGTGCCCCAGGCGCGCCGGGGCCAAGTAAGCATTGCCGAGGCCATAATGAGTGGAGGGAGCGCCGCACGCATTTAGAAACAGCCCTGTGCCTCGTGGTAATGTGCCAGTTCATTACATTTTGTGACAGCGAGAGCGGACCGCTCTGTGCATTTCCTCTGTTTGTTCAGTCACTCTGCTCAATTGAAGGTTATGCGAGTTACATAAACACTGGCGACTGTCTGAGGAGACTTTGGGGCCACTCTGATGCACGCTGTGTTCTCACAAATGTTGGCCTCCTACTCGCGGTTGAGGAATTGTAGGGCGAAGAAAATGAACGGATGAGAAATGGAAATCTGGAAGCCGGGCTTTCTTGATTCATCAATGTTTATTTTCCATTTTTGATGTAAAACATTTGTTGATGATTACTAAAGTTCAAGTAGTCGGTCTTGGAACATGTTCATTGTATTGTCTTTGGCCACAGATGGCACAGCCAACTAATCAGTAGATTATTTATTTTTTTGCCAAAAAGTAGTCAGAAGACCAATTTTGATGCTTTTGATTACGGTTCCTCAGATCATGTTTTTAATTCCACAATCCACTATAAAACAAAGTGTTGGCTCATTATGAGTCTTATAGACTGAACAATGCAGACGCTATTTAATGCTAGTAGAGAATCAAAGCTGCTTTCTATCTGGCTGTTGGCTGGAATCCTTTCTGAAATGTTCCAAAGTAGTAAAGAAAAGGAAAGAAAAAAAACTCCCACCAACAACAGAAATGTAATAAAACAAATCAAATTCCTCCCGTTGTGTAAGAGACAGAACGCTCACCTGTAGAAGTAGGAACAGCCTCGCACTGTGTTGTGTGTGAAATGCTCTTGGCTCTTCTCATTCCCAAAGTCCTCCAGGGGGTCGGACCACAGCAGATCGCACATTGGTCCGTATGCTGGGGGCTCTTTGAATCTGTCTAACTGTGGAAGAAAGAAAAAAAATGGGACTTGTGTCAGCCGTGTTTGACTGGACAAACGCACACGGTGTGTGCACTCTGCTGCAGAGGAAAAACACTGTTGCCGTCTCTGGGAGGGGTGGCTGCTGCTGCCGTGATCACAATTACACTCTGGGGTAGAAAGGAGTGGAATATTTTGGAATACACGGCGTGGACGACATATTCAAAGACGGCGCTCACCTTTCACGCCTTTTCATTTATTTCAAAAAAAGACGTGAACAAACTCAATGGCAGGCATTCTTTTGTAGGAACTAACATAAAAGGACTTTGCTTTCAGCCAAGGATTTCTCTTTTTCTCGAACAAAAAGCTTGTGGATTACTGGATGGGTAGCATGATGGACACTTCAATAGTGGAAATTATTATTATGCATGTCCTCTGATTGCAGCCATAAAATCCATTTGGAATTATTGAATTAGTTTGAAAGCAGGATCCGACTCTTCAACATTTGTTAAATCAGACTAAGGACGAGACGTGACGCTTACATTCCCTCGTGTTCAAGTCCTGAGACACATCTGGGGGAATCAGAATCACTTCATGCATTGCTACTATGCTTGTTATTTTCACCCATCTAAAACAAATACACTTATCTCCTCATTAACTTTGAATGAATGCAGAAAGCACATGAGGCGTACAAGGAAGCTTCAATTGTATTTTTGTAAGCCATTAACAGCCACATGCTGTTAAAACACACACACACACGCACAAACTGTAGCTTTATGAAATGATCGAGAAAAATGGTCTCGAATCAGACACATACTTTCCTGATGTCGTCAAGATTTGTGATTTCTGGAGACAGTCCTCCGTGTACACACAGGAACTGCTGGTTCATAAGTGCAGCCAGGGGAAGGCAGTCGAAGGCGTCCATACATGCGTCATACACCCTCTCTGAATACTTAATTCTACCTGTCATGGGGGGGGTGGGGGGGAGGGGGAGAGAGGGCAGGGAAAGGTAAGCATGCCAAGTCAAACAAAACACAGCTCTCATACACTGGGGCTCACAGTGTGCTAGACTGAGGCGGAAAGGCTCTCCAAAGTGCCATAAAACTTCCCAAACACGTTTTTAAAAACAGCACAGTTTCACAGCTCTTTTGTATTTTTGGACTTTTTTTTTTATTTTTCTTCTCTCTTAACAGTCCAACAGAAACAGTTCGGACTTGTGTAAATATCAAGAAGGGCAACCCATTTGGAGTGAGTCCTGCTCCAGGCTAGAAGGCACTTTTTAAGTGAGCGTTTGAGGTCGATGGCTGAACTGGATGCATAATAAACAGCTTATTAGAAAGACTAACTCTGTCCTCCTTCCACTCTGTACAGAGAGTCACAGACCAGACTGCTTGGACTCAATCTACATCAAAAAGGTAGAAAAAAATAAATAAAAATGAAGTGATTACTTACATTCCTGCTTAAATGTGAAATACTCTGTTAAATGTCTACATTCATGATTCCCACGCAGCAAAAACAGTGTTTTTGGGTAAAGGATCTTTAAGGCCCACAAGTACAGCACACACTGAAACAAAGAAGCACAAAAAAAGGTTTGGGGATCGGTTAGATTGCCATCTTTAAATAACATGAAACATGAACCGTCAAGTCAGACTTTGTCATTATCACAGAGAGGCATAATATAAGCAATTCCATTTATAATGAAACATTCATGCAGTCCATGTTGTGGCATAGTTCAGGCTCGCTTGAGGAGATGACAATCCTTCAGAGGAACCATCAGAGGACAGGCATTACAATATATTTTATTAATAAAAGTACAATGTTTCAGGCGATGAGATGGACGGAAATACAGACGCAAGTTAATTCCAATCCGCAGTCGCAGATTAAATGTGTGTATTTTGCTTCATATTAAAACTCTCGCTCTACATAACCCTGAGATACACAGTGGCATTTGCTATCCAGGCTACATATTTGAAGTTATTACAAAAGGCCTATCACCGCTCCAATATCTGCAGCCTGATTTGATCTACGCTCAAAGAAAGCTATTAATAAACACAGCGTGTCACAGTTGATTAGGCCCCCGCGAGGACACAAACAAATCCACAGACTTACTTCAATACTGAAATACCCTCTGTCAACGTAGTCCCCCAGGAAAAGGTAGCGCGTGGATGCTGGAGATCCTCCCACTTCAAACAGCTTCATCAGGTCAAAGAACTGCCCATGGATGTCTCCACACACTGGAATAAGGCAGAAAGAGGAACAAAGGCACATCAGGATAACTGCTATTTTTACAGCTGAGGAACAACAGATGAAAGCTTCGATAACACCGCGCGAGGCTATTTGCTTATTTCCATATTCTCTGACAGCTGTGAAGCACTAAGGCGATGTATGATTCTTCTTCCGTGTCTTTTCATAATTATAGCGACGTTGGAACATCCTATCTGGGAGTTCACTATATCCTTTTTTTTTTCTTTTATTCTCTTCTTTTTTTTTAATCAGTTTGTTTCGTTAAACAATGTGACATTTTTTTATTAACATAAACCGCTCATTTGTAACGGAAAAAGAGCTCGTTATGCATGGACATGCATAACGAGCTCCGCGGCCCACGCTTTTACTGCGGGAAATTATGCAGAAGAAGAAAACGACATGAAAACAATACTGGGCCGGCACCAAGTACCACAAATAACGGGAGCGTTTCCAAACTCAACGTTCACTAAAATGAGGCGTGTCATCCGAAGAAGGAAAAAAAAACACGAGCATAATTGCAAAAATCACAGTCTGGACCAGGAATTTTAGACTCGACCATCTACGGTCGGGTAGATACGCGTTAGAATTTCTGTACGGTTCGATTCCCATCACAAACAAGAGCCATAAAACTTGTTATTACAGTGTTATTGCCATCGTCCTACAAGCTCCGCTCTCACAAAGGAGTCAATACTTCAGTGCACACTATTTTATACAATAAAATAGTGTGCACAATATGGAACGGAATCACACGAACTGGCTGCGGCCCGCTTTTCCCACCACATCCTCTTTCGGCCTCTTCGTAAACCTTGAGGTATTTCAAACTGAAAATCGCAATTTGAACGCATCCTTTGCCAAATGCACTGAAAGTCCACTGGCTGAAACTGCTGTGGAAAAGCTTTCAGGTGGTCTCCATTTCTTAACGCGTATCGTTGACCGCGATTACAAAATCTGGCTCGTCTCAGACGTTACAAAACGGATAACCTTCGCTTCATCCGAACAGCGCCGACAGTCAGCGGTATTACCAGGAACGCCGGTATATTCAGCATCGCTAGTGTCACGTCCCTTTCTGCACAGCTACGAGCAGCAGTTGCTAAACAGCGCCAGGGGAGTGTTCTGGGACATGCCCATCCGCGTCACAACTCGGGGACATCAAATCACTCAACCTGGATTGGTATGTGTGGCCCTATACTCCATTACTCTCCAGGGAGAAGAGGGCAGCGGAGGCCACACAAGATGTGCTGCTGAGCCAGCCATTGACTGACAAGGGTGCATGTGAGGTCATCTGATTTAAAAAGGGCCGTGGGTCAATTTCTGAGCCACTCTAAAAAGGTTGATTTCAAAAAGGGTCGTTAGACCGGAACTTATTATTTATTATTGATACATTTCTTCCGTTGGTTCCCATGTGGTCCACCGTCCACTTTTGGACCGCTGGTAATAAATACACAAATACAATTTGAGTATTTAACCACAGGATGTGAAAAATGATAAATACTATAAAATGAGCATTATAATAACATTTACTCTATCTGGTTGTCAGATGTTCTGCTACAAGAGAAAGGCTGATGAACTTTGACGGAGCTCTAGCCGAGCGTATTAAAACCTGCACTCGTTTTCCTCAAGTGGCTTTCTCTTATTTGGCATTGCGCTTTGTTTGGCAAACACGAAACAGTACCTGAAAGCTCAGCCGTGGATCCTGAACAGTATTTAAGGTCCGTAAGCTGCCAGCTGAAACCTGCAGCTGGAAAGTAGATCCAGTTAAACTCTCCATAAATACGTGGTAGCTTTAATGAGGCTTGTAGAAGGCGTCTTTGTTTCAGTACATCGTCTCCGGTACAAGAACACGCATGCTAGGATTCACGGCCATTATATGCGCAGGTATTTTTCCCGGGAAACGGCAGCAGATGTGAGGTAAATTTTCTGTCATTCGACCGTACTGTCGAGAGGTCGTTCCCCCGAGAACACAATTGACACGGGATATTGTCAAATCGATTTTTACCGACACTGAACAAGAAAAAAAAAAAAAAGTAGTATTCTGTGAAGTACTAGCCCAGTTTAAAACAACTTGTATTCTCTTTAATCATTTTCAGCTCTACGGCTCTTTTATTGCCCGCTCTGTTCATCGGGCCAATTTACCAAATTAGTTGGAACTTGAAGATGCTTTTATTGCGTTGTTATTTCCTCGATGCGGTGCTTTGCATGTAATATAACGGCTATCAAGTGGTGTCTAATGCCGGCTCACCTATGACCTCGGTGATGTCATATCCACTGGCACTGTGGGCAGCGGGTGCCATGACATTTAAAATCACAGACTAAACCATCGTAATAACACAACCCTAAAGCCGTTCCACTTCAGTTGGGAAAAGTCACCTGAGCGCGGCGATAAGACGAATGACACGGCGATGTCAGTTCGGCATCCGCGGCCGATGCCAAAGTGCCGCAATCCGTCCATTCTTCCAGCTCGTCAAGTTATTAACGAGAGGGTGAATAGACTTAGATCTAACCTCGAAAAAAAGGACTCTGGCCCTCTTCTCTTTTCTTTTTTTCGTGCGGGCTGTTTATCGCTTTATGAACTGCATCTCGCAGGGAGAATTACAATAAGAGTCGGTGAAACAGTCTTTCAGAGAGATACCCAATTAGTGGGCGCTGGAGGACAACGTTGGAGAACAATTATCTCAAGTTACGAGCCTCGCGAGACGGCTCTCAGGATCAGCTCTCCTTGACTGTATCGTAAACCTCTGCTTAACCATTCGTCTTTTATTAAACCCACACTGTGTAACGGTTTAAATCCACGGTGGGGACCGCCTTCAAAAAAAAAGAAAAAAAGGGAGCCTTGTTGCAGTTTGTTTTTAGATCGGTTGCTCGGTACCTGGAAGATTGATTCAATGGCCGAAACGATGCTTGAATGAAAGGAACTTCAGTTGTAGCTTCTTTTTTTTTATTAATCATTTCATTAACTTGTCCACACGCATACAGGCATTTACGTCTGGCTTTTTCGAGTGTTTTGGGGCTTATATTGATTTTAAGAAAGAAAAAAAAGAATATGAAAATACTGGTCGGTGGACTAGGCCAGAATGTACAACACAATTTAATAAATACAGCATACCTTCATGTGTTTGAGGTTTGTTAAGGTTTGTTAACCTGCTTTCCATTTTTCCATTCATCCCATAGGCTACCATATTAGTTTTTAATTAACCATCCCCCTACTCTTTGGTCAACAATGCAGTAGGTGGAAGTGAACAGACTGCAAATGCAGTTCATATTATTCAATTAAAATCAGTAAGATTTAACTCAAAAGATCTGTGGAGCTCTTTTTATATTTGTTTTTTAGTGGTACAAGTCTTCCATTTATCTTTATTCAGAAAAGACTTCAATTTGTGCACAAGTATTACGCATCATCTTATTACTTTAATGTGGCCATGTATTAAGTTATGAGCAACACTTTTGTTTTAATTGGGGTCAACCATGTATTTGTCTGACACTGGAAGGACATCAAAACCTGCATAACTATAAAAGCAAACAGCAATTAAAGCAAGAGAGACATTTTCTTAATTCCTGAACAAATTCAAAATAATTTGTTTGCATCCTGGCCACCATTAAGGCTTCACTTTAAGGGCTAATGTACTACTTAACGTCAAGATGAAATAAAACTAAGCCATCGACTTGATTCATCCGGTTTCATCCAGAAAGTGTGTGATGCTATGGCTAGTTATCGCTATGGAAACGAATCCTCAAACAACCCTAAGCTGCTGCTGACCTGATAAAAAGGACCGCCGATGGAAACAATGCAACGCGTCCACTGCATAGAAACACAGAGATGGATGCAACAGGCAGCCATGAGCCACCCCCTCTGCAAATTCACTTTTTCTAAAAAAAAAACTGCGCTCGAGAGTACAATTCTGTCTAAAGGGATGACCACCGAGAGAGCAATTATTGTGAAAATGTAGGTGCTCGCATGGAAATTAACAACATATCCATGTTTTCAGAAGTCAGCTCTGCGGGAGGGTTGGTGAGGTTCAATTTCACCTGAAGCACACGGCAAACACACACTGTGTGTGGGAGGACTGCACCTCCAGCTGACCTTTTGGAGAGCCGTCACTTGCATAAACCGCGAGGAGACGCGGCGATTGGCGAGAGTGTAATCACTGGCCAAAAAAGACCGAACGCGACGGCCACCGGGAATTGCGGTCACCTCATCTGTGCGCGAGCACGCCCGCGCGCGTGTGTGTGTCTGTGTGTGTGTGTGTCTGTGTCTGTGTGTGTGTGCGCGTGGACAGATGTTGTTGAAACAAAAACAACAAAAAAACGCCACAAAAGCTCACTCCTCCAGCTCAGGGCCCGGCTTTATCACAGGAAGAGCGCACACAATCCATCCGTCCATCGCTGTGCTCCAGCACACCTACAGACGTGCTTTGCCTCCCTCCCGCCTTGTCACACAAACGCACAAAAGCGAGGTGGGAACCAGAGCCCACATAAGAAGAGCAGGTGGGAGTACATTATCTGGAGTGAAAAACAATTTGTTCTGGCCATCTCCTGCTTGTGCACTGAAGTGATCTCCCCGAGTAGCAGCATATCAGCGGGCAGCAGCTATTGAGGGGGCGGTAGGTATTACACAACCTGGCTTCAGAACCTACACAGGCCACTCCGCAAGGCCGGGCTCATTGAGCGAGAGAAATCCACGGCGAGGCAGACTGTGCCAGATCATGTTTTGATTGAGACTGGGCGAAAACAATACCCCACCGGTTTTATGATGGCACTCTCTGAGAGCTTACATCATTCAGAGCATGCATGTATGCAAAAGGAGGGAGGCTTGCGATCCGTTAGGAACATCAAACTGTACGCGGTTTTTAACAAGCCGCCATCTCCGGCACGGCGGCAACAGATGTAACGATGTCTGATTTAGAGTCGGACTTTGAAGAGCTCCACGGACTTCAAATTACTGTGTTGGTGTGAGCCACTGGTTATTTCATTCTGAGAGGCGTGAAGAGGCAACACTTCCAGTATTCCAGTATGTCAAACAGTTTGAGAACAGACAGAACAGATATGTTTATTCTCATCTATCTTTTTGCAAACGATAGCGATTTATCCCGCGAGCTCTCCAAAGGGGTTTTGACCATCAGGTTCGAAAACTAGTGGTGTAAACCATGTTGGGAATATTCATTCGATATTTGAGTGTACATTTTTTTTTTATATAAAATGTGCAATAAGCTTACATCACCCCAGTCGATTCATCCATCTCGCTCTAATATCCACATTACACATTAGGGTACTTCTCATTGAAAAGCTGTTGATACAAAACCAAAGGAAAAGGTCTAATGGCCTTGAAATGCTGCACACAGCGAGAACTATTCACATTAAACTCACACAATGTCCATGCTAATCAAGGGCTTAGGGGAATTCCACAACCAAGTGCTGAACATTTCTTCACTTCGAATTAATCACAATTTCATAAGAAATATCCTAAATGCAAACAGCTACTGGTTAAAAAATAATCCCTTTTAGCTTGAGTAAAACATGTTTCACAGTGTTTAAGTACGTGAGAGACTCGAACAGACTCGAGCGTCCGCACTGCAAACAGGTGTATGAACAGTGTAAAAGCTCGCTGTTGCCCGGTGATGTGGGGGGGGGGGGGGGAGGTCGAGTCGATCGAGGGCTGTGCGAAGGCCATGGGAGCAGCTTGTACTCGGTGGCCTAAGCCAGCTCAGTCGTCACACACGCACCCGCCCCCGCCCCCCCCCCCCCTCCACGAAAAACCCCACCTGCCATCTGGCCCGACCAGGAAGTGACTGTGTGAATGTGAGAAGCGGCGAGGGGGAAGAGAGAGCCGATATTGTCACGGGGCTTCACATCGATGATAAATATTGACTCGCTAATTTGCTGTCACGTTGGAATTGCAGGTGTGATCGGGGGGGTGGGGGGTGGGGGGTGGGGGGGGAGAATACTCAGAGGGATGAAAACATGGCAGACAAGAGAGAACAGGAGAGCAACAAAGACATGTTTATAGAGCGATGTGAGAGTTCAGGGGGGGGGGGGGGGGGGGGGGGGGGGGGGGGGGGGGGGGGGGGGGGGGGGGGGGGGGGGCATGAGGGGGAAACACAGCAGGATCACGAGCACGCGCAGCAGAGAAAATCCTTGTTGAAAAGGACTCATGCGTGGGAGAAGGGTTGAGACAGGGGTGTTGAGTGGGAGGGAAAGAAGTGCTTCACTGCCGCTCTCGCGTACACAAGTGCGTGCACACACACACACACACACACACACACACACACACACTCAGCGAGCTCCTCAGGCTCCACGGCTCGCACACTGAACAGGAGCTGTCCACCGTTTCTATGTAACACAACAAAAAGAAAAGGAGGTTTGCTGGCCTGAAAAAAAAACAAACATCGTTTGAACAGTTCTGGAATCTAAAATCAACACGTTAGGCTTGTGACCGAGCTTCTGAGAATTCAAACGACGACCTCACCGCACTTGGAAGGTCAGAGTGAGAGTTTCTGTTTACACACATAAGGAACCAGATTGTAATCAGGCCGAGGCAGAAAAGTCGGATGAGCTGCCCTCGCGTACGTCGTACTGACCGCCGTATTTCGTACCCGTATCCAGTGCGAACACATTTGACGTGTATTCAAATTAACGTCTTATGTAATAAACACTGTCACTTTAAGGGACGTCTCTATTTGCTCCGAGCCCAGTGAGAGGACAGGCTCTAAGAAAGATCACAGCTTCGGCTTATTGTGCACATGTGTTTAAGCTCGATAAATAGCACAGTTTCACTGTGGGAATGGACTTACTTCGTAGTGTTTACTTTAAACTGGAAGGTCAATGCAATTTGGTTCAGTCCGAGTTAGATTATAATTCATTTGGAGACACTCCTGTGCGGCTATAAGAGCAGTTTTTTGTTTTTTTTTACTTTCACCCAGCCACACAATCGGTCCACAGTGTTGCTTTGTCATGCACATAAATCACGCAAATGTTTTTTTTTAATGAAAGCCACCTAATACATGGCAAAAAAAAAAATAAAAAAAATCGGAACTCTAGTTATGTTTAACAGGATTTCTCCTAATCCCTTGCTTGTGTGCCTGCAAATACGACGACCGCGGCAGCAAATAAGGCTTTTGTCCAACCTGTTTGTTTCTTTTTTGTTAAGCTTCATTCTCTTTAAAAGGCCGGATAAAATATTCTATTATTATAATGGGATCAGTAAGCATATGAGAGCCACACTTTTGTTCATAAAGGGCTGTGCATTCATGAATTTAAGTAAGTAAGATGCCTGCCAAATATGAGCATAGGCCACTCTGGACCGTATTTTGAGAACAATCTTGTATTTGGAAATGATGATGGGTTGCCATAGATCCTTTGAGTAGGTCTGTGCCTCTGATTACAACAACATCAAAGACGCCTCATCAGAAAGTCTAATGGAGGAACAGGGCACTTGACCAGGAAGAAAGACAACAATAGATGCACTGATTCTGTGCATATGCATCAGCGAGCCTCCTTCTCCAGTATGTTCTTTCAGCACAAATGAGTTGGACTTCAGCTCCAGGGCGCTTTTCAGACTGAATAAGAGCTCAACTGGAAAAATAAATGAATATTATGGAGAAATTAGTAGCCACAAACGGCAGAAAACATTCAGCATCTCGTGCCGTTTCCATATTTTTGCCACGTTGAGCATCTAAAACAGGATGTTTAGCTTTTCTGTGTGGAAGCTGTGTTTCATTGCATGAAGCAGTCGACTGAGTGAGCGTTACCAAGCATGTTAGTTTTGGAAAAATCGGATGACCCAAACCGTTTCCTAAAATAAAACACACTGCTACGGCTGGCCACATGGCCCACGTGTGGCCCGGAGGCCCAATGACTCACTTAATTAACTAAATGAAGTTTTCATACGACTGGAAGCACACAGTGCTCTCTTTAAATATACCAGAGTGTGCGTTTCAAATCGAAAACACACGTGTCTCGTTCTGGCTGCACGAGTTACTTCAGGTTAATATATTGGGTAATTTTGAATGGGATTTGGAGTCATGCATTGTCGTCATGGCAGAACCTAATGATGACGGTGACAAAAACACAGTGACAGACAAGGAAGGAAACGGCAGCGTAGTTGGAAAAATAATAATTCTGCCACGTCTGCTTGCAAACACTATTTTCATCTTTCATCTCAGGAAAAAAAAACGAGCACAAATGCAGGTCAAGTTGTTTCCCTTGGAGCTGCGAAGCGGTCCTGAAATTTGACAATTATTTTCATTATCTGTTCATTCTAATGTTTTGGCAAACACAAGGCGACGTCTTCAAATGTCCAACTATAAAAAGAGTATACAACCAGATCATATGCAGTTCAGTTGCAAAAAAACAGTGAATACTCTCAATGTGGAGGGTGGATTCAGTATATAATCAGTCATTTGTGGGGCGACTATGGGTCAGTGGTTAGCATGCCCGTCTTTCAATCAAGGGGTTGGCAGTTCAATCCCCGCCCTAGTCGATGTGTCCTTGAGCAAGACACTTAATCCTGCATTGCTCCCCGTAGCTGTCCTACGGTGTATAATGTAAAGTGTCTTTGAGTATCTTGAAAAGCACTATATAAATTAAATGGATTATTATTATTATTATTATTTGACTCAAAATAATGACTAAAATTAATAATTGACCATCAAAAATATTACACATTTTCTGCCGATTGTCAAAAATCCATTAAATATTTAAGCTCACTCCTGGACACGATGTGCTGAATCTGACCACTGACCTGTCACAGGGGCTTCGATGTCCAGCAGGTTATGCTCCGCACGCAAGATTGAGGCACCCTCTGCGATGAGTCTCAGGGCCACCGATTCCTCCACGCGGCCTTCCTTGGTTAGGTGGGCTTTCAGCACGTCCACTTTGGGCTTCCCATCGCTGTCAAACACCTCTTTAGCCGTCAGCCGGTGACTGGGGGGGAACGGGACAGCTGCGAGGGTTCAAAAAAAAAAAAAAAGAAAGAAAAAGAAAAAGCATCACTACGGCTGCTTTCATAACATATTTACAGTGCTTTAATATATTTTTCATTGACTAAAGGCTTATGAGGATATGCAGTTAATTCCACATCACCGAGCACAAGGCATTTTAGCTGTTTGATTAGCAGGTGCTTTGTACCTTCCAGGGGATCTTGTCCCTACAGGAGAGGGAGTTAGTGTTCACTCCCATGCTCCCAGCCCACCCTCTGAGACAATTTACCAGATCACTGCTATGATCTGCGAGTCATTCAATTTCCAATATTTGTAACAGACCTAGACAGTTTGTCATTCGCTTGGCAATATTCACAGCAGAAGAAATGACACTTTGAAGAGGAAGCATAGAATAAAAATGTTTTTAGCCTTCCGTGCGAGTATTATCTTATAAGCGTTGCATTTCTATATTTTAACATGCTCAGTTGTATGTGAGGAGAGATATGATCTTCTGGCTGATGTGCATTTTACTCATTTGTCAGTCACAAATTATTTAAAAGAGTAAAGTTCTGCTTAATTATGAGTCTTGAAAGCATCCTGAACATTTAGACTAACCAAATCCACAACGCATCTCCTGTCAATGTAGAGGCAAGATGAATAGGGTTTTGAAAAAAAACTAAACAACAATGTAGAGACATAAAAATCCCTTTCAGTCATCGTGTATGACCCGCTAGAAGTGTGTGGCGGTGTCTGCATCTCTGCAGAGGTCCTGTTCTGTGCCTGCATTTTCTCCTTTCTTTCCATTTTGCTGCCTTTCCAGCTGTCAATCCTCGGCCTCTTCTCCCCCGTGGGCTCTGTTCTGCCCCGGCTGACACCGTAACCGGTGTCGACTGAGTCCAAATACTATGCCCTTTAGCTTGCCAGACGGAATATCGCTAAACCTGCTGCTAAGGATGCACAGATCCCATCTTTTCAGTGCCGATGCCGAAAGCAATACCGGAGCTTCTCGTATTGGCCAATGCAGAGAACCCAATGGGATTATCAGTGTTTAATTCATAAGCTATATGCCTCACGATCTATTAGTGTACGGAATATATATATATATATATATATATATATATATATATATATATATATATATATATACACACATGATTGAATTTAATAGGCCCCATAGTCCTTGATACTCAATAGTCAGTATTGGCCCCAATACCATTATCGGTATTGGTGCATCCCTATTGGCTAGAGTGATGAGCCAGGGGAGGAGGGGCCAACTTTGAATGCTGTGTTTACAACACACCACAGACAAATCCTCCTGATCCTTCCTTTAATTAGTGGCTCATAAAAGGATAGCTTTTCACACCATTTCAATTTGCTCTAGCTATTTTGCATATACCAGACTGATTCAAAAGCCAGAGTCCTGTTTGCATGCATTTTAATTTAAAAGTGAACCTTCCAATCTTATCACAGCACAAAAAAAATAAACAAATGCACAATTTCTATGCAAACAGCCCAATGAGTCTTTAAGACAGACTTTCAACGGAAAGCCCACAATTCCTTAAAATGGACCTCATGTCAGTGCCATTTCAGTCGTTGATTCAAAACAGGTAAAAAGGAACTTACGGTCTCTTTAACAAAACTATTATTTAAACATGCTTTAAGTGGCCTCCGCCAACACAAAAGCCCAGTCTGTTAATATTCTCTTTATTACAACCCCCCCGATAATGAGCATATTACTCACTGACAGGTACAAAAAGGGCAAAATGAAAGACCGCATCCTGTGGACTTTCAAACTCAGCAGCGACACAATAATGCTCTTAATTAACGTCCACTTGCCGACTTTGCACATAGCTTACAGGCAGGACGAATGCACTAAGCCAGTGGCAAATGCTGTGGAGTTGGTGGTTGTGTGTGTGTGCGTGAGTTCCTGTGTTAACGTTCATCCTTCCCAAAGGTGACATCAGTGGTAATCAGACCTGCATTGTATCCGTGTCACTCTGTGCTTAGTAACAAACCATACTTGGTCTCTAGACTACAGTATTTAAAGTGGGCTAACAGGTGTGTGTTGAAATGGGTACTGTGAATAGTTTCAGCCTTACTATGCCTTAAACAGTCTAAATCACCAAAGTACAAGAGGCAGACTATCTCGCTGAAGATCACTTGTACATTTCTCTGCCGATATAAAACTGGATCAACTTGTTAAAACTAACATTGCCTAAAGCCAAGTGAGAATCTATTTCAGAAATCTGAGAGTCTACATTAAAATGGTGGGATGCTATTGTTCTTCTTTCCAGCTACCACCATCTGCATACTTAAGACCAAAATGTTCTAAACACAAACGTTAATCGAGCCAAATAAATACTAAAATAAAACAATCTTGTTGTCTCCAGTAGTTTATCTGGAGCATTCAGAAATAGAGAGATCTAATTACCCAAAAACCCCAGGTTGGCCTCTATTGAGTGACAGCTGTGCAACTCTAGTCTCGACTCCGAGGCCAGGGCCTTGGGGCTTTTGACTTAAAAGACAACACCAGATCGGTCCCTGAGATGTTGGGGACGTACAGCGTGAACATTGGTGTGAACTGTATTGGACCTGTTTGGAGGTATTTTCTTTCCTGAAGAGAATTACATGACAAGTAAGTTCAAGAATCTGCAACGTTATGTGGCACAGATATCCCTTGGATGATTAAGAGATCTCGTATGAACGGGATAACTGTCAGATAGGGGCAGAGGGTACGGATTTTACTGTATTTTCCTGAGCCCACATTGTTAGCCAATTAGGAATTACTGCGTGACAGGTAAACTCCCGAGGCAGTGTACCGCAACCACTCTGTTCTTGAACCTGAACTTTATGAGACGAAACCCAAACTTTATGAGATGAAACCAAGTTATTTTCAACTCTCTCTGCAAACACAACATTGAGTTTTACGCCACATATCCAATGGTTGTAGCGGTTATTTGATTTGGTTTCCGAAGAAATAAACAATCACCATCACTCAAAACCGCTATGCTGGAAATGCACATTCGTAGGCGATGCGAGACAATGTCAGCCTTTGAGTCGAGACGGTCAGCGTAGCTGTGGATATCGACCACACCTGCTCCCACTGATTGAAGTGGCAAAACATAACACGTCCTGAAAATTCAAACATAACATAATTCTCTAATAAAAATAACCCACCTGAAAGCTGTGGTTGTTGGCGCACTGGCGTCCTTTCAACACATCACCCTTCCATTTCCCACCCTCGTGACAATGGAAACACTGTGAACTTTCCCCCTGTGGAATTTCTAACAGCCCTCTTATTACAAGGAGCAATACCTCTGCCAAAGCATTGCATGCGACATTGAAATGGTGGGTTCTACGCTCCAAAGTAAAAGGCGTTACCCTCATGGCAAAAGTCAAAAGCACAGAGCTAAAGAGGCACTATGTGGATTAACAAAACCATTCAAGCAAGGCACAAAATAATAATCAGCAAATGGTGAGCCAAAAACTTCTCATTGCAGTCGTTAACCATTCAAATATGAGCTAATGACGCGTCAAAATCGAAACAAATGGTCTGTCCCAAACAACAGTCTCCGAACACAGCAATTGTTGCATTAATCTTGTCAGACAGAGCTTAATAGCTGAGAGAGCATAAACTGACTGAAGTCGCTATGAAGTAGGGGATGACTCAAAAATGGTCTCCATTAGCCGGTCCCTTTTGCCTTCATTAATTTTGCCATTTCCCAGTTCCTTTCTGTTATGTAACCGGGGAAATTGTACTGCAGCCTTCAAGCTAAAAGAAAAAAAAGAAAAAAAGAGAGTGAAAGCGATTGAGTGAGCGAGGGTCAGCGAGGAAGGAGAAAAAATCTAAAAAAACAAATCTGCAGTCTGACTTAACTTTTTCTGGTGATTTGTCTCGGATTAGCATTGTAATTTGCCAAGATGAAAATGAAAACCATCCATCAGCCATCAGGTGTAAAGACTACAAGACCACTAAACCTCTGAATGGCTTGAGGGTGTGATAAACCAACATGAAAGTTGATCTAATAAAAGTATACCATCTTGTGTTGGCCAGCAACGTTTCACAGCAACATCTAATGCTTTTCTTTTACAGCGGTTTAGTTCCGAGGGTGAGGTCTTGAACTAACAAAAGCTTCAGATCATCACCTTGTTCATGCGACATCGGTGAGTAGAATAATCATCCCCGAGCATGGCAGACATTCGGGTGTGATTCTTGAGCAATCTGAATCGCCTCGAGACCGCTGTGAAGCAGTGGGGAGACGGCAGCTTGAAATGTTCAGGTTGGTGTAGTTCAGAGCTGATGCGATCCCTCAGAGGAATGAAACGGCGGGAGGTGAGCAGTCGTATGGTGCTGGACAGATCAGCTTAATTGGAGAAAGTGAGACAGAATGTTGCAGAGCTCACCAAGCAGCGCCTGGCTTCATTTAGTGAAGAACATGGAGTGCAACCGTGATTGCCTGAGCTGGCAGCCCAGATGTCTACAATACCTGGACCTCATCTTCCTCCTCGGCCTTGTCAGCGTGCTACTACACCTTGCATTACGAGTACAGAATAAACTGTACAGAACTTGACAGGAGATTTCAAGAGAACTACCGAGCAAAAAAATGACTTCCTAACAATGCAACATGCCTGTACTTTGTGCTATATGGCATCCAAAATCGTTTAAGAAGTGCCTATTATTGATATAATACAGTACCGCTGACACAATATAGTCTGCTGATCAATATCTAACTAGTGCCACTACCGGCAGCCATATGCCAGTTTATTTTCATCGACTGCACCGCAATACCTTTAGCAAACATTGACTGTGCCCCAGACGGTCATGAAGAGCAAGCTATCTGCCGCTGTATTATTATTTTTAAACATCGTACAGATAGAGCAGACTGCTAGGTGAGAAAGCTAACAACTTATGATACATTCTTACAATTCCAGGGCCAGAAACCTAAATACTCCGATGTGCAGCATCTTTCCGTCAGATGCCGAATTACCCCCTGAACCCAAGTAATTGCTGACGGTGCGTGATGCAGCGGTAGCCCTCGCGTAGCCTGGGTGAGACCCGGGTTGTCACTGCCCACGTCAAGCCAGCCGCCCCCTTCCACCAGACAAGCCACCACACCAGCAATTTTCCTCCCCTAAGACTCAGCATGACCAGTGGAAATCTCAGCAGGACCAACAGGGAGCTGAGGCAGAACAAAGACTCCAGAACTATGTGCGAGTGCAACAAAGGTCAGTTCACACAAAGCATAGAATACCAGAAGTAATTTGACTGCATGAACAAATGTTATTATGCAAAGGCAGTGCAGATCAGATGTCAGATCTAAATTGTGATACTGATCTAGAACCTAACTTCCTTACTTGCACAAAGTCACTGTTCAACTGATCCATTTGCCTTTTTGAACGATGGTGCTCTGCTCTTCAGGCGGGATCTATGTGCAATAAATCAGGTGGAAACTCAAACAGTACGCAAATACCGGTGCCGGGTAAGACGGATCCTGCCACAACGGGCCCCGTGGCACAGACACGTCAAAGGCTGCCCCGCATTTCACACATGACACCCAGCGGGAGAGTCACAAAGCAACGATGAAACCACATGGGTGTGTTGTTTGTGGTCGCTCTGTGTCTCCATGTGGTCGTTCTGCACCTCCATGTGGTCGTTCTGCACCTCCATGGGGTCGTTCTGCGCATCCATTTGGTCATTCGGTGTCTCTTTGTGGTCGTTTTGTGTCTCTTTGTGGGATGTTTTCAGGTGACGACTAGGGGCCCCCGAGCCCATGTCTGGTAGGCTCTTTCAGTATTTCAACCATAGGCGAGACAGCACAACCACAAGGCAGTGGCATGCGGTAGTATTTGTTTACAATAGGCAACACACCCAGCAGCACATGGATAAATGGGAGATTATGCTTCAGAATAAGAGTATAAAGGGTCTCTACTACATGGATGAGATGAATTTGTTATTGCCAGAGCAGTAATGAAAATCTCAGATCTCAGACTTTGCAAGTTGGAAGCCGTTTAGTGACGAAACCTTCACTGCTCGCGGTGGAAGAACAGAGGACGACTGCCAAGTGTTGAATGGGGCACCGAGAGTGTGCAAGTCACTCTCCACCCATAGCCGGGGTTTGTTCATTAAATTACACAACAGCATTCAATTAGAGCGAGATATGTTTAGGAGTCCAGGATGCAAAGAATGCACGAGCTTCTGTAGGCGGTAGGAAACAAAAGGACATGCTGTACATCAGGAAGCACTTCAACTTCAAATGTCATCTGGCAGCAGTTGTACTGCTTCATTATTACACCCCCACAGAGTCCATTCAGAAGCTGATTATCTGACATGCATGATGCAAAAGATAGCGATATCATTGCCGATGACAAAGACCTGCAGGAGCTGAACTACAGAACACAAGATGATAAATTATTTGCAATATAGTCTACCTCACAAACCGGATGGACCAGCGTCTCTACGTCAGGTCTGAAATTGGCACCTCGGTTTGTATATAACTCCGCCCTCCCTCTAACAACCCATTGAGAACGCACGGCCAATCAATAATTCACAAGCCCATAGAATGAATGCATTCCTTCAATGAAATTAACACAGTATACATTCCAGTTGCAGAATGACACCCACAGTCCACAGTAGAAATGGTGGAGCAAATAAATCATGCAACAGAAACAACCTGCTTCTACTAGTCTACCATGAACAAAACTGCTCCTAGTTAGCATAAACTACATCATTCTACACATATAGTAGAATTCATTAAAGCAATATTGAGCGCCCTAATGGATGAAAAAAGAATTCCACTTTAAGACGACAATGCATGTTGGTGTTCCAGGTGCCCCTTTAATGTTTATCCTAAACTGGGTGAGCAGTTGTCTGGAGGAAACGGACTGGATTCCATCACCGCGCTGATGCAGCAGAGCTGAATCCAAACAACTAGTGTTCGCAATGTGACCCAGTACAGCAAAGACATATTATGTTATATGAAGATGTATTCAAATAGAAGTCAACCTATAAAACATATAAGCCTCCCATCTGGCCACCGATGACAGTCCAGAGATTTAAAAAAAAAAAAAAGACCCGGAGGAATTAGGCCTAACGGAGAAAAGGTCACCTATGAATTGGCGCAAACCTCTTTACCATGCATTAGTAGGGATAGAAGCCGGCCCTGAACGAAACGCTTAACGGAGCGCAGCTTTGAAGCTCAGTGCTTTTGAGTCTGCCGAATGTATCTGTGCAGTGTGGGATTGGAGTTGTTACCTCTGTGGTTGAGGCAGGAAGGAGAGCCGAGCCAGTGGCACTCACCCTCCCAAGGACAGACAGACGGAAAGCGAGAAAAGGGAAAAGGCACTGAAAAGAACCCCATGGCTGCCTCAGAGGAAATAAAAATGCAAAAAAAAAAAGGGACTGAGCAGCCAGCAAAGACTCCGGGGGCTTGTCTCAGAGATGTAATGCTACAGAAACCAGCAGGTAGTAATCATTTGTGCACACAAATTATCAATCATTCCCTTGAATTAATAATGTAATCTTGCACTATTTCATTTGCCTCCTGTAATTATTAATTCATGCCCTAAAATTACAAAATCGAGCCTTCAAATTACTCAATGTATTTGCTTCAATTCAACAATTCTACTTCTACGACCGTGGAGCTACTCTGGATGTTGTTTCAGCACTGCGTGCTGGTCAGCTTCGGTTACACGGAGCTGCCGAGTACTGCATCAAAAATAAACTGTTGTCAGATACATACATAAACAACCTAAATAGGCCAATCGGGTTGAATAGTATTATTCCGATTTTGGCACAACACAGTGACATTCGTCACGCCTCTATTTATTTCCGATCTGTAAATTCTCCATTTGAAGCTACTTGTAAAGTGCAAATCATCCAAATGTTATCGCCAAAAAACAATTATAACGATATTATATACATTTTCAATTCACATTAACCGAAATGATTTCACAAATAAGAAACACTACAAATATTTGTTTGTACAGGCATGTACACATTGCAAGCTTTGAAAAAGGTATATTAAGTTTCTCTAACTGCTCATTTTCCCGACTTTAGGCAATGCCTGTGGTCAGTACAACTAATTGCAGCTCTAAAGACCATGGCTTTCATTTAACGCTACCAGTGAACTGTACTTGAAAGAGTTGCTGGCCATCATCTGCTGCAGCGGTGAAAGCTTTTACATCGCATCAACAAACAGGAGAGGTATTAGATACAAGTGAGTAAAAGGGGTTGCCAGGGAAACAGCGCCGTACAGTCTCAGTCTTAATCTTTCATCCATCAAAATATTGGCTGAAAAAAATAAAAAAATCGCCGGCAGCATGTTAGATACTGCACCAACGTGATCCAAAATCTGAGCTGGAGCCATATCAGCAAGATTCCACTGTTACATGCTTAATAGATATGGAGATATTAGCAGAATGCAACGGTGCATTTGACATGTGTGTCCGTTCTCCACAGTGGTAGCCATGAATGACATTTAACAAGGGAGCCTCATTATTAAGATCGACGGGTCGTACGCAAAACGAACCAACAACGCGGCCAAGACCGGCGTCCATCCTGCCACGGCTGTCAGGGGTTATCAAAGACCATCAAGCTCTGACGGAAAAATAGAGTTTTAGAGACCGGTAAACGTTAATCCTGCTGCTGGCTCAACAGACTTTAGATGAGAGATGTAGAAAGCGTTAGCAGCGGCAGGTGATCAAAATGCACCGCTGCTCAGACAGCACTCTGACTAAGTCCCTGATTAATTAGTGAGGTTAGGGCTGAAGCGTGGGAGGCAGGCGTGGGTGAACGGAGGGATGGGTAAATGTATGGAGGGATGAGAGTAGGCGGTGAGTGCTGTGGTGAGGGGAGGGGGGGATTTTTTTTCTAAGGGATGTCCCTGCACTGTTTTTTTTCTGGGGGTGGTGGGGGCACGTGGCGAGCCATGAATGTAGCAGCCGATCAATGACACAGTGAAAGGTCGGCCGGGACCTGGCAAAGGACTACGGTTATTTGGAGCTGGAGTGGGGGTGGTGCATGAGTCAGGGAGAGCGAAAAGATCGGCCGGTGAAATAAAAGTGCATCAGGGGTCAAGATGAAAACGTGCAAAAAAAACACAAGAGTGTACAGGGGGCGAGAGCACCCGTCAATCTCTCAAAAAGCGCTCTTACTCACAGTCCACCGATGGGATGTCTCGACCGATTTATTATTTACACACAACTTACAGTCTCCAGCAAATTATTAGCCGTGTCATGATGACAGATAGTCAAGTCAGTCCACTTTCCAGGAATCCATTTTAAACATCAAAACCAGTAAGGACCTATCATCTATTCTCTAAACCCAAAAGAAAGGGGGGCAATTCAAAGGTACAACAGCTTTTACACTCCTTGGATGCAATCTGTTTGGTCTACCTTTCAACCGACCATGGCACTCTGCAACATGGGTGGCTTTTGTTTGTATTCAGCGATGCAAGTTTCAACGGGTAAATACGGCAAAATGTAGGAAAACTATTGAAATATTGGAGCATTTTATCATGTTGCCTCAGTGATTCTTTCTGCCTCAGTGCTTTTTCAATTGACATAATCAAAAGCCATGTTCAGATATGTGTTGATGTTGATACTGGCATTCTTACCAAACATTCAAATTCATTTCTGTTGCACAAATGTCATATTTGAGGGAAAAGAGAGTACTGGTGTCAGCTAAGTACCTGGTATTTTTCAGATAACCCGAGTTGAGGTATTGCATTGATGTTGGGAGAGAAAGTTGGATTAATGTATCCTTAAAAGCTACTAAACTGCCACATGCATTGAAACAAAACTTGAGCTCTGGATGACGAACTACGCGGAGAAAAACTCTCAGTACCACCATTGAAGTATCAGACGTGTCAATTCCAACGACTAAAAAGCTCTGACTTTGGTCAGTGCTGTGTGTGAATTGTTGCAGGTCCAAAAGACCAGCAAAAAATGAAGAAGAAAAAAGAAGCAGCTCAATCTCAATGTAAAACACGGCAGATTTGCAGGTTTGCGGAGACGTTAACGCTCTCTGGCATTTCCTCTAAAAGCCACTCTGACAGGCCCTGAAGAAGACATTCCCTGCTTGCTTTGCTGTGCTGAGGCCTGCTCCCCCCCCCCCAACCACCACCACCACTTCCTCCACAATGCCGTGACACAGGATTAGCTTTCATTAGAGAAGGCGCTGTAATCAGCTTTGGAGCATAGCAGAGACGGAACAATGGAGGAGGCTGAAAGGATGTGGAAGACGGGGTGCTTTGGGTGCATGCTCGGCTGTGTGCACGCTATTCCCACAAATGGAACCTGTGGCACATAAAAACCAGACGGTTTGCCACACTTATCTGCATATTCCTCAGTGTTATGTACTGCGCTTAAAAGACTGCCATCGTGACAAACACGGCATGAATGCAACATGCTTCATTTGTCATTTCAGGTCCGCTGAAACAACAAGCAGACATTCGGCTATAAGCTACACAAAGTTTTTGCAGCCATGCTGTATTAGCATGAATATTATCTTACGGCAGACATTGAGAGAAAGACCCATTTAGTCTGGTTTATCTTTAATTTGCTATCGTTCAAGCAAGACCATGAGCCAACACCGACGCAAAAGCGAAGCAATGTGCACAACTCGTGCTCACTGGATCAAATGGCTGTCGGCTTTAGTTTTTGTCCCGTTGAAATTGCACAAAAGTGAGATCTCTGCCAACTGATCACAACTCCAAATTGCCATTCGCAGATCAAACGAAAGTCAATCCGGCTCTCATGCGGTCTGTGCTATCATGTGTCTGGTCTTGGTCTCAACTGACGGCAGGTTGCTGCATGGCTTCGAGGCTACAATTTCAAGCTTTTCTTCAGATGGTAAACAGAAAGGTCAGGCAGTGAAGGAGGGATCGGTTGGCGTGTTTGGACTCCAGTCTGGACCAAAAAAAAAAACCTGGCCCCACACGTGCACAGAACCACGTTTGTGCGAGTCCTTCGCCGCTCTCCATCATGCTGCCGACTGGCGCTTGTATTGGGAAGGACTGATGACACAGGTCAATCGAGCGTCCCCTACTAACCCCAGAGCACAGGCGGCCGCTTTACAAAGCGTCCTCGTTGGTTCCAGGAGTGTGTGGTGACATGCAGACGAGTGGCTGGACACGATACGGATCCATCCGCTCAGCCAGGGGTTATCCCCAAAAAAAAAAAAAAGCTTCATCGCTACGTTAAACATCTATTATAATGATACCATGACAGAGATGTCAAGATATATTGCAGTATGCTAACATATTTAAATCAGACAGTTTCGGAGCGTTGCTCGATCATAAAATTGTTAGCACAGTAAGTGAATTAGTTCAACATTTCACACCTGCAGATTCCTTATTAAATGTTGTTAGGGATATATGTATTATTTGTTTTATCCTTTTCACTGCCTGCTGCAGTCAATTGTCAGGAGCCATAAAGCTCCTTCTTTTCAAGCCCCTTTTAAATATTTCAATCACACATGTAAACCCTCTGGAGAGAACACAGAAAAGGAATTGCAGCTGGCAGAAGACATTTGCCGCAAGCATCACGGCATATCACATCTTGTTTTTTGGAGTAGAAGAACATTAAATGAAATCAAGCCGGCATCCACACACACACACACACACACACACACACGATGCTTTGAACATTTTGAATATCTGTCCGGCACCTGCCTGTGGAAGGTCAAACACTGACCCAAGTTGTGCTACCTCAACTCGCAAATGAGAAATGCGAGACTGGCGATAACGACACAATCGGATTCTACCCTATGTTATCGAATACAACAATATGGCGTGCAAATGAATGGAAAAATGTGGCTACGTTGCAGAAACTCCAACTGAGTTCAGTGTTTTCTGCACTCATTCGCAGCTTGCCTCTGAGATAATATGCCTCAACAGGCGCGATCGCACCTCCCAAGGAGGGCTCGTTGGCAGCCGAGATGTTGGCATTTCCAGAATGCAATTACTAGACGCATACAGAGGGGATGAGGCCAGTCTATATTTGCACCCACACTTGGTAAAAGGAGCATATGAACCTTGAGGCCCAAATGAAAAAAACACAGCCTGAACTGTAGATAACGTTCCTCATCATTAATTAACTCACCTTGCGGTACTCCTCTCAGCTGGGGAGGTTACCTGCTCGACTTGAAATGTAATACCTCCCTGACCCTATCGCAATGATCTGTGAACTGGGGCAAACCCTCCCAACCGTACGAGAATAGCCCCGTCACGCATGTGAAACGGCATTCCTCCATGATGTGTCCAAGGGGACAAGGGAGGGTCAGAAATGGCAAGCACAGATCTAATAAATGGACATAAATAAAAGCTATAATACCACATTTTAATTTGACACACATCTAATATTGTAACGAGCATCTTTGTGGCATGAAACGTTTGTGTCCAAGAGATCCACGGTTGAGTTTTTATTCTCTGGCAGACTGACTGTGGGTTTTTCTGATGAACAGGTGGCGAGGCAATGGGATGGCGCCAGCCACCTCCTCCCACCTCTTGCCAAGACAACAAGGCCTCTAAGAGCCCCTTTTCTCCTGCCCCACCCCCCCTCCCCAAAGCCCACACCCACCTCTCAAGCCCATCTCTGAATCTAGGCCATGACTGTGCGGGTGTGGTTCTCCACCTGACTGCCAAGAAAGAATATCCAAAAACGACATATAGGGAGGGAAACAAAAGAATGACTTCCCTATAAAAGGAATTCTGAGTCAGCAAATGGGATATAAACACACACACACACACAAAGCTGTGACGGAGCCCCTGAAGTAGCCACTATTATGCAACCCTTCTGGGCTTAAAGTGACTGTGAAGTAAATCATCCTTCTCTGCCGTCCGTCTGACCTCTATACTGCAGGGAAAGCACTTTCAAAATTCACTAGCAGAGTATTACGCTGAAGGCACCATCTGTGCAGGCTTTACTAGGAGCCGCGAGATTAAAAGGCAGTTAAAGCAACACATTCAAAATCCATCTCTACAGTCAGCGTCCAACCGAAGAAAAGATGTGTAAGTGAGGGACGGGGCCTCTATAAAACTCTAGGTGCTGCCGGGTGGCGCGGGTCAAGCAGTAGTGGGCTGCCGAGGTCATGGCCCCGATCCCTTCGGGGCAAGCGGGGCCTGCTGCGAGGGTCATGTGACCTTGAGGATCCGGTCAGCGAGTAAGTTCAGGACTTAAGAAGAGACACTTGACAGCTTGACTGCCTGAAGGGAGTCTCGACTCCCAGACTCTTCTCTGCTGTGGTCAAAGCTGCTGCATTGCCTTCGCTTGTACATCTTTTCACATTTACAGACACAGATGATTTTTTATTTCTTTTTCACTTCTGTAAACTTTCAAAGACATTCCTAGTTGGTATCTCCAGGGCTATGCTTAGGTTCAGTTGCTTCTCAGGTGCTTCTCATTTATGAACACGACATCAGAGTCACCATTACATTTGGGATCGCCTGCCACAAAAGCTTGATTCGTTACAGTCAGAGGACTACTCAATATTTCTGAATTGTCTTTCGTGCTTTTAGGTTGAAGAAAGTCTTTACAAATAGATGGTATTTTGTATAATGCAGGGGACAAAAAGAAAAGGTAAATTATGTTTTGTACAGAGGTTCAACCAGACGGATAATTGAAAGGGCAAAAAGAGACAAAGATCCCACTGAGCAACAGTTGAATAGAAATAGAAGAAATCGTCAACCTGGAAACTCGGCATCAAAATGTGGTCAAGTGCATAATAAAGCCTGGAACAAGCTGGAATATGTGCAGGTGTGTTGATTGAGCAAAGCTATTCATAACACACAACTGTCAAGAAATGCTGTCACACAGGTGAAATGTAAGGACATTAAGTAGAATTATGATATGTTTAAGAATCACGTTGTTCTCACTTTAGCGAGTTCAAACTAGACATCTGTAGAGCATGGTATTAGTCAATTACAATGCATTTGAGAGCATGACTGCTACAAGTACCACGGATAAAAGCAAATCATCAGAGTAAGGCTGTCTTATAAGTGTCTTGTAAAACTATGTCAGAGGGGATGACTTCAAATACAACTCATTTACAAATGTTCCAAATCAAGGAGGTGATCTACCTTCGTGGAATTAATAGGTTGCCAGTGGAATCAAATGGTTTTACCACATGTGGTGTATCAGTATTTGCTAAACCATGTCATGCGATATGCTACTTCAGTACACTCCAGGATACAATATTACTGGGACCAGAACAAAATTGCAGATGAACCTTTTTCATATGAAGGGGGATTCACATTATTATCAACTACCACTGACTCCCCCTGGAACAACAGCTATCCCTGGCGTTTGCGGTTTTCTAACCACTTTCAGACACAAAAGCATATGCTGCCATGCATCCTGACAGTTAGCAGGTGCTTAAGACACACTAGATTCACTTTTATCAGAAGCAAATAGACGTCATAAAGACATCCCGTGCAGGGCTGCAGGTTGATACTGCTCGAGTGCATAGCTCTGTACACCATCTGTTGGACTGAAAAGAAGTCTCTGCCGTCTACAAAACAGACCGCACTCAACAACCGTTTAATGCTGCTTTCAACTACTGACTGCTAATTGTTATTCTCGTGAAGTGTTTGAGATTGATGAAAAAAAAACAATGTTTTTTTAAACACGTGATTTTTTTTGCTGGTTGAAGGGCGAATGCCAAATCGCCTTATTGCCAATTGCTGCCGAAGAGCTGGCCTAGAAATCACTCGGAGATACCCTATCTGCCGGCTCGATTTGGCCGTCCCCGAGGCTCGCCACATTCCTCCAGGGGGATCGGATTACATTCTATACAGGGAGACGGGCCTGAAGCATTCTGGGCGTTTTGGTCGTACAACATGGGTCTGGCAGAGTATGCAACAACAACAAAAAAGAAAAGGAGGAAAATAAAAGGAACGAAGGGAAAACGCCGAATGAATGGCACGACGGCGGCATGGAGAGGAAGCATTGTAGTCGTGGATGAAAGCGGCGGGGATGGCGTAACCGCAGCGACAACTAAATGGAAGGAAAAGACAAGAAATACACGCGGTTGGAGGGTAGCTGGGATATATGACAAGAGAGACAGGAAACAGTTGAGCCTGTGAAAAAAAATATTACAATCTGCCGCCGTACAGTATGTCTCAAAATGTTTACAGGATAGAAAGAAGAAGAAAAAAAAAAGAAGACAGTGCTGACTGTAAGTAACTGCCGAGGCCCCGGTAGAAAAGCTGTCAAAGACGTTGTACTCTTTAGTCTTCTTGAGACTGTGTGTCACTGACATACCCGTACTTGTGCGACCGCCAGTGAGCTTATGTGTCACTCCTCAACCTCAACAGTTTCTGTGGGGGCTGGGCCACTATTAAAAAGGCCTGCATGATATGGCGAAGCAACAAACAAGCTGCCAAAAGAAAAAAAAGGGGGAAAAAAAATACAGTTAGCGTTCGCGTGTGAGTGCATGTGTGTGTGACAATTACATTAATTACCAACAGTAGACCCACATCTCAGGGCTCGGGAGTTAATGCAGAGTCAAGATTAGCTTGTTGAAACAACATGTCTTCCACGGTTCCGCGATACGATTTTCACAAGTGAAAAAGTTAAACTGTGGAATCCTACTACCTTGATTTTGACATGCTTCAGAGTCACCGGCACACATATGAAAACACACGGGTGCATGTTTGGACATGATTCGACAGTGACAGCTTACGAGTGCATCCCATCATGAGCAGGAACTCTCTGCGTGCAGTCAATAAAGCAAAACAATGCTGCAGCTCATAAGCGGCAGGCCACGCTATGAGATCCACGAGTGCGAGTCCACGAGGCCCTCCCTCCACACCCTAATGGTCCGATGGGGAGCGGGACGGCATTAAGGCTCAAATGATTGGTCATTGTAATGCATGGCTCCCCGGCGCGGTTTGGACAGGCACAAAATCAATCAGAGCCCTGGGACACACTAACCTCTCTGCAATCAGGCTAGCAGAGGCCCACTGTGAGCTCAGACTGATGAGATATCAGTTTGCACTATCCAACTCAGAGTCAGGTTTGGAGGGGGGGGGGGGTCATCTGCGACCGGCCTTTTGTTGCTGAGATACAGTCCGTCGAGGACAAACCAACATAAGTTAAATCTAACTTTAACCAAGATACATTTACCCTGCAATTACTGGCAGACTATTCCAGAAGAAGAGGGATTGCTGGGGGGGGGGGGGGGGGGGGGGGGGGGGGGGGGGGGGGGGTGGGGGGGGGGGGGGGGGGGGAGGGGGGGGGGGGGGGGGGGTGACAACTTCCAGTAATGAAATGTCACGCTGGTGGTCCTTTTTTTAATTGACCCTTGGGCCTGATTCAACATACAGAAAAGGTGGCACGGTGTGACCATAAATATGTAGATGATACGTTTGTTGATCTAGTTCCACAAAACCCACATCCAATGAAAAGATTTTCCTTTTCCTACGGTGACTGAGGCAAGCAGACATCAACCAAATTCACCAGCACACGGAATAGGGGGTTCATTTTCAGCCAGGTGGTCCTATAATTAACGCGTGTCAATGAGTGTAAATAAACCTTGGGTCCTCGACTCACCTCCAGCTGTATTTGTATAGCTGGAGTTTCTCTCTCGTTCACACACTGGGTGCTTTAGCCGGTTGGCTAACAACACCTGAAAGAAAGGAACATCTTTCCACAGATCAACCGTAAATGAAGAGAAAAAAAAAACATATAATGTAATGATGATTTTCCTCAATTAAGCTAATTGTTGTTAATTTGCTTCAATGGAGCTAGGAAATAAAAACAAAAAGAATAAAATCCTTTCAAAGTAAAAGTGGTTATATTGCTCTCAAATCTTGTAACCACTGTTAAATCGAGGCTTTAAGAAAATGTATCCATAATACGTGATTGAAAGTATTGATTGGTCTGATAATTAAAAAAGGTGTACACCCAACATGATCTCCTTGCCTGATACAATCTGCCCGGCAAAGGATTAATTTCTCGAGCCGCAGTTAAAATGATGATGATGAAAAGTGTGGGAAATGAAGTGGTGAGGAAGGGGGATTAATTAACCCCTGGCGCTGCATTTACACAGTGCCAGCAAAAGAGCCGGCACACATGACCCTCGAAATCCTCACATGCACTCCCCCCCCCCCCCCCCCCAAGGTTAATAGTCAAAAGCCGCCGGTGCTTGAAAATGCCTTTAAAAATGTCAAACTGCACGTGATAGCGCCGAAACAAACAAATAAAGCAGCACTCGACTGCAGCAGCTCCGACATGAAAGGAGAAGAGATCGGGATGTGCTGATGTGCGTCACTGTCAGGGAACATGTTTTACTTTCTTTTTTTTTTTAATTTTAAAAACACAGTCAGGTCATCATAAACAAAGTCCCTCATAGCCAAGCTTCACCTGTCCAGCCATAACACCGGACAAAGGTGTTATGTATATCGCCTGCTGCGTGTCTTGTATGTCACCTCACGCACATGCCCACGTACTGAAAATGAAAGACATCTTGCATATTCATCAGTTCTTCAAAGGAACACGTCGCACTTATATCAGCTTCAATGTGTGTGTGTGTGTGTGTGTGTGTGTGTGTGTGGGGGGCAATCTCGCATCGACAGTTACCATGAGATACTGCACACCCTTCCCATGTCCTCAACCCTCCCCGCCCCCTCAATACTTGCATCTGAGTCGATGAGCCAACACAAGAGTTAAAACAATCCTCTGCACTCTCTGCTTACTAATCTAGTAAGATGTCTTAACTCCTTCTTTTTTTTTTTACCCGTATTTAACTTCAAACCAGCGGCTGCCACAAGACAGGAAGTGTGCGTCCATGTTGTGCATCTGTCACACAGCAGCATGCCAGGGCTCGTCCCGATCCAAGACGACAAGACTCCGCATTTAGCACGCAGGTATGCATTCACCACGAGGCACCTCCTCCTGCTAATGGAGACAAGTGCAGCAGGGGAAACGAGGCCAAAAATGCGTGTCTGCGTGTTCAAACTGAAGAGGTTTGTCCTCAAATTAAATAAATTTAAAAAAGGAGCACATAACCGTGTTTTATTCTGGAGGTGCGAAAAAAAAAAAGGGTTTCACATTTGACATGCGGTGGCTGTGTGTGTTTGCATACCTGTGGGCTGGAGTTAAATAAATATTCAGGCATTTTCAACGTGTAGACAGGCTGTAGTTCTCTGCTAATGATGCAGCTCGGGGGTGTAAGGGTTGATTCATTACACTGATGCATTGATTTACCGCCGATGTAACAGCATCAATATGGGAACAGAAGAAAATATTATAAATCAACGTGGCTTCAGCAACAATACCTTTACTGTCTCTTTGGATCCGCTGCTACCACTGCATGACCGAGATTGTTAAGAACTGATTCACAAACAAGCGCCGCAGACAAACAAGACATCCTTAAAATTAGAGATCCCTCCACAAAATACTGTCAAATGCTCATTTCACAAAGCTTTTTTTTTCTTCTTCTTTTTTTTAAACCCTGGAAACTTTGTTCGTCTACTTTAAGTAAATAAAGAGCAAGCCTTTAGATATTGGATAGTTTAAAAGTTTCAGCTCAAATCATTTATCGTTCCATTTAACAGCGTTGTTAAATGTGATCCCGCTGCCTTGTTCCGATCCACCATGCAAAAAACAATATAACAGCCTCACTGGTTTTACCACACGTTTCATTTTTGGCCGACAGTTACCAAATCCGACCGTAATTAACCAAATGAAATTAGGCACACACACACACACAAAAAACACACGCACATAAAATTGCTCCTGAACCAAAATAAACAACCACTGAGTTGTTAATTGACTGAGTCTCTGTGAAGCTAATGAGTCACAGCCCCTTGACAAAGCATTTGCTCTCAATTTTTTTAACAGCATTTGGCAACAGTCCCGTGACAGATGGCTTTTCAATATCTGAATCCCAAATCAACTAAAAGTGACCCGTCTTGTGGCTCATGTGCATGCAAGCATGTATACATGAGTGTGTACACTCCACTCCCCCCCTCCCTCAAAAATCTAATAGCTTTTGGACTTGAGGTGAGAAAGCCGATTTACTACTCTACCAGCCTCTAATAACACCCAGCAACCCAGTTGCTCCCAGTTCACCGATTTGGCCCATCCTTCCCAATACTCACTGTACTGAACGCCCAAACGTTGATTTGATTTGTGACTGCTCCGGGGAGGGATTTCATGACACACGACTCCTGTCCCCGTTCCAAATGGCTTTTGTGAGCCGCTGCAGCCGACAAAAGGGCCGCGTGCTCGTGTCTGCCAGCCATGAGATGGGAAATGCTGAGTGTTTGTTTATCCGGAGGCCGTGTTTTTTGTTGTTGTTTTTTTTTTTTTTTTTTTAAATGATGTGATGCATGGCTCACGGACGCCAATGTGGTGACGAGCAATCAAGAGTGGAATATTTGTTTTGTTTGCTCCTCTGCGCGAAATTGGCACTCTGGTGGTCGAGGAGGAGAATGCGGCACGTGTAAGGCACCGTGTGATGAGCTGCGATGGTAGAATGCTGCAGAAAAACACGGCCCTCCTCCACATAAGCTAGAAAACCGCTTATTAGAACCGGTACCGCTTCAAAAAGGCATCAACAGGGGGAGTTCAAAGAGTTGCAGATGCCCCGAACTGTACTCACAGGCTTAGCAACAATCTGAAAATGCCACGGTAGGTAAACAATTTTTCTCCCCTTATTGCTTTATTGAGACCCAACATCCATTTGTTCACATGAATTAGCAAGAGCAGCAGCTTTAATGCACGGAGTCAGATTACAACCTCTGAGCGGAGCCGCCTTTATCCCCCTATATGGAGCTTAATCTGTCCAAATCCTCCGCTTTGCTGTGCCCTAAATCCACAACAGAGCCTAATTCCTCTTTAATCTGAGCGGTAAAGGTGCACTTACTCAGGTTCAGGATGCCACAGACTGCGTATCTGAGCATCCCATCACAACAGAGGTAGTTCAAGTCTTCCCAACTCAGCCGTGACGCAACACACTGTTACCGACAAATTAATAAATAACAATAGTTATGATTATTATCTTGTAATTCACAGCAAACGAGGCAAGCAGATACATGACAGGTTTGGTTATCTTCTTGTCACACAGTTTTTGCTGTATGAAACATTTCCAGGTCGAGCTGTTTGCCGTGAAAAGATGCTGAGGAGGAGGAGGAGGAGGAGGAGGAGGAGGAGGAGCCACCAGGACCCAGGCTTCTTCACATGCCGAGGACACATGACAGCAAGCACGGGGGGAGGGGCCCCTGAAGACTATGATACCGACTTACTCTGACTAACTTTTTTGCCCGGCCTATTGTTCGCGACAAGGTTCACGCCCCGAGAGAGAAAACACAAAAACTCAGTCGAGGCCAGCAGCTGAAAGCTGGAACAATTGGCAAACTATGTAGCATAAATAATAATAATAATAATTGTGATCAGGATTTGTGTCCAAATATTGAAAACCGTGTGATATTGACGGTTTGCTCTTTGAGCTCCAGCTCTCGTGCAGCAGGTAAAGCGCTCCCTGTTCACAGGTCAACTGTCCAATCACAGGCTCCAATTAACCACTCTGCTTCTTACACACAGAAGTGGCTGCCAGACAGATTGTTTCACCTGTGTGTGCTGTGTGGAGGACTAACTACAAAGGATTTAGCCGCATGCTATGGTAGTATAATAATATTCATATTTTTTTCACAATCTGGTTCACACTTTTGCTCCCAAAGTTGGATTAATAATTGGAATATAAATGGTGACTAAAATAATCATCCTCCCTATATGTATATGTGTTCCATAATCACATTAAACACATGAGGCTTGATCTGTGCTTCTTTCTTCCCCCATTCACACTTTCTAGTGAGGCAAGAAATGCTGAGCAACGACCATGAATGAATCAAATTCTGAGGAAACTCTCGCAGAGGAGATCAATTTAATTCATTAGAGGAACCGCAGACTAAGATAATTAATATATAGCGTTACCGTCTTGGAATCAGTGCAATAAACGCTACATTTTTGGGCAGCCAGTCCAATAACAGCGCAGCACACGAACATCATTATTAACTCTTCAGAAAAAACTTTTTAAAAAAAGGATGTGGTGACTGACAATTGTATTCCATCGGTAACGCCAAAGAACTTCGGACTCCACCAAAACATTGCCAACCTTTTCTACTGAAACATTTACTTTTCAAATTACAGACCGAGCAGACTGGCACAGGAAGTGATGACATATCGCTTAGCTTTCCCACAGCGAACGTATTGCCATGCAAATAAAGCTAATGACGAGGTTCATGAATGCTAATGAGGACATATTACTGAGAATGGCGACACCCAGAGGGAGAATCCAGACAAATGATGAATGACTTTCTCTGTATAACACTGCGTTTGTACCCGTGTGGAAACAAACAAACAATACAGAATGATGGCGCACACGCCAGATTACGATTAATGAAGCAGAATCGTGTGCAGGTGTTCACATGTAAGGCAAGGATCAAGTATGTGGCATTACTTAATGTTCTGTTCTATAAATGACTCGGCCATCCAGCTGGGATCAGTAACTGGCATTGCGCCGCTGTCACCACCGCCATTTCTCCAACCCACGCATGTCTGAGCATGGGGGCCTCTCCTCAAAAGTCAAATGTCAGATGTTATCCATCCCCACTCAGAGAAGGACCCACCATCGGGGGCTCGGAGGACCCTGCTCCTGAGCTGGTGACGGAAAAACACCATGACCGAGCTCGTTTCGCTTTTGGAGCGCGTGGTGGTTGTCGCGATCGCAAACAGTTTATGTATTTTAGATCTAACCGAGGGTAGCTCTGGTACAAACTTTCATTCAGCACACGAACGTAGAGCACAATTTTGTCTCCGCATTCAGTCATAGTTCATTGGTAATAACTATTGTCACACTATACATTCAACAGGAGTAGCTGCAAATGCTGATTAAAAAAGTCAAATGAATGGTGCACGTTTATTTTTGGTTCAAATGTTTATTTCATTTTTTAAGTAAAAGTGCTAGAAATTCACTGGTTTCAGGTTCGCTAATGTGAATATTTAATTTTCTACTCTATGATATTAAACTAAGCATCTTTGGATTTGGGAATGTTGCAGGTCAGACAAAAACAAGCAATTTGATAAAGCCGGGCAATATGGAGGAAAGCTCATATATTGATATTGCGCCGATATTGTGGGGTTGACCATTGGTGTGTTCACAAAATGTTTGCACTGAGATTTTCGATAACTAATCATCAGGAGCGAGGGTATAATGACTAAGTGGGTGAAGAAAGAACAGTCTGGTAAGATCAGAAGATTAAATAATTACACTGTAATGCAGCCTTTAAAAAGCAGGAAAATAACCAACACTTGAATGCCATGTCTTATGCAATATCCAAAATGACATTTAGCCTAATATGACCAAATTGATATAAGTGTCATATATTGCACGGACCTATGATTTGAGTATTTAAACTTGGGTTGTGGGAAAAGGTTGATTCGACCGACGAGCACGAATTCTACACTACATCCGACAAACGTGGAAGTAATGGAGCTCATCTAATGTAATGGTGGGATGATTGCTCATATAATTCCGGTACTTTCGGTCCGGGTCTGGGAAATTATGCAACTTCTTCTGCCTCAGCTGATTAAACTCTTATGAGTAATTGCTGTGCATGCGGCAGTGGCTTTCAGGAGCATTATGGTAATACCTTTTGGAAACAGGTGGATGCAGAGCACTTATGATAAGTTGGACTGACACCTTGTAGCAGGGCAAACTAGGCAGCTGAAAACAAATTGCTTCACACCTATAGCCTGCAGTTATGTTGGAGAGGTGCTTTGTACACAGCCAGCATCAGTGTTGTCATAATACTGATGCATTACCAAAACACTGACTTCTCCAAACGTGGATGAATGATGAGGTATATTACTTTGCCGATCATCTGGTTGAAGAGGGAGCCCGAGGAACTGGGCCTCTCCAAAAAGACCAAGCGATGCATTTTGGACCAAAACCGACCTCAGCCAAGTATAAATGCATTGGCATTCACGTCTGTGTAACGCGACCGACCAAGTATCCCACCGATCATGTCATATCTCTTCAAAAAGCCATACTTGTATCTATTTTTCATCACCCTTCAAATTGGTGGAGACTGAAGGGGAACGATCTCTTGAAATATTCATCCCCAAAGCGGTGTGACACGCTTTTAACGTTGAACCCCGTTTTCTGAGCGGAATGTAGCCCAAACCACAACGGGTTAGCGCTTTACCGAAAAGACCTTGTTGCAGCTGTTATCATTTTGTTCAACTTTTCTCTTTTTCTTTTTTTTTCCTGGCCCTTTTCAAAATGGCACAAGGCTAAGCCGAAGAAAGCAATCAAGTGGAACTATATTTGCCGGAGAGCTCAGCGAGCCAGAGCTCGGGCTTGTCTTTAATATAGTCAATGACTCCAGTCATGGTCTTTTGAACACTGTAGCATTGCATTGCCTTTCCCTCCATCCTCAGCAAAGAAAAATATATTAGCGTTTATTAATGCTCACCGATGATCCAATCATTTCAAGCGGTTGAACCCTTGAAATGAATATAAATGACTCAACGCGTCCCCCTCCTGTGCTTGTGCACACGCCTGTTTGTGATGGACGGGGAGAGCTGGAGAGGATAATGGTTGCAACTAGTGCTGGAGCACCAACCAGCCAGCACAAATAAACACATTCTGTCATCATCGCTTCTGAGGAAAAAAGGCTTTGTGCGCACGTGTGTGTGTGTGTGTGTTTGTGTGTGTGTCCTCCAAGCAAGAGGGATTTCACTTCCAACGACTTTAGGGGCGCTCACAGTCTCACAGAAAAATTGGCTTTTAAAACTGCAACTTAGGTGGAGTGCACACGCCTGTGAGGCGACACACAATGCCAACTGACATGAAACTGGGAAGGCTGCATTGCTCCTGCTGCTTGTTCCAAATGTGTGTGTGTGTGTGTGTGTGTGGGGGGGGGGGGGGGTGTAGGTCGACTTGATAGTGATCTTTATTGCATTCTCATGCTAGACTGCAATGGTGGAATGTCAGACCTGTTAAAAAAAAAAAAAAAATGCACAGAAGGCAGGAAAGCACCTCCCCATATGTCAGGAACACTAAAGGCACACGCGATGCACACCCTCAAATGGGAGATTACAACAACAACAACAACAACAACAACAAAAAACACAGGCGACATCAAGTGGGTATTATGCAATGGTGAAACTATGCTTGGTGAAGCATGCAGAATGAGAGGAAATCGCCCTCGGGGTAGAATGCACTGGTTGTGCAATATGTGCATGCATATACTGTAAAGCTGTGCACTGTGTGCGCGAGCCAAAGGATCATGCATCTGGCTGTCGTCGTTGCTAATGAAAACAGTGCACGTATACGGACAGATGTGACACGTTCTCTAGAAAGATCCACGCTCTTGGGTCTGCAAAGTGGAGTTGCCCTCACTTCCTAGTTTACTGCTGCTGTCATTGCTCGGCTAACACCCTTCTTCCCCCACAGCCAGCAACGTTGCTGTTGCTGCTGCTGCTGCTGTTGCTGTTGTTGCTGTTGCCGTTGCCGTGAATTCTTCCAAGGTCCGAGGCAAGAGAGAGAGCTGTGGGAAGCCGTTCTCGTTTCAGCGTGGCGTGACAACAACAGAGTAAAGACACAAATAATCAAAACACACTTACATTTCACCACCCTGTCCGTCGTAGATAACTTCGGCTCATCACTCGGCTTGTTTTCGGACATTTCCAGTGTGATAATAATAATTGAGATTAGAGCAGAAATGAGAGACGAGAGGTCCCTGCGTTGCTCCCGGCCGAACAACTCTTGAGTCTAGCCGAGGAAAGAGATCCGCGGTGATCTCACTCGGCGCTATCGGCGGCCAAAAATACTCGCAACAGGGTTACAATTTCACTGCTGGTGCCGTAGGAGCTGCTCCGTGTGATTTACTGTTACTCTGTATCAAGTTGTCTGAGCGCAGTGCGCAGTCTAAAGTGCTCACCCACAGGACCCGCCCCCCCGACTCACACCGACTGCGCCTATTGGCGGAGAGCGGCAGGCTGCCACTCTTCGCGTCCATTCACTTTTATTAAAGGACTGTTTCTGTGTCAATCTGGTCTGGTATGAGTAACTGGTATGGATAAGTCGTATGAATAACTTATGATACATTTGTGGCCGGGTTGTGCACAATAAATGCTTGAATGAACAGATTTTTAAAAAAGTTACAAATACATATTTGGACCGTAGAAATACATTCTCGGTACAGAAGCTTATTTCCACCTGAAAAAAATAATAAAAAAAGGTAAAACTGTGCATGTTTCTTTATTTTATTTATTTATGTGTAAAGGTAACATAGATTAATCAAATCAACATGTCTGTAAATGTGCTGGTGTTAACCCACTGGCTACTTTTCTACTGCGGTTCTTTGAAGTTTGATAGTCTTGACTTGCTAAGTCAAGTTAATATGTTATAAAGACACCATTATTATTACTATCTTATTAATTAAGATAGTAAGACAAAAAGTTAAAATGATGAGGTTTGTCAAACATTATGAGTTGGTAAGTAAAGGTTTTGAGATAAACGGTCCAAATTATGACATTGTAAGAAAAGTTGTATTTATTTCCGTCACAACTAACATTTTATCTTTTTTTTCTTCTTTTTGTATACTATCCGAAATGGGCTTCCGTAGCTCAGGGCCACTCAAAAATAATAAAGATATAAAGACATCCGGAAACACTCAATTCGATTTAAATGTACTCTGGACTGTCATAGTTCCCTGAGGATGAACCCTGATAGTTTTACTGAAATGCTGATCTTTCTATATTGGATGCTTGAATACTTTTCCTCCAGTGCCCCCCTCAGGATAAGAGTTGCAGCTTCAGTCTTGTTTGTTGACAGTGATAACAACATATCTCTTTGTGGACATTGTATTTGTCTACATGTGTGTATAGAAAAAGTAGCTGTATTTAATGTCCGCTATAATGGACGTGATCTGATCAGTTCAACTCACTGCGGATGCTGTCTTTGTGGTTACACCATAGTAGGAACACATGCAATGTGAGTGAGTTATTACTGTGTGGATGTGCATGGAGCAGAAGGATCTTTCATCGGTGAGTCATCAGCAACACGGCACCGGCGACCTGCCTGAAGGAGACCTCAGAGCTCACCTGCTCATTCCCTCTGCAGTTGTGAATTTCGGTCACCCCACCGCTGCCCGGAGAGAATAAATGGTGGCAAACTGCTATTAGTGAGACACCGGTGTGGTATGAGTCAGTTGTTTGACAGGTGGAGGCAGTTAATGAAGCCCCGAGTTTAACATTTCTCTCTAGGATGGAGTGTGTGTATGTGTGTGTGTGTGTGTGTGTGTGTGCGTGTGTGTGTGTGTGTGTGTGTGTGTGTGTGTGTGTGTGTGTGTGCACACTGCCTTTTTTCCTGTCTGCCAGTAGTGGAGACATTCACAGCAGATCATTAGTTTTAAGATGCCTCGTGGCTCTCGTGCTCTGCTTTGCACCTCGTGGCTCTGTAGACTTAATTAAATGCTGGTCAGGTCGGATACTCTTTTCTCTTACTGATTACCTGTTGTCTGCTTGACAGCGACCTTTGTGTTTATTATTTGCTCTTTTCGGCTCATAGTCGTGCTCTGTGGTTTTAATGGCGTGTCATAGAATAGAAAGTTATGGTTTTCTTTAGTTTGTGGTGTTTTAGATTTTTTTTTTTTTTGTATTTCAGTTTCAGCTTCGATCACTTCCTGTTTGTGTTTGGGTAGTTTTTATTCCAGGACGATATATATAAAGTTATATAATGAGGAAATTCCATTTTTCAAAGTGAAAAACATGCTGATTGTACAAACAGTGACCTTCTTAATGTTACTTCAGGGAATAAACATTATCTAAACCGTGACTTCTTTTGGCATCCCACTGTGTGTATATGATGGGGTTTGGTTGTGCCGGTGTCAGTTACATGTTGACAGCAAAACAGACCTTTGATGTCCAAACCACATAATCAGTTTGGGGATTTTTCTATCACGTGGATGACGTACATTTAATTCCACTAATTAAATTACTGTCAAGATATTGGTTTTGATTTAATTTGCATCCTGTTAGATTTTGAATTTGCCTTCCTCTTGTGTCCCACGTTTAATTCACTTCCTGCCTGTGTGATTGAATCCTCTTGTGTCTAATCACCTGCACCTCCACATTTGAACCCCGTGTTCCCCCTTTCTCGGTGTTGGTTTGTCTGATATGCTTTCTGCTTTGTTCTCTGCTATGTGTCATTTTGCCTATTCATGGTATTTGGATTTATTTTCAATTACTCATTTTTGGACTCCCCTGCTGTTAGTTTTGTGTTGGACATCATTTTTTTGATTGACATTCACACTGTCTCTCTACATTTGTGGTCCATCCCCTGTTCTTCTATTTGCCCCACCGAGACTTAACCGTTACTTAGTGCTGTAGTAAATCACATGGAGCAAACTCCTTGTCACCAGACCAGAGAACAGCCTCCATGTTCACTGGAAAAAAAAAAAACGGTCTCATTTCTTTGTCTGTTGTGTAGCCGGAAACTCTTATCTGAGCTCCTCCTGACAATAGCAGGGCTGTTTTCCATGTCACTGTGAAGTGAGACCTGCTGACAAACAGACCTGTAGCCATGAGCCAGACAGGTAAGCTGTCCCCTTTTGCGTCGATTATTTTATTCAGTCGTTAAATTTTGTTAAATTTTTTTACTGGGGTAACGAAAACAATTCGTCGCTTTAATCTACGAGTCCTGACCATTCGTGATTATTTGCCATGCTCAGAGCAATTCACATTGGCGCAAAATATTCCTGAAACAATATTAAAAAGTGTTGATTAGTGTATGACAATGTAAAAAAACTAATTTAAAAAAAGAAGCACGATTTTGTGATGACCGTACAGTTTATTTCACAGCTTCCTCTACAAATGTGTACGTTACATATGAAAAATGCTCCACTGAGAGCAACGGCACAGATGGGGTATTTTTTTTATATTGTAAAATAAATTGTATTCTTGCACAAAGTTTTGGAGACACTTATTGTAGTTATATCTCATGCGGGGGTATATTATGTTTTTTCTTCCTCATAGAATACTTAAATACTTTCTCTTGTAGCTGAGCTGTTAATCATCTATGAGAGGGAGGCCGAACAATGGGCAACCTATCTGCGTTCAGTCTTCACTGGTCCAATCTCAGAGGCCGGGATCTGCTGCTATGACATCGCCGCAGTGTCTAGTCGGCAGGAAGACTTCCTCAGGCTGGTCCAGTATACCTGCAAGCTCCTGATCCTTTCCAAAGGCATGCTGGAGGGTCTGTGCCATAAGCGGCGCTTCTTCCTGGCCCGCGTATTGCGTCCGGCAGCCCATGTGGTGGTGCTGCTGTGTGGGGTGGAGAGTCTGACCCCACTGCTGGAGCTGGTGCCCCTGAACGCCGACGAGTGCCTGCAGGTCTCCAGTGAACAAGACGTTCATGAGTACCTGGCCACTGTGAACGATATTGTGGGAAAAGGTAGGGAATTGGCACCAAAAAGATTGTGATTTTAGATTTTTATTGTGGTGTATAACATAAAATATCACTGACCACCTGTTAACATTTTCTCTTGAGCTCCATGTGTCACTCCAATTTGAACGCTGCAGTTTCCAACATAATTATTTTACCCACTGAAACTCTAATACAATGATCATTAGAATAATGAGAAGAGTGAGCCGAACATATCCAAATGCGTGAGGGTCAGTGTGCATCCCAGTCCACGTACCCAGAACACGAACGCCCTCTTTAGCATGAAATTCACACAGCCTCGCCGTCCCCCATCCCGTGAATGCGAGGTGAAAAGAATGCTCATTATTTGTGAGACTGGCTGAGCAGCAGCTCGAAAACCAGTTTACGGACTGTTTTTGTTTTTTCTTCCTGTGAATTGTGTGTGCTGAATAACATCCAATATTTTTTTAGGCACCAGCAGCAGAGACTTCTTTTGTGACACTCTGTGTATCCTCATCTGCCTTGTCCATTATCCTTTGCCTCCTTCCCTGTTTTTCCTAATTGCACTATTTGTATAAAATCATGAAGCAGAGTAGGGGGCTTGTATTTGTATTAGTGTGTGTGTGTGTGTGTGTGTGTGTGTGTGTGTGTGTGTGTGTGTGTGTGTGTGTGTGTGTGTGTGTGTGTGTGTGTGTGTGTGTGTGTGTGTGTGTGTGTGTGTGTGCAGGAGGAACATCTGATGCAAATGGCCAGTCTTTTCCTACCACTCTTCGTGAGCCCTGCAAATTCAAGTGCACTCTGCATCACTTCATTGCACTGATACAGCGAAGTGCTTCAGGTCCAGGATCCCACAAACGTTTATATTTTAACCCAAAAGTACCTTCCCTACTCGTACGGGATGATGCTGTTTGTGTGTTGGCACATGCAACAGACGTGTGGGTGTTTTGACAAGTTCCAGTGTAAACTGGTAAATAAAGGGCACTTCATGACTGGTTTCTCTGATCACAGCCCGAAAAAAGCGAAATCAACAGGGATGGGGACCTTTTCTATTTGCATGACTTAAAATGTCAGTTATATAGCAGAGTTTTTGATTTATTGTTATTTAACCTAATTCTGTTGTAAATAACAAGACACATATTCTACACAGCCATGTTGGTGGCTCTGTTGCTGCTAACAAAGCACAATGGAGGCTGATGGGAATGTCATTGGTTTTGCAGCTATTTTGGTCACAAACGATTACAATTTTGACTTGATAACATACTGAGGGACTTGAATGCGCGCATTCAAATTTCATAGCAATTTTGTAGTAGCACTCTAAATCGTTAACCTCACGGTGGTGCTAAAAGGAACGTCGGAGGATCATTAAAGTTGGTATAGGATTCATCCTCTGAGGATCCTAAATGCCAAATTTCTTTTGCAGCACGTCTTTTAGTTGGCGAGATGGTTCACTTAGGCCCAAAGCTGAGCCTGGCCAACATCAATAGCCGCGTCACTATCACGGCTAAAACCCCTCCTGGATATCTGGGAACCCATTTAACAATTCAGTATGATGTTACAGTAAATGTCCCGTCTTTTTGTAGGTGTGTTAGCAGCAGCAAATGTCAAGCCCTTGACACGTCAACTGTGGGGATCAGCGCGACAAAAGCCGACACGTGTCAACTCCAGCATTGTGGTCGTTCCGGCCAGAGTTCCATGCGGGGTAGGAGCAGGGTTTCTTTTCTTTCTTTCTTTTTTTCATAGAGTGCCTAACGTTTACTGCATTGCAGTTCACTGTAGTGTCTCTTTGGCAGAGCTCTACGGAAGTGTTCATCCTGTTGAGAAATGAGTCGGCTGGCAGCGACGCCGAGGTGGAGTTCACCGGCGAGAATCGGATGCTGAGAGTGAGGCCCGCGTGCTGGAATGAGCGGATCCTCTGCGTCGACGCGCCAGGTGAACAAAAGAACTGATTAGAATGCCATTCAATGACATATTGAGTTATTCTGTCCGGCACGTGTAGAGTTTCTGTATTTTCTATTGCAGATTTTCCAGCAGGAAATGTACGAGTGACCGTGTACAGCGGAGGGGTGCCACTGAGCAAGGCACAGCTGCAGTACTACAGCAACATGGAGGAAATAGCCTCCCTGCTAGCGAGGGCAGCAGACCCCGTAGATTTCATGTGTCAGGTAAAGTCAATAAAGGGCTGTTTTCCAATGCGGGTACTTCCCAGGCATGGTGTTGCATTATAGGAAATGTAGGATGTAGGACAAAAAAAATCCGGGCATCAGCTCTTTTGGTTGTGACCATTCTTTAGTGCTATTGTCAGTCCCACTACTTTATGTGCAATACTAAATGGAGTAGCACTTTAATAGATGGTAGAAGGGGTTTATTAATACATTTTTTTTCTGTGTATGAAATCATAGTCTGGAGAACAGCCGACTGCAGTTGGCAACACAAACCGTTCAATGGCAACGCTGTAATAAAGATGCACATTACTATTCCCAAACCTTGTTTATCAAGTTACTTTCTCTAAAAAGAAAGTCAACTTAATAGTACACTATTCAGTTGCTGCTGCACGCAGTGGGCATACCTCAAACTTTAAAACTCCAACACTTGCAAATATATTAAAATAACTCCATCAATCATTGATTTAGGAAGTGCATTTGAATGCTGTTCTGTTCTCTCCCCCCTCAATAAAAGGGACTCTTCCAAGGCACTATGAATGCTACCTAGTGACTCATCGTTATGCAACACAGTAATAGAAAATCAGTCAATCGCCGCCCCAAAACACTGCTGATAATTGATCCACTTCATTAGAAAGACGCAGAAAAACAGAAGATAAATTGAATCTCCATATTTCTGCTTGTGTGTGTGTGTGTGTGTGTGTGCCACTGTTTCCCGTCTCCGCTCTGAAAAAAATGAAGCGACAGCAGGTTTCAGCCGTCCCACTGCCATGAAAACTTGATTCGTTTAGGTCTCTTTTGCTGAAGAGGCAAACTTGAGCAGTGCCAATGGAAGAATTTGCCAAAAGAATTTTCAAACAAAATCTGGAGTGACACAAATGGACTCCGATGCATTTAGTTATGTTCAACTTGGCATCTTTATTGTGCCTCTATTGACTGTACATGAAAATCCATTGTTTTAAATGCTTCTTTTGTTGGACTTTTGGTAAGTAATTAGCTTGTGCCGACTTTCCTTGGCCACAATAAATGATTTCAAGATGTGTCCAGCTTGTGAACCATCTGTCTCTCTGGATTTTAGGCTCTTCAGGAGTCCTCTGTGGAGAAGCTGGACCAGAGGTTGTCCTCCATGTTGGTGGTGGGCATGCCTAGCAGAGGATTTCAGGGACTGCAGTGTGAAAACACACCTGGAAGAGGTACGACACTGTGGGATTGCTTAGTCAGAACTTTATATTGAATAACATCTGCTGCTCAGCATCACTGAGGGAATAAAAACAACAAGGGATAATATTCATTAAGTTGTATTTCGATGTTCAGGGATGCAACGATCTCAATCCATCTGCTGACGGCATAGTTTATCACACATTATTTGTACTCTTTGTATTCTGTAAAATATTTTGTTGCAGTGATGCAAGATCTACCCCCAAAACCCTACGCATTCCATAATTGTGTGGAAAACCCTTTTTCCCCACATGTCTATTTTTTAACAAGAGATGTTCAACCGCGCGATAGAAGACATTCGCAGCGTTTATGAAAATCACAATGTCAATTGGATTCGCTCCTTTCCCACCATCTGTTTATGCAACAAATGTGGGCTGAGCATAAGTTTCACAGTAAGAAAGTGTTCCTGTTGCAAGATGCACATTATCCACCATGAAAAGGAAGCCTTCCATTATTTCTCGGCTCATTATGTGGCAGATTGATGGCTTCATCAGCTTCTAAGATTGATCCCTAAAAAAAGGCACAGTGAAATGTTCCCCGTGACAAACAAGTCAATACGTGCCTCCGAGCGGCCTTTCTTCGACTCTCCTGATCGTGTTAGATTGCACACATCGGGACAACTTCAAGTTCTAGAAGTCAGTGGTGAGGATTTCCTTATTAATCATCAAAACTGGCACATATCCATATCAGAGCTCCACCATGCAGACGCACCATCGCTCCTCCACTTTGCTGCCCAGTATGGATTCAAGGGTGTCTCCAGCCTGCTCCTGCAGTGTCCAGGTGCTGAGCGAGCGCTGCACACGGCCAACCGCCATGGACAGACGCCCACGGAGATCGCCAAGAGTCGAGGCCACACAGAGCTTCACGTCTTACTGAAGGAAACACTGGTAACTACTTCCATATTTACTGTTAAATAGGGTATTATTCTTTCATTTTCACATTGCTCCAGTAATGTAATGCATCCTTGCAGCATGCTGGTAAATATATTAGCTTTATTGACCCCCCCCCACCCCCCATACAATGAACGCATTTCTCAAAATGCCAATACCCGATGACGGCTTCACATGTTCAGTGCTTTGTGAGCTGATGAAATCCACCCGATGACATTCTTCCTCATCCGGAGCTGGCTGGATGTAATGTTGCCTAAGTGGAATTCCATAGTTTTCAGATACCTGCTGACAGCCGAGGAAAACATCAGATGCACCTTGAGATCTGAAAGCAAGGGCCCAGGAACGCTCTTACGAACACAAACACACAGCGTTGGGACTATGAGTGAGTGGTTATCAATAATTACACAGAATGGAGAGGATAGAGAGGTGGAAAGCAGGGTAGGCGCGTCGCTCCCTAGCTTGTGTGTTTACATCCAGCTCATGGCACAGTTGGTGGATTGATGGTAACCCCCCTCCATCTCATCCTGAATATGTTTGGCTAATGGAACGCCCCCCCCCCCACACACAGATAATCGAAAGGCTGCGTTTGGTTATGCATGCACCAGTGGTTCAGAGCGCAGGTCGTCTGCATACATTCAGACAATTATTGCAGCCACTAATGTTGATTTTCTTGCGTAATGGCTGCCATTTTCCCATGTTAATATGATGAGCCTAATCCTTTTCAACCTCCCATTTCATTGTGTGGGGAGAAACATAAAAGCAGCAATCCAAATGTAATAGATCCTTTGCATGCATGCATGCACACACATTGTTTTGTTTGATCAATCTGAAGGACACTAGAATCATGTTTTTTTTTTTGCCAATGCTAATTTCATTAGGCAGTGAGGACATTATCATTAAAGGAAAGACATGATGTGCCCAGTGGCGTAACGTGAGCAAAGATGGCAGTCTGAAAACAGCACATCGATTCGGGTGTGCAAATACAACACTCGATGGAAATGTGCATGATCCCTTTTTATGGGGAAGAAAATACTGCCTGTATGTATTTGAATATAGCTAAAACAGCTAGCCTGGAACTGTCCGAAGGTCACCTCGATTGATCCCCATTAAACTTACATTTGTTCACATCTCATTTTTTTAAATCCGCACAAAAACTGAAATGTAAACGACTTGATGACGTCATTTGTTATGGGGAGGTTATGTGCCGGACTATTTCTTCGCCATGCAGGCGCAGTAACTTCCTTGAGTGTCGTTATTGTCGTGAGGTTGCCAGGCAATCAGGGTAGACTCAATGAAGTCAATGTTCCTGGCCAGCAAATAGGCCAAATAGGCTGCCCCCCCCCCCCCTTGATGTGAAACAAATGCAAATCTTGAAAAATACGATTTTTGTTATCTTTGTACAGAAACAGGCTGTCCCCCACCCCCACCATCCCACCCGTTTCCATTCTTTTTGCAAAGCTAAGCTAAGTGGCTGCAGGTGCAAGCTTACTAACATGAAAGGTCAATGTGCAGCTATTTTGGACTACTTCACATGCTGTTTGCTTAGTTTTCATCTAAAGCGCCGCCTCACGTGTTGTACATGCAATCATATTCCTCTCAGTAGCTATACTGCACCGGTCATAAAGAACGTAGTGGATTTTAAATACTCCACTTCAAATATTTCAAGAACAAATAACTCAAACTGCAGTCCTCTGAGAAAAAAAAATGCTTGCCTTGAAAGCGTGAATCAGCAGTACGTTGCATCTGCTCCTTGTCAACTGGGAACAGACACTATGCTCATTCATATGGAAATCTCTGCTACCGTCTTCCCTAATAATACTGACAACTTTTAACTTTCTCTCACGGCTTGGATCCACCTAGAGTACAGCCCCTCGAGGGACATTTAGACACTCCAACAGCTGTTGCAAATGTATTTATCCCCTTTTGCAACGCTGCTAATTGAGAGTGACTGCAGATGGTGCGAGGTTTGATCAGATTGCTCCAGCGAGTCAAAGTGCTCGCTGTGAGTCGGCTGAGCTGACAAGGGAGTGGTGGGAGTCAAACAGAGGTCTCCCCACGGGGACTTCAACAAGCCCATCGATGTAACACAACAGACAGATTAGACATGCACAAGCAACTGACATTTGCGGATCTCCTTGGAGAGTAATTAAAATGCATCTTAACGGCAAAAACTACAATCATACCGCGCTTGTGTGGTATGTTGGAGGAAGTACGAGAGGTATGTGGCGTGGTTTTTTTTTTTCATTTTTTGCACGGCAGTTTCATGAACTCATCTGCAGTGTTTCCCCCACCTCCAATTAATCAAGACACGATGCATCAGTGATTTGTGCGTCAGTGCAGCAGAACTCTGTCAATAAATCCGAGACGGATCGGTCCCCTGCCTCACACACGGGCTGAATCACTCACAGGCCGGGCCTCCGATCCCCGAGTTGCCCTGGCACCACGCTTCTTTGTTAATTAGCTGTGAACCGCTCCAGAGGGGAAAGCTGAATTATTCAGGAGCATAACTAGACTATAAATATAGAAAACGCTATTCTCTTCAATGTTTATGTCCGCAGATTGCAATGTGCCTGCTCATCGTAATTACTAACACAAACACACATTGTCCTCATTTAATATTTTTAATACTGGGTCACTTGGCATTTAGATGGACTGCCGCGATCCCTACCAAGATTCCACTGTGTGCGCTCACGCGTAGCGGCTCGGGGCTCGATGAACACAAACGAGCTTGCAACTGTATGGTCCTCTGCAGGCACACGGATGAGGTGACTGCACACGCTAATCCCGGGATTGTCTTGAGTCCACTGAACCAATTTTGCATGTGTATGTTTGTTCTGTCAGCGACGACGCGTCATTACAGGCAAACTTTGCAGATTTGTTTATCATTTGAATTATACAGTCACCCTCCTTCTAAAAAAAGAGACAGTTTTCATCCCTCAAAAAAAGCTATGTGTTGCAAATTAATCACAGGACATTTATCTAACCACTTTGAGTCAGTCTTAAGCTTTGACAGCAGAGTTGCTTTACGAATGGCCACGTCGGCCCATGGCTTTGGGTCCTTAAATATCTCGTCAATGCATTGCCTCGACATATTCTCCAGGGTTCCCTTAGAGGATGGAATCCTACAAAAGTTTGTCGGCCCTCTGAATTTTTCCCTTTAGTGCAACCACGAGGTTGACGTTACATTTGTGGTTCGGCCGTTTCTTTGTGCTCAGTGCTAATTGGCAAATGTTATGCTAAATAGTTAGCATGTTAGCATTAGCATTGTGAGCATATTCGCATTAGCATTTTGCTCATAGCATCACTCGTACAGCCTCAAGGAGCTGCTAGCATGGCGTGTTATAATAGCCCACTAAGAGACACGGAAGAAGACTATGAAAGATAACACTTTACAAAGTAAACCTAGATTAAAGTGTCCCCGAGCAGACAACTTGTGGTTTTTTTCCTTGCCAAAAGCATAAATTGCACACATTTTGTCTGCACGTCACTGAAGCTAGGTGTCAATACTCTGCAATCTGCCACGAAGACAACATTTCCTATCCTGCAACCACGATGTCAAAAGACAACCAGCCGAGACTCGCCCGGCTTCTGAATTGACCGTTTCAGCTGCTGCAAACACATTTACGCTCCTTATCTTGCACTAGATTCACTTGAGATGTGCTCCCTCTCGAACAAAAAAAACCCCTGCCTGGCTGTTTAGTCTGAGACGCTGTTGCTTGGATTGCGGCGGTGCAAGTGAATTTTGTCTGGAATGCCCGGGGGCTCCTGCAGTTTCAGACATCTGTAAAATGATTCAGCGTTCGTGGTTAGTAAATAAATTCCTCTCTCCCCTGTCCAGAAATTACTTCTGAAAATAGCACATTGTGCTCACAGCATCCAACTATTATAATTCAATGTTCAAGCTGCGGTGGTAATAAACCCGTCCTTTTCTATCTGTTGGGCTTGATATGAACCTCCACTGTTAAGTAATGCATTCATGGCAACCCATCAGTAGTTTGCAGTAGTAGGAATGGTGTAACATTGTAATTGAGTCATGAGTGGCTGTGTTGCTTGGAAACTGCACACAGAGGTGGCGGCTTATATGGAGGATGTCTTGATCAAAGTGAGCTGTATCTCATACTGTATGTTATTTATATTACTGACTGAGATTGTTATTAAAAAATGACAACCATATATATATATATATATATATATATATATATATATATATATATATATATATATATATTTATTTATTGAGGTCCTGGGACAGGGATGTCGTATGTGTACAGATTGTAAAGCCCTCTGAGGCAAATTTGTAATTTGTGATATTGGGCTATACAAAATAAACTGCATTTAATTGAATATATATCACAGTGGCATATTCTGCATGTGACAGGAAGGAGAGCCAAATCTGAATGGCTTGTTGAATCATGTGTCTGATGAAGGCAGTCCCTAAAAAATTGAATGCATTAAAATGACATGTAATGTAATGCGTTGTCTTATTTCGGTTTGTGGGTTGGTATCGGAACTCCATATACCCAAATGTACTGTATATGTATGAGTGAAAAAATGAGTTTTTCACAATACGTCCCCATTACATTGTAATTATAGTTAACTTGATTTAAAATACATACATCGTACCCTTTAGCGATTAGTGCAGAAAGTGTTGTCTTCATTGTAAAATAGCTTTTTTTTGTGTTATTGCATTTCCTTAATGGTTAAAGGCAGCGTTCACTATATGAGTCATTTCAAAACAAATGATGCAACTCACATCAGAAGTTGAAATGCAGCAGTTAATTGATAGCCCTATCTCAATCTAATTACGGAAGCAGTCTAAATATGGAGCCACGGGTCTTGAATTGCACACTAAATGATATGTTTGGACTGAAAAGGGGAAGATTGTCTGATTTCATAATTACCCTGATCATAGCTCTGTCTGTCCCTCAGCATGCTATTAGCAAATAGGCCGACTTCGCTGTCAGAGGGGGAAAAAACGCTCTGTCATCCAGCAGCAGGCAGGGCTAACTTACAGCAAGCTCTCCAATTCCTGATACAGCCCTGAAATTGCTTTTTTGCGCGAGTCATGTCCGAACAGATGAGGGCGAGAAACCTCAATTAGTAGTCTCCGACGTTTGTCACATCTGACATCAAAAAACGCTGCGTATTAAATAAAGCGTGGCATGGAGACGGATATCGGCCTATGGTGTGACGGAGCTTAATTGTTTTATTATCGTACGTCGTGGAGGAGGACACGGGGAGAGAATGAGCTGGATTTAGTGAGATTTACACACAAAATCAACCTGTCCTTGTATCAAGATTGGTCAAACATGCACAAACGAAAAACAAAAATACATCCAACCGTACGCAGCAAATGCCCAGCTTCAGCATAACAGATGAGATGTGTCTTTCCTTGAATTCTGAATTGCCTCCATTGAGCTGCTTCTTTTGTGATTTTGGAATGAGGCATAACACGCATCTCTTCATGCCCTGTTATTTCAGAATATGTTCAGCTCGGGCGGAGACGATGGGGATGCCGGTGTGTACGAAATGATGTGCGCCGCAGGTGAGTGAAGGACTGATGGGAAGTGGAAGGAGGACAAAGGAAAGCCGGTAATGGCGTTATTATTTCTTTCTGTATGCTGGGTTGCCGGTCATTTCCGAGCACTGAATATGTTCCCTTCTTGCTGATGGGCACAGCGTGGAGCCTTGCTTCCGATTAGCTGTGAACAGTAGCGAAAGCAGCATGCAGCACTCCATCATCACGCTCGGTGCAACAGTGCAGTAAACACTTTGTGCGTTAGGGACTCCGTCCGCCACAAGCCTACAACAGGAGCAGCGAGGAGGGCACGAGGAGGGGGAGGATGAGGATCTCTACGTGCCGCTGGAGGAGAATGATGAATATGACACCGTCCTGAACTCCACAAAAGCCGTGGACATAGCCAGTCGCCCACCGGCGCCCACGCCGCGGCCTGAGATCACCCACGTGAAGGAGGACAGCACCCCTTACATCACCAAAGGTAACTCGGGAGTCTTCTGTTGCATCCCTTGCCCCCTGTTTTCTTCCAGATCACAGACGCGGTGGAGCTGATTTGGAGTAAAAAAAACAACCTGAGTCATGCACAGTATATGAAGGGGGGAGTTTGGGAGAGCATGTGGGAGAGGGGAAGTGCCTAGACTGTGCATTGCCAGTCAGTAGAGATGCTTTTTTTTATTATCCCATAAAACACAAGAACATGCACCCCCCTCTCCCCCTACCCACCCCCAAACAAACAAACAAATCCCACAGTCTCTAACTGTTCAATTTCAGCTGCGTGAATATTTCATGAAGATGAAACATCCAAAAGAGACTGGTATTAAGAAGGCTTATGAATCATTAAAACAGCTGCGACTTCCCACCTTTTGCATCTTGCAAATACAAACGTGCACGCATGCTTCCACAATTAATTGTTATTCCAACAGATAGTATTAAACTTGTCCCCCATAGCCATCACTTGCATATTCAAAACGCACAAACGTGTTTTTGTTTTTTTTAATGACGCAACAGGCGCCCTATCTCCATAATGCAGCTTATTCTTCCCGATTGGGGGCCTACAAAGCGGAGAAGACGCGGCGGCGTGCGCCCCTGAACTCCCAGCATCCCCTCAGTAACCGAGAGGGAACTACCGTACTGCCATCTGCAACCAATCTGAGCCAGACCAAGGCCAAGGCCGCCAGAATAAGTCATTACACATGTTTTCCATCGTCCTTGTCCCCAGAGTGCACGCGAGAGAGGAGAGGGATTTTGAGGTTTCCATCTCTTGAGACAGTGGAGCTTAAAAAAATAAATTAAAACTCACTGCACAAGGATCACATCTTGCTCCTCACGCCCGCTGGTGAAAGATGTGAGAGTCGAGATGAGGCTCGGTGGAGGATTAGGGGAGGAGCCAGTTATTGGAGACCACTGCACAAGTGGAAATAATGAGGTTTGAGCTCAATGAGACTAAAATGCTGAAATGTGACATGTACGCTACAGAGAGTCGGGCACACGCTACAGTCATGTCGACGTGCCCCTCGAGCTGTGCTCCACTCGCGGTTTCATTTTGAATTGAGCCACAAAGCCCGGCCTGTGTTGTGAGCAAGCTGTGTTTGAACATGAAGTGGAAAGGAGAGACGCAGTCATGGAGGAAATGGTCAGAGGTGGGATTATCTTTCAGGGTGTGGATGTTGAATTTTAATCCAGTGTCGGTCACACAGCCGCAGATCCTCCGCCCCCTGACAGCTAAACAGTGTAGCCTTTCATTCTGAGAGCTCACAAGCAAACCGAAAGCATCGTTCAGGGCGTCTAATTCAATCCAGAGCCCGATGTGTGCGTCTTTCTCCGAGAGAAACCAATTGAAGCTCCAGGAATGAAAACCCCGGATTAATGTCATTTCACAGGCGTTTGGATTCGTTTAAATTGCTATTTCTCTCAAACATTGAGATTGACAGGATGTTTGTTTTTCTGCCGGCTGTTCACAGTTGGCAGGCCACTCAATGGGTTGTTTGTAGGTTTATGGCTCCATCTTGTGGAAAAATTGTTGAAATGCAGGAGCATCAATCTTTTGTAGAAATTTGTAAAAAAAAATCTGCTTTGGCTTGAGCCTTGCAATGTTTTCAGCGAGAAAATGTATTGTTTTAAAGTTAAAAACAAGTCACATGCTTACTAAATACAGTAAATGCTATTCAATATGTTATTGCAAGCTTCTCTGTGTTTTACAGTGTTCCAGAAGAAGACGAGCCCACAGGGCTATGCTGATCCGTATTAATTTCCCACTAAAGGTGAGATTCAGGTGGTACGGGGAACGGATCAATTAAAAAGTCACTCTTGCTATGCACCTCACAAGAGACAGATTACGACATCAATCGTCAATATCACAGCAGCAGAGACACTTTTAGTCTCTAAAAAGACGAAAGCCTTAAAAAACAAACAATATAATCTGTATTTTGAAGTTCTGACTTTTTATATATATAATACCTTTTTTATACGACAGGGTAAGTTGAGAGGTTGCTGGAAATAGAGCAACCTCTCAACTTACGGCAACAATGGTGGACATTACAGTATGCGATTTAACCACGAGGGGTTTTAATCTGCATATTAATGCACAGACGCTTCAATCACCACTCGGGGGTGTCTGGCTTTGTCATTCACACCCAAAAAGACAGTTTTAACCATGATTTTGGAGCACAAGTACTGGCAGCACAGTAGGCAGTTGCCATGTATTTCTGTTTGCACCGTCTCCAAAATGTGATGAATCTTGATTTCTCCTTTTCTGGGCAGAATTTGTGTGGCGACTTTGTGAATGTCGGACTCCCAACAGCAGGACTTCTACCGTGCCAATGAGTCTAGCTGACTTCTCTCTTGTGATTGACAACCTGGTGGAATTACCTGCTGGGTTCTTTGAATAATTCAACTAGCAAAGCACGACATATTATCCAATACATGTGGGTCTCTAAATGTAAAAAGAGCTGCTTCTGCTATTGAGCGCCCACAGAGATACAAAGCCATTGTTCTGCTGTGCTGTAATGTCGGTGGCACTGAGCGACGGGTCCAAAGGTCACCACAGTCACCCAGAACATTACCTTCCATCGTCACGGCTCCCTGACATTCCAGATGTGGAGAGCACGATCACATTATCAGCCATGTCCCCGGCTACGAATGCCATCTGGAGAGGCTCTATGCCCCTTGTCTTATTTCTGTCACATCAACCGTCACATTTATGATGTTACATAATGAGATCCTGCTTTACAACTCGTCCTCAGTCGTGTGGTGATCACTCTGTGTTTTACACCTTTTTGGTTAGATTTTTTCTTTGTCTTTTTGTCATATTTCTTTTTGATGTTTTCATTGAGTTGTTGTTGTTGCTCATTGCAGCATGCGGGCGGGAGGACAGCGTCCCCTCCGCCTATGATACCTTTGTGCCAAACCAGACAAATGGCATGCTGCAGCTCATTGAGCTCCAGCAGAGGGTGAAGGCGGGTTCACTCACTGTGGACGGGGCCCTGGAGCGCTTCAGCGCATGGCAGCGGGCTCAGAAGGGCATGGACGCCGTCCAGCAGGTATGGGGACCGTCGCACACTGCGATCGCACTCACACTGGACTTGGGGAGTGGAGTGAGCATGCCGAAACCAAATGAATCTAGAAGCATCTGTTGCTCGTGCCATGCCAAGCTGCAAAGCACTCCACTCACAGGAGAGCGTGCAAATGTACCTCAGAGGAAAGAAAATGGCTGCTCATGAAACCACAGCGATGGCTCCACAGAGAGGAGAGATGGTGGTGAAGAGATGGTTGTTTTTTGTTTTGTTTTAAGCTTCTGTTTGAAGGCCAAAAAAAACTCAACTGACCAGTGATTGGTCAACGTATCTGTCTGTCAGACAATGACTCAAGTTAAAAGAAAACTGGAGGCGGGCCAGTACGTACACCAAGTGGCTGATTGGGGGAATGAGAGTCAGGTGTGCAGGCAGGTGATCAGGTGGTTGGGGAATGAGCTGAGGACACCTGCTGGGTGGACAAGGAACGACAGGAGTTGTTAGTCATGGCAAGTGGACAGAAGGTACAAAAAGTACACCCCAAAAAATAATTGTCGCCATGACAACAGACTGAAATTAATGTTAAATTACAGTGAAGTCCTCGACCTCCAGCTGTCGTGACAGACCGTTCTTCATGGAACACATCTTGCAACATCACTGTAGGAAAAAGCAGTGGGAAATGTAGCCATCATTCGTTTCGATATTTAAGTCAAAATGACTTATTAGAAATATCGTTAATGGTTAAAGGTTGTGAAACAATGACGTCTAATGTGTTTTTTTTCCCCTACGATATGAATGATTGCATTATTGGCACACATGTAATGTGAGATTAGTGGTGGATAAGTATTCATATCTATTTCTTGAGTTTTACTTATTATTATTATACTCATCCAAAAATAATGTTCTCTACTTTATGTACTGTAACAGTTGAGAGAGCAGTGGTTCCCAAATCTAGGGATGGAACCCTTCCTAAGAGTCACAAGATGGTTAACGGGAGAGGAAAGAAAAATACATAATTTTTCCACCAGAATTGTTATTGATATTTAGGACTTGTAACTTTTGTCATTGCATGCTTTGTGCAATATTGATAATTGTACCTCTTTTTATGATAAAGAAAACGAATGTGGGAAGTTTCAAGGGTAAATGTCTCTTTGGTATTGAAATGATGTAAAATCCGAGTCTGATAAGTCACCAGATCTATTGGTCAACTGTATATGAATAATATGTAAATATTTGTGCACTCATGCTTCTGTGGTTGGTGCATATTTTAGATATTAATTACAGTTTTCCAGCAGACCTCCATGAAGGTACCACAAGATTTATGCGCAAACTAAAACTTTGATTCATTCCTCTGCTCAGCCCGTGGAAACATGACAACACACATATATATATATATATATATATATATATATATATATATATATATATATATATATATATATATATATATATATATATATATATGGAAATCTTTTTAAATAAGTGCATGTCTTCGGTGTGTTGGTCTAAAACTAAAGCCCCGAGCTTTGTCTCCGCAGGAGAAGTTTAGTCATCTGAGAGACAGAATCGTCAAAAGCAGAAACGACGGCGTCTACGGTAAATATGCCTCTCCATCCTGGATGTGAGGCTTAAGCTGCGCTGTCATCACAGTGAGGCTCCACCGGGCCGCAGCTCTCCAGGAACTTCACCTTCAAAATAAATAATACGCAGTGCCGTTAAAAAGCCGGGACAAGTAACCCCCCCCCACCCCCCACCCCCCCCCCCCTTACAGTATTAAACTGTATACTGTAAATGGCTCAGAATCTCTTCTCTCTCCACCAGATAAAATCAACATCGTTCATCACACGCCAAGTGAGTCCTTTTTGAATACGTATCTCGGTGTGCACGGTGTGCATGTGCTCGCAGGCCTTTTGTAGTCTCTCCAGTCCCAGTTGCAGTGGTGGGGAATTAATCCTCGGGGAAGTTATATTTAATCGAGTCTCCAGCGCCCTAGTTTTGATGGAGTGATTTTCACTTTCACTAAATGGGAGTCTCTTATTTTTCTTTTACTGAACACTTGTCTGTTCAGCTGTGCATGCTGGATAATTTCCCTCCTGGTGTTGCAGGGAGTGAAAGTCGAAGGGGAAGCCAAGAGGAGGAGTCTGGCTTTTACAGCAAGCCACTTAAAGGACAGCATGTGAGTTTGCTTTAGCTTGGCAGAACTAAGCGTACGTCACTGTACGCCGTTGGAGTTGAAAAATGAAGTTACTGTAAATTAACATTAATGTCTAACAAGTGTCTATCTGAATTGTTTCGCAGTCGGGTTTCTTCTCAAAAGGTGACAAACGGTGAAGGTAAGACTGAAATCAATGAATCTAGTTGTCTAGTTTCCACTAAACGTCATCTTCAGATTTATTCGAGCTTATGAATTGTGTCACTTTTTCTATAATTGCAGGTTCCATCACTCTACAGTGACTCTATTCTCCCACCGGTTGTGTCACCATTTTAATCTGTTTGAATACATGATCTATCTTTTAACTGTATTTCAAAGTAATAAGACTAATGACAATTATTTGTATATATATATTCTTACTATATTTCAGTTGTATTGTCTCTCACAAGGTTTATTGTCTCACAAGGTTTATTATCTCATAAGGTTTACATATATATATATATATATATATATATATATATATATATAGTAGGTATATATATTCCTACTATATTCCAGCTTTTATTGTATCTCACAAAGTTGACAAATTCTGGCCTGAGTTAAGAAAATTACAAACTCACATACATAGAGCAATGTACAATATGTGTGACATTACCTTTGTAAGCAAATGTACGTCTTCGGTGTCACTCTTTTTGTAGAATGTCCACAAAAATGTTGTTAACTTTGAAAGTCACGCTTCTCAATTGAAGACTATTTCTGACTCATTGAACTCGATGTCACCATATTCGCAATGATGCAGCGGCTAAAATTGTAGTACATTTTGTTAATGCCTTCGTCACACAGTGAACAAATAAATAAAAAAAGGTTAAAAAAATACCGTAAGGTGTGATATGTTTTCATGGGTCTGTGGATCAATATCACCAGCAAGCGTTGGCCTGACATGGCCTTCGCACCTTTGCCTCTAGAGGGCGCTGTACCTCTACATATATCCATCACGCTCACCGTGTGAAGCAAAGACATCTGTCAAGTCCAGAAGCACCTGCTGACCTCCTGATGGCTTCGAGACAAGCTATGGTTAAAAAAAAAGAAAAAATGTTTAAAAAAAATCCATACATGTATATGAATGTAAACGGATCATAAAGATACTCATGTAGCAGGTGAGAACACCAATCGGTGCTTCTCGCTGAGCCTGGTTGCAAACAGGTAACTCATGTTTAATGTTGGTTTGCATCAGCCAAGACGTGTCGAATCTAATCTGCTCATCACGTATAATTGAAATAAAAATAAACTGTAAAACTGTTCTAACGCAGCTCGCTGGGATGAATAGAAATATCCACAGAGGGGTGCTGTGACGGCAAGTGACTGTCAAACTAAAGGTCAAAGGCTTAATTTTCCTGGGAGAACTCATTCTGCTCAGCTGCCATAGCGCAGGCATCTGTGTGTGACAAGCGGCTTTAGAATAATCTAATAAATAATAAAGAGGCCTTTTTTTTTTTAATCGCATTCATTGAATTACTGAATAATAACCACTTCCTGTATATACTTGTCAAAAGTCTGTATTTGGTGTGATTTACCAAAGTATTCAGCCATTGGCACACATGCACACAGTCTGTCTCTCACTCACACACACCAGTGTGTTGGTGCAGCCCAGCCTGTGCCTGTGCCTGAATGAATGAATAAGAGCTGCATGGGGAATTCAGTGAATGCATGGCTAAATCCAAGCTCAGTCTTGAAGCCAGGGCATAGGATGTGCCAACAAAGCAGCTGGGTACACGCCGGGCACATTTTTCTGTTCAATCATGCTCTTTGTGAATAATATGTATTAATGCCGTCCCTACTTAGACCTGCCAGTTAGCCTTTGGAGATGATCCGGCTTCAGGACCCCATGGCATTTGAGGCATATGTTTGCCTGTCACCTGCTGAGTACATTTCAGCCCGTGCGTCAGGCGTGGCCACCGAGATAGGCCTCGATTCATCCTGCACGCGAACATCTGAGCGTCCGCCACGAGGAATGATTTCCCCCCCCCCCAGTCGCAGAGAGACGAGCAGATAGATGGAGCTCTTTCACGGGCATGTGTCGCCCCACACAGAACATGCTTCTATATATGTGGGCAGCGACCACATCAAAGACGAGGGATCAAAGATTCACTGTTCTTCAAAACGCCGCACGGTGTATAGATATCCACATCCAAACTATAATTGAGATATCATTTGGTTGACCAGACTGAGAAAAATATATATATATATATATATATATATTTAGTAACATTCTGCAACAGATGCATCTTAATGGTTATGGTAATAAGCAATGTGAAGGATGTATTTAAAAAAATAATTTAAAAAAATGATGTTGAATGCTGGACTTTTACTTTTAATGAGTTGATAATTAAGCGAGACATTTGAAGACCTTCCAAAGTCTTCAGTGCGAATCAGTGTTGACTCAGTTTAGTGCTGAATTAATTCAACTTTTGTTCGAAGCTCAGCATAAAACACATTAACAGAGTTTTTGCCACTTGAAAGGCAGAAGACCAAGCTGTAGAGCGAAATATTGACACATCAAATCACCTTATAATGTACATTTTAGAAAGGAGTTTCCTATTTACACATCCGGAAATAGCCTGCATTAGCTTTCATTTGAAGTGGTGTCGAGTCATTTTAAGTAAATCCAATCTTCACTCTCCATTTAGCTTCAGTTTCTCGGCCTCCACTAACTCCTGAGACAAATATCTGTCTCTCTCGCAGTTAAACGCTCACCGATGTCAACGAGCTGGTCGCTCACCTCGTTCGTCGCCTGCTGCGTCTGGAAACGGTGCTGATGAGAGCTGGTGAGCCTCAACCCAAACAGTGAAGTCCACGATACCCAAAACAATTAGCTGAGAGATGCTAAAACCTGAGGGGAAGTGCAGAGTAGGGTGGTAATTGTCTGTGGGTTGGTCACCCTTTCATATCACACATTTGAACCATATACAAACAATTTAAAAAGAACTGCAGCTTTTAGTTTCCCTTCAATTCTGAATGGAAGAATTTGCAAATTCAGTTTAAAACCCTTTACAAACGTCTCCCGTTGGATTTCTTCCTGCTCTCTATTCCAGCAGCAGGCTCGGTCAGATAGTGGAGAGACCGGATTATACAGTCAACGCATCAATAATGCTGTTATGACACAGTTCTTAACTACGGATGGCCTCTACCAGTTGAAACATGAAAAGCCTTGAAGCCCCTGAATCCTTCCTGCATCGCTGCTGGAAAAAAAACACTCATGAGGGTGCAAACACTGGGATAACCTATCGGGGATAACTAGTGTACTGAAGGAGCATGCATTAACACAACCATTCAGAACTTCTCCATTCTACACCTTAGCATGCATGCAACACACACACACACACACACACACACACACACACACACACACACACCTCCCCTTCCTGCTCGGCCCTTTCTCCGACCCCAGGATTAGGGCAGAGGATTGTGCACAGCTGCTCCCCAACATCCCCGATAAAAATCAGGCAATTTCACAGTCAGTGGCATTCTTTCATCCACTAATCCACAACCCGCATACAGTACAGATGAGCCTCACTGCGATGAGAACAAGCTGTTCTGAGCTGCTCCCCCCCCCCCCCCCCCCCACCTCGGTCAATGTGGACACCTTCGATTGGCTATCGAGACACTGAGCGGCCAGGCTGTAAGGGAGCTGGAGCGAGAACGAAGAGTCCGGTCCAATGCGGCATCTTGACCTTCACTTCCTTTTTTTTGTTGTGCCACTAATTAGATTCATTATGCGTGGACCGACAACAAGCGAGGATTACTGCTAATGCAGACGTAAAATAAAGCAAAAATAAGGGTTGAGCGAATGAGGGTTTCTGAGACTCGATTAATACTGATAGGCTGGATTTAAAAAAAAAAATGGATTCTAATCAACGTAAACCAGAAGTGTGACTATCTATTTGCACTCGTGCAAACAGCCCACTCCTCGTAAAACCTGCCTCTCGCTGGTAGAGACCTTCTTTAATGTGTTTCCTTAATCATTGGAGGCCATTATTCTTCATCCCCCCTCCCCCCCCCCCTCCCCTCTCAAGTCATTCCCTTCACCCATCTGGTCTGACCCCAAACCTCCATTTGCCATTCACCGAAAGTTCAAACCGGGGACAAAAAAAAAGGTACTTCAACAGCAAAAAAAAAAAAAAAAAAGAAATGAAGGGGGAAGAAGAAAAAAAAGAAGTATGAATCAAAAGGCTCGGAAATGGAATTCAATGTACAAATTGTCGGGGGAATTGCAATGTCCGCTGAGGCACAGTGGAGCTCTGTTCGGTCCTCGCAGGCTGCGGGGGTGAAAAGAGCAGCAGCCTCAGCAGGGTGTATCCATCCATATCCTTACGCACAGCCAAAAGCCAGAGCGAGGTCTATTTGTTTAAGGGAAAATAGACCCAGCGGAAGGATGCTGAAGCTTTAACACCATAACAGGATCATTTTTTATGGTTTGGCTTTTGGACGGTGTGAAGGTAACCGAGTTTGCTGCTGCTGCTGCTTGAGCGTTACCAGTTCAGGAAACGTAATTATTGTTTTTGAATTAAAAAAAAAACATTGGCTCGTGTCAAAGAAAGAAAACGTGCGAAACATGCGAAAAACAAACTTTTTTTTTCAAGACGATACGACTGGAACAAACTTCATTTATCAGATGTGAATGAGCTCTCGAGTAAACTGGAGAGCTATAGGAGCAAACCTCTTTTCATGTCCTGAGAGTGAAATGTTAAAACACAAGATTATTTTTTTAAAATCTCAGTTGTTTTCCGTTGATAAACGACTTGAGTGCACGGAGTTGCCGTCTCCTCGCTTCTTAAATTCAGATTTATTCAGAGGGTTTGGAAATCTTTTTCAAAGAGGGCAGCACCTTGCCTATATTTCCGAGAGTGACTCCTTTATGTACACGCAAACGCTTTGAAATGGTCAAATTGACAATGTGATTCTTTTTTTGAGCTCCCGAGGTGAAACCCTGGTTTCCAGTAACCTCCTCCACAAAGGTCAAAGGTCTGTGTAGAGCTGCACCCTTGGGACTGGTAGAACACTGGTATTTCTCCATAAAAGAATGCGTGTCAGTATAGAGGGCTTTGAAATAATCAGATTACATTACTATTATGTTAGTATGGTAGTGGCGTGTATTAAAGAGTGTGTGATATGTTTATGGGATGAATTACATTTCAAAATAAACCTTTTGAACCATGCATATGCCTTATTATCATTGCATTATTTAAATGAATTATTAAGCTGTATTAGAGCCTCGTTTTCCTGGAGCCTCCAAGGTTTTTGAGATTCTGTGTGAATTGCGTCCGGGTGGTGTCGCTGAATTTTTTTTCTTCGTCATATATATATTGACAGTGTCATTTATTGCTGACTAATGTTAACACAAAGTCTATTGTGTCCACGCGACAGCTCTAGTCTCATTCTACCTGCTCCTGTTTGTGTTTTTATTAAATATGAGTTCCATAAAGGCTTAAAATGGTATTCATAATATATGCATGTGTAATGAATAAGGTTGGTGCCATTCTATATATTTTAAATATATCGACATATATATTTTCCGATTAATTAAGTAATTCCTTTTTATTTTTATTGTATTTATATATCTATATTTAAAGCTCACAAATGTACAGTTTCATTTATTAAAGACTCCTATCCTAGACTCCTATCTTAAGACAGCTGGGCACTAAAGTGTTTAGCAAACCTCACACAAACAGAAAGTAAAAGACATTTGTTTGGGGACTATTTTCCGCTGTGGATGAATACACGTGTGGGTATCTCCAGCAGCAGGCTGGCGTATGTTGGTTTGACAAATAAAAAGCAGTGCCCTCGTTCATTATAGTGAAGGAGTGTGTCACTCAGTGCAACAGTGTGGCTCATTGATGTGTTTTTAATAGTTTTTGGAACACACAGCGGTGGAGACATTTTTTTTTTGTCTGACCAACCACTACGCCACTAAGGGACAATTTACACTCATGAATAGAGCGCTATGTTTCAGAGAAATAAGATATTAGCTTTTCAATACATAAACACATTTCAATGAAAGTCTGCCAATGTGTAGCAGATAAGCAGACATACTATCCCATTATATAAATCACAATTATCCTTAAAATGGTGATATACACCTAATAGTACCACTGCTACTCTATAAGGCACTTGGGTTGTTTTTTTAATTAAAGTATGTGATACACACTCTTCCCTGTTGGGAAAAGATCATTTTGTCCTATTGAGATCCGACAAAAGACTGAAAAATACTATACAAACCTATTGTGCTTCAATATTTTTCTCATTAACGAGGAAACACCCACAGTGTATTTGTTGTGCTGTCAGGTGTTGCCACTTCATGTATCAAGAGATCAAACTGGTCGTCAAAATGATGTCTCCAGATGATAATTTGAACAACAAAGAAAACAGTCGAGGCGAAAGTGGTGCCACAGGTGTTGCTTATTCACTCGAGTGCTTATTCAACGCCGGCTCCTTGAACGCCAGAGAGAGAAGCTGCATCGCTTTCAGATTATATTCCATCTATCTCCTCTTTAATGACGGAGAAACAGCAGCCACGTCCTGATTGATGTTGGTGAAGGCCAGCAGCACCAGGCCTGATCCTCTCACCTCTCCCCCGGAGCACGCCTCAGCCTGGCATCTGCCAAAGGGCACAGGTACACCGTCCTGTGCCCTTGCCCCGCCCCCCGCCTATTTGATCGAGGGCCAAGAGTGACCCCGCCGAGCCTGCCAAGGGCCCCTTTCTGTGGCACCCGACTCAGGGGCCCACGCTGGCTCCTCTCTGCTTTTTGAGGCTTTGGGAAGATTAATAGGCCTCCTCTGTGGAGCGCCTTTGTGAGGCAGCGCCCAGGCGTGTTCAAGCTGTTGGGTTTGCAGGAGACGAAAGGAGCAGCGGCTAATTCCTCTGCAGGTCAGTTTGTCTGTAACTACTCTGGCTTTTCAATGACTCAGAAAGGTCACATCCGCACTGCATAAGCTAGTGCAAGAGCCCCCCGCTGGACAGCACCGACTTAAACGGACATCTTGAGATCGGAAACGGTTCACGTTTTTTTAACTTTCTCTCTCTCTCTCTCTCTCTCTCTCTCTCTCCCCATCGGGCGCTCGTGCCAGGAAATGGTCGGACTTCTTGGATTTGTCCCCATCGATCGCTGCTTTATCGATGCTCCTTTTTGCACATTTCAACCGCACTGGATGATCCTGAAGACCACAGCTGAACAATCAAGCGCACGTCCACACAATGCTGTTTACCAGCAGTTTAATTTGGATTATGGATTAATGGTCAAATGAATGACAACAAACATGCAAAGGTACATATCATATTTGCACAGCCGTTTTCAGCAGAGGCTGCTAATCAGAGGCAAATACGTGGGTCACCATGGCGAGGGATGAGCAGCTTTGTGGGTCTCATACAAACTCAAGCCCTGCGAATTTTAGACGGGGAGGTTTTCCTTCTCACATATTACCTCACACACCTGGTGCAAATACCAAAACCAAAGCCAAGAATTTCCTTCAATGTACTTTGAACTTTGAATTTAAGGAGATTTCTTTTTTAAGCTAAAAGTTTTCTGGATTTTATGCAAAGGCTTTTGGCCTGAAACCATTTTAATGATTTTTCTTCTCACTTGGTTGCAGGTGAGGGCCTTGTCACGCCTCCAATAGCGCAGCCACCAATAACAGTCTCCCTCGCCTTCATCCCACACACGCACGCACGCACACACACAAACACACACTTCTGGCTTCTCCAGGTGCCAGGGTGTGAAGGGATCAGCCAATCCCAGCACTCGTCTGAGGCTGGATGGTGGCCATGGTGTTATTAAAAACTACGGGTGAGCTTTGCTGCTCGCCTCTCCTCTGCACTCCAAACACTTTATGAAAAAAAAAAAACGTATGAAACAAAACAGCGTTGAGTAGTGGGTAAGCTTCCCAGAGGGGAACAAAATATGAAATGTGAGTTTTGTGTCCAATAAGCCAATGCACTGAATCACTCTTGCCATCCATTTGCATGCACTTATAAGGAATCAATTTACGGGTCATCAGTACATGATTGATGTCTACATCTCGCTGCTCACTGTGTCCAATGATAATCTTCACTGATATTATTTCCATAAACATCATTATCAGATTGAGACGTACTATGTCCTCACTCAGGACTACTGGGAGAGCTGAAGTGCCTTTGATGAGATGAGATCACATTTTAGAGGGAGCTGCCTGCTCTCTGCCTGTAGCCAAAAACAGCCTAATTGTGTTTTGTCCCATATGTGAATTATTATTAACGACGATTCATTTACTACACTTCCTTTGCCAATTTCCTAAATTAAAAAAATACCATGTTGTGATTTACAGCGCAACCCCCCATTTTCAGCGCCGGCTTCCAGCGTCACCATGGCAACTTCCAATCAGCAAGGATGGTGGAGCCTGCCGGCCGTGTGTTTGGCGCGAGGCTCTGAGAGGCGCAGGTGGAGCACATATGGAACAATGGCCTAGCGGAAAGAAAAAAAAAAAGAAGAAGAAAAAAAAAAAATGAAACACTCTGCCCGCCTGTATGTGCCAGCAGTGCCCATTTTAATCCCACCGTTACCTTCTAGTGCTCTCTGATGGAGACGTTCTGCTGCAATCACAGCCTCAGACTGCTGCTGGGCCCATGCCAGACTTTCACTTGACAAAGCCAGAGCTGGTGTGCTTTTTATAAAACAAAAGTCTCCAAGAGTCTAGAGACTTGATGCACAGTGCATCTCTTATTCATTTAGTGTAATTGCTCCTCACCGTCCCTCACTGAGACATCCCTGACCTTGGCTGATCTTAATGCACAGAGATGTTTCTTCCTGATTCCAGTTTCATGAAGCGTTGTAATGTTTTCGGGAGCTAATATCCACGAAAATGGATGTTTTACTGCGTTTTGGTTCATTCATGCCCATACATACATTGAGGCTGGCTGTTAATGGTGTTTGTGCCTCATATGGCTAGTAATTGGTGTAGTAATGTTATGGAAATCACTTGCATGTGCAGTAAATAAATCAATCATCCAAGGGGCCTTATCTATCACTGCACATTTAAGCAGTCAGCTCCTATGTAGGTTAATTAAAGCACAATGGCCGAGGAGAGGACCTGGCACCCGTCCTGCTTATGTTTAAGCCTTCTCCGGGCCCGCTGGGCTGGAGCTTTCTACAGCCGGATGAAATTTGCCCATTTTATCCACCCCCATCCCCAGCTGAATACATAAATCATCTGTAAGGGCCTCAGCTTCGACCCTAAATTCCATGAACAATGGTGTTTGTCCGCAAATACCACAAATAATTGCTGGATGCTCTTCAAAGCCAAAATCATGTTTCTTTGCACTTATCTAGGGGCATATAGCGCAGATTTTTGTGAGTCACTTCATCTGGTTTTGGAACAAATCGATTAAGATGCTGTGCCACATCCAGCATGGATATAGGACGAAGTGCGTCACCACTGATTCACTTTTATGTTTGGCCTGAGCTGCGAGATAAGAATGAATGGCGTAGGGGTGTAGGGGGAGGTTGGTTTGGGAACAGAAATGTCAAAGTTCAAACAAACGTTGGCTATATTTCAGATCAAAACCTCTCAGTGTTGTATGAGCGTAATGAAAGGGATAACATTTAGAAACTACAGGTACTTACCTTAATAAAGCTTCCATACTCTTAACATTTTCTGGCTTGCATTGTTTGTTGTCTAGCCAGGAGTTTGAAGGAGAGTTGACGCGTTAGCTGGGCACCAGGACTGGAGGTCTGAGGAAGCCAAAGAGAAGGTAAATACACCTCCCGATTACTCACAAGTTGTCTTTTTTACAAATAAGACAACAAAACTACCTGGTAGGTTTAGAAAAAACATCATGGGTTGGGTTAAAATAAGTACACGTGTTACGTAACTTAAGCTACATTGTGCTGGGTGTCTAGTAATGACGTGGATGGGTTTAAATGAGTTATTTGAGATCACAGTGTATCTCGTAGACGCTTTAGGGGGAATTGTGCTTTAGTGTCAAGACGCCAATGGCCACTACCTAAGCATTGGGATATGATGGCCTGGGAGCGAGACCAGGCTGTACATTTGGTGAGTGAGCCTGCAGTCACCTGCTTTTGTTCACCAGTGCCAAGCTAACGGTAGATTTTAATGGTTCTAATTCTATCTCCACACTTGTTAAATGGATTTGAGGTTGTTTAAAGGCACGTTTGACGGAGCTGTCCAAATAATGAAAGTAATAAACTAATTACTTTTGCAATTAAATAATTGGTAAGTAAGTGGTGCAATTACTTTTTTATTTACTTTTCACAGATCCTATGAGTATTACTCGAGGCCCCTTCAAATTTGCAAAGCACCTCATCACTTCTTCCTGGACCAACTGATCAATTAACAATCTGAAATTCATGTCATATCTCCAGCTCAGAAACATTTGACGTGGTGTGGTTTCACATCAGTGTCATCCCAATCTCCTCTCTCGCCCTGGGAGGATCAGAGCAGAGAGACCGGGCCGATACAACTCGTCTCGGCCCTCGGCTGTCACTGATAACGACTGTGTCTCATTATCCGCCTTGTGGGGGCCACGGTGGCAGCGGCGACCATAAACACCATCCTCCTATCCTTCCACAATGGGCCGTTCGCAGACAAAAGGCACTCTCAAAAGCTTGAACTCAAGCCAACAGCTCCATTCATGTTGCCATGTATGGCAGATGTCTCGGTGAGCCCTATGGAAGGTTTCAGATCTATGTTGCTCATACAGACGGACAACTGCAACGCAAGTTGCCGTCTTTAGGCATCTGCAGTATAATGAGAAGTGGAGGTATTTTATTTTGTCGTATCGATGTGGCAGTGTTTTGACCATTTCATCAACAAATATAGTTGTTGAGTTTGGGGTAAGAAAAGCGAGTTAAAGACAATAAACACCTGCGAACCGGTAGCCTACACTCATCATTAATTATCCTTTTTTTTAAAACATCCCATTGACTTACTGAGCACTTTATCTGGTCACTCTGTGGTCAAAGATAGATTATAAGACCACATATTTGCTGGCTACAGCTACTCAAATATTTTTATATTGCTTTAAATGTAATATCTTTCGATTTTGAATAGTTGGCCAGACATAACATATAATTTGTCATTATGGTCTCCAACAAATTGGGATGGGGATTTTTGGGTGGGTGGCAGAGAGGAAGTTATTTGACCGAGGTCCTGTCTGTTTTGGCAACACCTAGTTTACGAGGTTCTTCACATGTTTTCTTACCTCAATATTGTCAGTCTGTTTTTCCGTGCTGTAATTATTGTAATTTCTGTCTACTCAATGCAGCACATACAACATCTGTTGCATCCTGGAAAAGAGATTCCTCCTCTTTTGCCCTCCCGAGGTTTCCTCCTCCGCCCCGTCAAAGAATCAGGTGTAAGAATAGAGGTCATCATGCGCTCCACAGATCGAGGCAAGTTTGAACAATGTAATTGCTTTAACTTGCCTATGTTTCAATATTATCTGTACTTTTTTTGGCTAAAAAGGTAATTAACTAATCACAAAAAACTTAACTAATATCGTAAATACTAATTCGCTGCAAACTTAATGAAATGTTTTCTTTTTTTAAAGCTTTTTTTTATGTTAGAAAAAAAGGAAAAGTGTGAATCTTTGAATCTTTGCTTATCCCTGTTCAGGGTGACATGAGTTTGAATGCATCCCAGCATGCATAGCGTGCCAGGAAGAGAAAACACAGTTCACCAATCTATTGCAATGCACAGAATATATATATATATATATTCATCCAAACAAGCTTTGACTGTCCGCACCACCTGAAGGAATCCTACGCACACCAAACCAGCAAACTTCATGGTTGAAATATGGATTATCAAAAGCCAAATTACAAAAGGTTGCATCGCTTACGGTTGAGTGACAGTGTTTTTATCCTCCCGACGACTACAATAATAGCCACGACGCTCAACAACAGAAATTAATACTAAGAAGTAGCACTGTGTGAAATTGAGAAAACAATGGCATCATAATCAGCACACAGTTAAACATCTCCCTCAACAACCAGAGCCATTATTAAAAAGGCGAACAAATCAATCATTACTGAGTGTGGCACCCAGCTCTCATTAGAAAATCATATAGATTAAATGTTAATCATAGCTAACTCTATAGCAGTGGGTTTCTGCCAAGATGACAGATGGACCATTAATGAGAATAACGAGAGGATCTTAGTCTATACACGGATATGGAGATGCAACAACAATCATAACACCACACTTGGCTTCCAAAAAACTGTTATTTAGACAGAAATAGAAGAAGATAATCAGTATGCATATGCAGAGTAGCTTCTTTCCCAAAGTCAAAGAGTATGTGTTAAAAATGTGTGAGATGTAGACATGTTTTAGGATGTTTTCATAGAAGCCGCTGCCACAGGAGACTGAGGGAAATTGTTGGTAACACCTGTCACACACATTCAGCATCAGATATTAGCATCCGTCTCTTTTACTGGTCTGCGAGAGACGAATAATTACTCTTGTTTAAAAAACGGACGATTAGCGCTAACCAGGTTATATTGGACATCTGTCTCGGAGAGCTGACTGACGCCATCACATCGCGCTTCATTCCAATGGCGAAGCACGCCGGGCATGACAGGCGTTCGGAAAGCGACGCCGCCACTCGGTGACGCGGGGCCTCCGGCGTGTATCGGTCGGAGTGAGTCAGATGAAAAATCGTACGGGATGAAAGTTGAGGCGTAAAAAAAAAAAACAGAACACATATGTCCATGTGTGGCGCTCAGTGGCATGTTATTGGCACAGAGTTTTCATCAGGTCTGACAACATATGTTTAGAACTCAGGAGGCTTTTGGGGCAGGAGGGGAATAGCGCGGCGTTTGAAGTCAACTGCCGCATTAAGCAGAGGAGCGGCACAGTTGTGTGGAGATGCTCTCTTGTTCAAAGGGATGGAAAGGAACCGCTCCGGGGAGCGTCCAACATCAAGAGATGACCCCGGCACTGTTTCCCGCTACCTTCTGCCATGCGTCCCGCCGCCGTATGCTGTGATTCCCAAAGACCGGCAGGCCTGTGCCATCTGGCCTCACTTCGGATTCCCCGGACACATATTGGGAATCCAAACTATGCCACCTCCCCGTCTCTCCCTACCCTCTGCGCTCTCTCCCTCTGGGTTGTCTCTGCGCCTCCACTTCATCCCTGCTTGAGTGTTGGCTCAAGTGGAAGGGGTCTGCTCTCCAAGTGATCCCAGTTGCCCTTTTCCTCTTTAATCCCCTTGTGATGGGATCCAGTAGGAGCCCTTTAAATTCAGAGGGAAAACGGTCGATATTTTTTAAGATGAAGGAAAATCCCCGGTGGGTTCTCCACAAAATGTAGTCTGTCTCTGACGTAGGGTGCTTGGTTCATCACATGACCTTCAGACTGCTTTTTTTTCTTCTCCTGACCTGCTGCTCTTTAAACAACCCTAAAAATGTCACTCTCTCAGCCACAAAGCCAAAATGTATAAACGCCTCGGTTTAAGAATCCCACGCTACACAATTGGTTTGCTGCGACATCTTTTTGCCATCCTTCCCGTGTTGATGTGCTGATTGTGGTGTTAACATGTTTACAGAGAAACTAAGAAAGAAGAGGCTGCAGGAAGAGAGTGTTGGTGGGCTGTACAATATGTTCTTTGGCACTGCCACAGATTTCACACTCTTTTTGTTTGTCTCTCTCTTCCTCTCCTCCGGGCGTCGCCTCAGTGGGGACTTCGATTCCCTAATAACTGGGGAATCAAAGTTGGACAGCGCCACTGCTGAGATTCATAAAGGAAGCAGTGGAGTGGCTGGCCATTCATTCATCCAGCCCCATTACAACATATACCAGATGGACACGCCACGTCACCGGGTGACATCTCAAGACAGCCGCAGCCGCCCGCCGGCCCGGCTTGAAAAAAAGATGAAAGTTATGAGGAAGACGGGAGGCAGGTTGCGTCAAACAGAGACAGATCTGATCAACAACTGCACAGAGATGAAATCAAAGTGGTTGAAGCATGTGGCGTGAGGCATCTGGTATTCCAGCAAACAGAAACCAGCGTCGCTGCCAACGCTTTCGGGGGAGAGGAGCCTGCCCCGCTCAGCGGCCTCAAGCCAGTGCAAATGCTACTGGCTTGTGTTTTAAATCCACAAGAGGTGTATTGTTTGGCTGTGTTGTCCTCAGGTTTTTTTGGGGGGGGGGGGGGGGGGGGGAGTGGAAAGGGTTGCTGGTAGTGGAGACACAAGACAGGCTTGTGACAAAAAATCCTGGGCCGGTTTTAAAACCTGGAATTCATGTTTACGTTGTACACGCAGGCCACCGGGCTGCCAGGACGCCGCCCTGTGCTAAGTTCCTAACACCACAAGTCTATAAACAGTAGCTTATTTATTCAAAGTAAATTAATAGCAAAGGTGACATTAGGAATTTGCGCTTGCTGGAAAGACGCCAGTGCATCTGCTCCAATCCTGGGCCACTTCTCTTATCTGCAGCGGGAGCCAAGATCTGATAGCAGATTTTTAAATGGTCCTCTGCAAATATTTTTCGAAAAAAGCCACAGTATCCCAACAAGTTAAAATCAGAATTGATGTAATGCGGGTTTATGTGTGGATAACAACATAATGCATGGTGTATCTATGTACATCTGTACGTGGCGTGTAAAGAACCTGTCAAGCCCCCCCCCCCCCCCAGTATTGATTTTACATTTCATACTACTTCCTGCATGGAGCACTGTGAGCATCTGATCCCCTAATCTCAGAATGCCAGCTTTCACTCAATGTCATCTGCCAATGAGCTGCAACCAGGCGCCCATCCTGCCTCTGGCACCAGAACTGCATCCATCCAGCTTGCATGCGCTAATACCCGCCGTTGCTAGGCTACAACAAGAGGAATCAAATTTAGGTGGCTTCCACAGCTGCGCTGTACTGTTGTGCACCGAGGGATGTACGTGGCAGCGTTCCCAGTATGCACCTGGATGGAATGAAACAGGAAGAAGTGGAGACGTCTAATCTGCGAGGTACAGTTGTGGCTGTCTGCCCTGCGTATGTCCCGAAAATATGTCCAGAAATAGGATGGAAATGACATTTCACATTATAGATTTTCATATTTGTTTTATAAGAAGCCGTGCACGATTGACCAAGTAAATGTCGGGTTTTTGTCAAGGTCAGCGGGGTACCGAAAGTATTGGATTGGGGGGAAATGGGGTTTTATCTGGAAACTGTTAGCTTCTGGTCTGATTGCAAGCACTTTTCTAAAATGGTGCCCACGAGGTGTTTTAACTGAGCCATGTGATAAACAGAAACATATGCGGTCCAGAGGAACTTGGAGGAACCTTGTGATAACACAAATCTACAGCAGTCCGGTTTTCTCCACGGAGTCATAATGCGGCTGCTTTTTAAGCTTTCACTTATCTTACTTTACACCGCAACTATGATCGAGTCCTCTTTTCATCAGTTCATTGCATAACTAAATGCTCTTCGCTCAGATCTGAGAAACAACTGGGTTTTTCAACCATTGGCTGCAAACAGTCTCTCCAACACGCCAAAAAACCATAACGGGCTTCTCCACAGCCGACTTCCTACATCTTCGTTTCAATGGAATCAGTGAGTCGCGCTGCTCAGACATTGTTAATCACAGGGTTCACACAACAACATCTTAACAATCATATTTCCAAAGAGTCGTGTGCCAAAGGGCTGAATTATTAGATCTTGGAAAACATGCCAGGCTGACATTAACAAGACTCTTGTGAAACCGGCCTCGGTTGAGAGAAAGCGGTTAATAAACCATCTTACATTTCTGGGCTTAACTCACAGTACAGTGAACCCTGGGGAGTATTAAGGCTGGAAAAGACCATTAGCATTATGGGATGCATCCTTTAAATAATATGTGCCCCAAGACAATTCCCTGCTGTTCGCACACTTTTTTATAATACTTAAATCAATAGTTTGACATTTCTTGAAGCTTTCTTGAAGGAAATTACACTTCCGTTTTTTGACTGGATGATTCAAACAACAAAACTACTGCTTATGGGCAATTTAGTTTCCTCCGTACACACAGAGTCCGTTTCCACTCTACAGTCTTTATGCTCAGCTAAGTTATCCTGCTGCTGCAGGTAACTTCATATGTATTTAATGGACATAAAAGTGATATTGATCTTCTCGCCTAACTCTCAGCAGGAAAGTCAATATGCTAAGGTAATAAAATGTTTTTTTTTTAATTTTTATCATCAAAATAGAATGTTGATGATAGATACCGCCAGACGTTCATCTAAATTCAAGAAGTTTGAACTGCCAAATGTACTCTGTATACATATCTAAAACTAATTCCTTGTAGAAGCCAACATCACTCAAGTTTGACTCAAAGAAAGAATGAAAGTGAATGCAATCGTTCAAAGTGCATTTCCTATTTTTTTTCCTTCTGGTAGTCCTTTTCACGCGTAACTTCAAAGCTGGACTTAACTGGTGGGTGGAGTGCACTCTGTCAATGCACACTAATAAATGCACAAATACACTTTCATTTGAAAAAGGGCCAAGTTTCTGGACTTTGTGGACCCTCCCCCCACTCTTCTGACACGCATCATCTGCTACAAATAACACAACGTACATAAATCTCACCCTGGATTTGCATTGTGGTACCAAACAGCTATCTTTACGTCATCTCCAAAGTACATCGGGGTCCAATAGAAGCTGCATATTTGACTCATATTTTGTTGGTTTATCCCAAAAGTGCAAAAATAAATCCTTTCCCTCCTCCAGCTCCTACCAGATGCTGGTGCCACCATGCTGCCAGCCCTCCCGATGGCAGAGAAGATGACAGGGGCTGCCAAAAAAAGTCAAGTCTCCTTCAGCAATGGAGGTCCAAGTGCATGCTCTCAAGGAAACAATTAGATATTTAAGAGGTGAAATACCTGAAATATTACATGATATATATAAAATGTGCATGTGATTCATTTCCTGTCCTGTTTCCATTCTCACTTTACTTCAACTTAATGTCAGAAGAGGAAGAACATTCACGCAGTTCGTGAGCCACGAGACCTTTTCTCCCATCTGTAGGCCTACTTGTACGTAGGAGTGTTTCTGAACTGGAAAGGTGAAATGGTCCAGTGAAGGAGAGCTGGCAGAGGGAGGCAGTGGGATGACTTTTTTTTTTGTTCTCTTGAAATGTACAAAATTGATTTCTGATAGGTATTATGAAATCAGTCAGAAGGGTCTAAAAATGTGCATGTTTTTGGTACTTTGAGACCCCGGCACATTTAACTCCACTATAGTGTCCAAAATCACTTATTGTCTCTCATACATTCATGCAAACCATATGTGGGAGTAAAATAACCTTATGACTACATGTATTTCCATTTTATGTTACATGATACATATACGCTGCTGTGTTCAAAGGGAAATGTCGAACTTTTGAACCCACCACATTTATTTGACATATGTGCTCCTTACATGTTGATGTATCCAATATTGTAATGCATGATTTGTCTAATGAGTACATTTATGATAGTGGCACATTTAACTCTGTATTTAAGTCAAATACTTTTGCTGGGCTTTAAGTTTTAATTTTGTATTTTTACATTTTGATATTGATACTTTTATTAATAGGACAATATTTCAATATTTCTTCCAACACTGCTGATGAGAAACTCAAAAAGTATGCAGGTATTTCAGGCAGGGGACACATAGAGGTTACCTTTGGCAATTTTTCCATAATTATTAGTTGTTTTTAAATACCCTCAGACTGTCATATAAAAGTATTTCCTTATCGTGTACTATTGCAAGATTAGGGACAATGCTGAAATTAAATCTAATTTCCAGTTTTAATGGTCAAATGGCAAAGTAAAAAGACATTTGATTACCAATAAAAACAACTCAAACCTGTATCACGGGGATTATCATTGTTATCAAAAAAGTTATAACAAATCAATCAATATTGGAAGAACATGGATAAGGCATGTTAGAAATGTAGATTTAAATTGAATTAATTCCATTAAATAAATACAAATATATAATATGCATCACACTAGACATAATATTAATGGATGGATGGAGACATCTTCAGAATGACTGCGGTTGGAGAGCTTATGAAATCAAATACTGCCTATGGGAACTGGCATATCTGAAGACCTACAAGCTTCTCTTTCTCACACATGCACACGCGCACACACACACACACACACACACACGCGCGCACACACTCAGTCTCACGCCCCATGTGAACACTCATCTTTAACGAGGGGAGAGCTGCAACCGTGCGTGATTGTTTTAGAGAGGCTGCCCTAAAGGCACGTTATCGCTCAATGTGGGACTGCTTCTCCCAGTCATACGTCCCCTCTTGTTGATTGTGCAGCGTGGATCAGCGTCAACAAAGGCATCATTAGTGGGGCTTTGGTCCCCACCAGGCCTGGGCTAATTATGAATGGGGGGCCCGGTAATAATTTAAGGGCCCATCGGTGCAGCTTGAAACTGAAGAGAGAACTTCACAGATTCAGTGGCGGCGTGCTCGGCCCATCTGCCTTCATTTCCCAGCCACCTGCCTGAAGATCTGACCCACGTCAGCCGCGAGGATGGAGCACCATTATACACAAGAGAGAGGCGCGGGAAAGCATATGGGATTTATACATCGCTTTAAAGAATGATTTGCAGTGGTCATTAAAAGCTGTGGACAATTACCAGGTTAGAGCACGATGGCGTGCCTGGTAAATTGTCTGAAAATTGTGAATTCTGCATTTTATTTCAGGATCTGCAATTGAAGCATTTCCCTTCTCTCACATGCTGGAAGGAGGAACGTGGCATCCGCTGATCAGCTCCGTTGTCACACGTGCACACGTATGCATAATTAGAACTATGGATCTAAGGGGAAATATTACAGATAGAATAGTAGGAAAGGGCTGTTCTCCGTAAAGTGTAGTCCTATGGAAAATCTGAAACATGCTCAAATGTGTACAATTGTGGTTTCGCATTGCTCTGATTGCTGTGGTCATTTTGTAATTGGTAAAGATTCAACGAGAAGCGATTATTGTTTCTGCCAGAAGAGGGCAGTATCCATTTTCTTAATCAACATCTCAAGTGAGTCCCCTCTTTGCCAAAGCAAGCACAAATATTGCTCCAGCTCCAAACCACACAAAAGAGGGAATTTGAAAGTAAACAAATGAGCCCGATGAGATGATCAGCATTCCCAGATTTGCAGCATAAACTCTTTTCCCATGGAGCGGGCTCATAATTACAACACAGGCCTTGTATTTATCTCTCAGCAGTTGATTCAATTGGTGACGAAGCTCTGATTTACAAGACCTTATAAAAAAAAAAAATAAAATACAAATGAAAGACAATCCAAGGGGAAACAGGATGAGAGTTAAATGCAATGTTGGGAGGTTCTGCGAGGCTGAGGAGCCACAATGGCTCACATTATATATAGATGCTCAGCGATATCTCTTTACTTTTATGTCAGATACTGTAGTAAGATCAACTCGTTTGAAATGTGAGCCATAACGTATTCATGAAGGATATGGTTTTCCTTCCAGATGCTGATGAATAACATGGTCAAGCGTACAGTATGTTCAGTGACTCTGTAGCAATCTGATGTGAGATTAAACTCAAGACGCTATTTGTCATCAAGTCGACGTCCACCGAGTTCGGTGATTATACCCGTTGATGGAAAGACGTCCAGCTCAGTTTGAACTATATTCTCCAAATCCAAAGTGAATGTTAATTAATACCAGTCCGCCTAGGTCACTCATTAATATTTAAGCTCTAATTTAGGCCTAAACATTTCAGAGTCTTTTCTGAATGGAGCAGCTAATTTGAAAATAATCTAGAGTGGCACACAGCTTTTGTCGACAATGACATCACCCTGTGCATTATTTACGCAGCTCGCAAAGAGGGTTCCCATCGATAGGTCCACTACTAGTTATAAGAGCTGCCCCGGGGCAGTCCTTCCTCTTTTGTTTTCTTTTCGGGCCTTTTTTTTCACCCAAATTCTTACGCCGAAAAACACATTGTGCGGGGTTTTTTCTTTAAGCTCTCAAATGCAACATTTTTCCAAGACCGTGTGCGACAAAAGACCCTGAACGCACACTGTTGGGATGTCTCCCTCCAGAGAGCTGGTCATATTTGTGGTTTGTAGTCCATAAGTTGCGGTGAGGAATATGCCTCCACTCTCAGATCCAGAAGCAGTACCGAACACTGAGTCACAAATACACAGGGCTGGTTTTGATCTGGATTCAATGGCCTGGAATAACTGGCCCCTGAAGAGCTCTTGTGTCAAATGGTATCTGTGACAGGGAACAGAGAAGGGGGATAAACATGCTGCATTTAACATGTGGACATAACACCTCCCCCTCACACCATCTGGAGGAAAACAACCTCATCTTCAACCAAAAATATCTCGTTTCGGTTGCATTTCATAAACTTGAACCAGTCACAGATTCGGATGCAACCACTGATTCTGAATAAAATCCATTCCTTAAGGAATTGTTGCACAGTAAGGTGCCGGACCTCGAATATAAGCATTGAAATGTTCTTTTTTTAAACAACAGGCAGACTACCGATGCATCGACAAGTTGGCTGACTCCTCTCTCCCTTTGAATCGTCCTCTGCTTTGTAATGTGAGGGTGTTTGGAGGCAGGTCAAAAGGGCCCTTTCAACCAGAGTCCTCACCTACTTCCTAATGAATTCCCAGGGTCCATCAACCTGCAGGCGCTCCCATACAAGCTAACCAATGATTACACCTTGAGGGGGAGAGGGGGCGGGTGGATGAGGAGGAGGAAGAGAGACTGGTGAGAGACCATCCCCAGTACACTCACACACATACACACAATCCCCCCCCCTCCCCCCCCCCCCCCAGATTGGCGGCAGGTGCAGCAGCAAATCAAGCCTCATTAGCTGCACCTTCTGCTAGCGTATACCGTGGACAGATGGAAGCTCGCCCTCACATGTTACCTCACATCAGATGGCAGTTGGAGGAGGGTGGCTAGGGGGTAACAGGGAGGTACACTTGCCCCCTTCCACTGGCGCAACTTCCGCCGAGCTACAAGATGCCCCCGAAGCGCTGATCTAGCACCGGAATGCTTCTTAACCTTAATCCTGTTGGCAACAACCAGTGTCCAGAGAATATCTTACATCAGATCAGGTGTAACTTATTCCCCGTCAGGCCTGGCCCTGGTTAGAGAGGTGCATTCCTGGCCCGGGGAGGAGTCATGGACCTGCAGAGGCCCCCGTGGCTGCCTTTCTGCCGAATCTATGTAAAAAGAGCTGGGATATGGTATGCGTGCGCAGGCATATGATATGCTAAAACACACTATGGGGCCACCAGGTAAGCGACAGAGCCTCGAGCGCAGAGTATCGTATCACCCTCTTGTCCTCGTGGCACTGACACATAATCCTGAGCAGCTAATTGAGGCGACGGTGCAATTCATTGGTGCAGGGCCCAGTGTCAACACCTTCTTCAAGGTAACAGCGGATATATGCCCATCCTATCAGGGACATGGGCAAAAAGTGTCACGGGGAGGCCACGTGCAAATCGATTGCGTCTGTGCGACAAGAAATAGTGCTTTTCCCCCACAGAGAAAAGGTCTCTGGAAGGATTTAGGATGCCGGAATTTACGGTTGAGCCCCTGAAGGTGCCGTGGGTCGAATTCAGTGAATCACCCGGGAAGAAAGATGCCCACTTGACAGACAGCGACCCAGTCTAACCATCGAGTAAGATGAAACTGGTCAAAGAAAAAAAAAAGGCATCATTTCAAGGAGAAAGAAGTCACAGGACTGAACATCTATTGGAAAAGCACGGTGCATCAACATCACAGGTAACTTATAAGTGATTATTCCAAATAAAATAGTCGGCCCCAAGTTATGACTCAGATAAGTGTTGTTTTTTTTTTGCCAGTCATAATGTATAATAAATACAACAATCTACATTCTCAAAATGTAGATGTCTGCCTTTTATTATACAATTTTGGTTTAGGTTTACAGAGGTGGGGATAGTGAAATTCTTAAAAGGGTGTTGATGGTGTTGCAGGAAGAATGAGGACAGTGTCACAATGGGTACTTTGTCTAGACTTGGTAGCTAGCGGAGGGAGGGAGGGAGGGAAGGAGGGAGGGAGGGGTATCCGCGGTGGGAATGGAGCTGCGGCATTAATGGATTGAACTGAAGTAGTTGTCTGGAATGTTCAAGTTTTGGGGATTCTGCCGTCCAAACCACAGCGGGCTATTTATTCCTTGTAACACAGCGAATGGCTCTTGTATGATAGAATTGTGCCTCGAAGCGGCTCTCATCAATACTTTTATATAAACAATAGATCAGTAATTATGTGGAACATAATCAGCTGAAGCTTATTACATTTGATTATTTATTAAACTGACAATACTTTTTTAATTAATCGATAATTGTTTAGCCTATGAAACTTTAAAAAAGGCAATCACAACTCCCCAGAGCCAAACTAGAGATGTTCAGATGTGTTGATTTGTTTGACCAGAAGTCCAAATACTTAATAATATTTAGCATTTAGTATATTACAATTGTTTCACTATTCTTGAAAAAGGATAGGATTTATTTGATTATCAAAATAGCTGCCCCTAATGTTTCCTAAGTACCACTCACACAGTTCCAAAGAGCATGTTAGCCTCTTTCAGCTCACTATTTTGGGTTTAGAGTTTATTGCCCTTCCCCCAAAAAATGTAAAAAAAACAACAAATCTTTCCAGGTTTAAGATTGCATTAAAAGAAAATGGAATGTCTCAATTCAAACTGTTCAAAATGGAAATAGAGTCCGGGAACAATCGATACTAAGTTCTAACTTGCAGTATAAATCATGGCAGGGTGTTGCTCACCTCCACTATAACTGGAACTTCCAAGTGGAAGCCATGTTTGTTTGACTGGTCTCAACACTCCGTCCTTCCTCCTTCGTTTTCCGACAGCCAGAATCAGACGGAGGGGGGGACATCAAAGGTGAACGTTGTGCGCGCAACTTGAACATAAATATATTTCATAAATTGAAGCCTTTTTGAGTGGCAATGTTAAAATCTCCGGGAACATTTGTGTTTGTGATGTCAAGTCCTTGTGTTAATGAACTGCGTCCGTCTTGACATTTTTTAACAACGTTTATTTCAATCAAGCTGCTGAGGAGGTACTTCTGTTTGGCTGGGAGCTAATGAAGAGAAACAGACACACATATGGGTCTCTTTCCCCCCCCCACCCTTGTTTTTCATGTCTTATCCTTCCATCTACACCCAGATCCATATGCCATATGGGAAAGTGTGGATGAGAAGATCCAAGAGCTCAGTTCATGTTCGGTCTCCCTCCAAAACGCCGCTGAAAGAATCAAAACGTCTCCCACTCTTGTCGCGCTCACTCCCATCGGCACATGAAAGTGAAGGTTACACTCGCGGCCCTTTTAATGACGGTCCTTTTTTTTTGATGGGTTTTGTTTCATTTAAAGGGAAATCTTCATTGTTCATCCGTTGCCCGTTGCCAAGGTTTGAACATACGGCGCCATATGTCGTACGCTGCGGCGCTACCTTGCTTCTAAACCAAGGATTTTAAATGTCATTTTGATACGCTTCACAACCACACAGCGTGTTTCAGGTGGACTGGTGGTCTTTTGTCAATGTTAAGCTGCAAACCCCCTTCATGTATGTATTTAAACCCTTTGGAGTTACAACCTTAACCATGGAGGTAAAAGCCAAACGAAAAGGTTGAAACAAAGAACGCTCGTTTTGTATCGGTCTCCCAATTCAAACATCTTGGTCGAAGTCCGTCACAGTTTCCAGCTTCAGAGGAGAATTCTCACTCAATCACATCGATGTGCTTCAGCCAAGATGAAGTCTGGAAGCTATTAACAGAGAGTATAGCAGTGCTTCAGCAGAAAGTACAGTAAATGTTAAGCAGGTGAAGGATTTTAATGCTATAATGATGTGAATTTTACTCATCAATCTTCCACAGAAAAGAAAGGCCGTTTTTTTCCAAGGCCGTTATTTTTCAAGCTTTTCTTTTATCTCTCACTCTGGAAATTCTCTTAATGTCGCTTTTTAAAAATGCAAACGGAAATGTGCTGCCGGAGACCACATCTTTCTGGAATACATATAGCAGGGTCACATGAGGCGGATGTTTATAGATGACATGCTTAAGATACCAACACAATCCTGAGCTGCCTGCATTATATACATAAAGTAGCTTCTTCCCCCGCAACATAAACAATTATTCCTTCCAGTGTTTTCACAGGTGGGAGTGCAATATTAATCTGCCACACTCTATACATTGCACCATTCATCACATAATTAGATTTTCGTGAAGTAGATTGCCTCCTTATTGGTTGTCACTTCAACTCTATGCTGTCAATGAGAGAAGCCCCTTCTGCGGTCCGTCCCGTCAGCCCATCTTTACTTTGCATACCTGCCAACATGAAGAAATTACCCTAATCATCACGGTAATTAACATCAATAATTATTGACAGTGCCACAGACCGTAGGGAACGGTGGACAAAAGAGTCGGTTTCTTTGTTGAGTGCTTTGAAGCCAATTTCCTGGAAGAAGTGTTGTTTCCGCTGCTAAAAAGTCCGTCAACGCGCTGTTTAGAGCGAGGTATCGGAGCCAGAGTGATGTCATATACTTGCTAATGTAGAGTGCCACTAGCAACAGCAGGTGACCACCCCCATCCAACATACGTACACACACACACACACACACACACACACACACACACACATTGCCACCCCCTGTATCTCCACTCTCTTTGCCAGGAGTGCACCTGCAGCTTATTATCCAAGCCTTTAGGTTTGTAATGTAGCACAGGTGCTAAAGTGCCACGGCACCATTGTAACACGCACACACACACACACACACACACACACACACACACACACACACACACACATAGTCAACAAACATTAACAGGCACCAAAATGGGCATACACACTTGCAGATGTGCAGTGATTAATTAATACTATGATATGCTAGGTACATCCTAACCATTGTTCTCTCCCAGTGTTGGGAAACACAGGGAGCTCACCAATTTACATATCAGAAATAAATTATAAATTATTCTGATACCAAACTTCCTAGATTTCTTTCTCTGACATGATGCTCTAGTGTGCTATATAAAATGTACGGTTCCCATGTTGTTTTCATATGCATATTAGTTGTTGTTTTTTTGGTGCAAAGGGGCTTTTCCAAAAGCAAATGAAGCTTTTTGTACTCGCATGTTGTCCTAAGAAGGAATACCGTAACATTTAGACAAAGCATTTAAAAAAAGGCTCCGCTCCTTGCCTCTGTTGATCACGGGGGTGTTGGTGCACACTACTGACCGATGCGATGTGGTTTAATGTGATGTATGCTAATAGGGTACAGTGTGAAGTGATGTCATAGAAAACCGAGGGGGAAAGAACTTGCCTATTCTAGTGAGGCGCTGGCTCGCTGGCTGACATTGAAAAAGAGAGAGCGGAAAGTCCCACATGCAATAAATCACGGAGACACAAACGGTACAGCAAACTGCTTTAATCCGGATGAGAACAACAGTCACCTGACATCTACACTAACGAGGACAGAGCCAGAAACCAGAAAGAAGCAGGGCGCAAGTCAAAATAGACAAAGTCTGAACATTTATATAAATGTCTGGTTGGTATAAATGCCAGTCAGGTGACTGTTCTTATCCCGAAGAGGGCTGATCGCACAAAGATGTACAATGTGGTGTAATAATATGGAAACCATTCATTTGCTCTCCTTAACATAGAGGTCAAAGGTCACACTGATCTCCAGAACAGCAGCCGTGGTCGCTTGTAGGGATGTAGTGTGTGTGCGTGTCATAGAGCGGTAGTTCTACAGTTAGCCTCCTCCCCTTATGACACTTCTTGTATGGTGCAAGGCGGTGTCTGTTTTTATTCAAACATTTCTAGCACACCGCATGCTGATGTTGTATATGTTCAGGGTAGTATGAACGCGGAGTGTTTTAGAAAACACTGCTTGGTGATGATTTTGTGTGCTCAATTGATGGGGAAACCACAGGGAGCGCCGAGCGGGCTGAGACACTGACCACAGGCAGCTCCATCCAGACTCAGTGACAGACCTCGCGGTGACATCTGCTTTTACTCAGGGAGAGCACTTCAGCACTTAATAAAGCATGTAATCAAACTGTTGTAACGTAGGAGTGGACAATGCAATGCTCAGTGAACGCTTCATATACTGACTTTTCAGTTTTTTCAGAAATGTCTGCCTCTGTTTATCAGATTGATCAGCGATTCTACATTGCGAACCCAAATGGAGACAAACAGCTACTTGAAGCCTTTATGATTGATTGCAGGTCTTTAAGCAAGCAAGAAAGCCATTTACGACATTAACGTTGATCTTCCATACACCTGCATGTGATTTTCTCCCTCGTAAGTGGGCAGGAAAAGGCACAGAGTTGCAGTCAACATTTTTAATCCCAAAGTAATTTTCGGAGGCTAAATGCTGCGCGTCACAACCGACAAAATGGCTCTTGTGGGCTTCATGACAGCTGGGTTACAGTTCTTCTTGTTGTTGTTATCACACAACACGACATGCTGATGAGGCGGACAGACCGTGCCACATTGCTGAAATATTTTACCATCTACAGATATATATATATATATATATATATATATATATATCTCCCAAGCTCTCTCTCTCAGGTTTCGCATGGACAAAAATTCGTAGTGCACAGGCAGGCTAAACTGAAACACACTTTGAGTGTGCTCTCTGCATCTCTTCTCATATTTCAGCTAAACTGCCTCCTCGCCAGGGCCAAGGAATGCATCAAGCGCCATAAATCAGGGGCTTGATGGGAACTTGGCGGCCGGACAGCAGTGCAGAGAGCTGTGTTATGTAGCTACAGTACTGTAAAGATGTTTTAAGGTGAACATTACCATCTAGGAGGAAGAGGGGGGAGGATACTTTGATTCAGGGGAGTTTTTGTCCAAACGACAGAGCAATGAAAGCCCCTTTCTCACCTCCTTTTACCCTTTGCTTTACTTCATGTGTGAATCACTTTGATCACCGGCAGGAACACAGGCCTCAAACCCCAGTTTGATTGCATTTACCGCAGCCGTACAGTCTGAACTCAAGAACCAGGACATGTGTGGTGCAAAGTGTACGCAGGTGTGTTTGCTTGAGCTCTATCTTGTGTCTCTTTTCTCGCCGCGAGGGGAAGAGTTCATGTAAAGGAGGCAGCCGGCGCTGTGTGTGCCAGGTTTGTTTGTCACATCTCCGCCTGTCTGCGCCTTATGCAAATGGCCAGGGGGCTGGGAGGGACGGCTCCATGGGAAACTGCTGGTGCTAATCCAGCATGTTGAACAGGGGAGGAGAGGAGCACTTTTCAATAAAGCACCCCCACCCCTCTGTCAAGTCATACACACACACACACACACACACACACACACACACACACACACACACACACACACACACACACACACACACACACATGAACGGCACGTTCTCATCCTATGTGCGTGTATGCTCACGAACAAACATCGCAGGGGGGTGGGGGGATGGGGGGTTGGGGGGGGGGGGGGGGGGGGGGGGGGGGGGGGGGGGGGGGGGGGGGGGGCAACACAAAGACGCACACATGAGTTCGCTTCCTCTCTCTCTCTCTCACACACACACAAGCACTGAACACCTGTTTCTTTTCCGCGCATCCAAACAGACATGCTTTAATATGTGAACAAATCCCACGATCTTAAGACCCACTCTCAATCCGCTGGGTGTAATACCGGGGTGCTTTCAATGAGATAACAACAACCCTCAGTGTGATCGGGCTGTACTACCACGTAAAGATAGACTAATAACACGCTCCAGCCACAGTCCATGACTTAGACTATGAAATTTATGCAAATTTGTGTGGGAATACACAGAGCTGAGAGTACTATTTAGAACTAGTGCATTTTTTAGACAGGCCTCTTTTATTCCCAGAGCTCTCTTCTACTACAACTTTGCAAACAGACGCAGGCTGTTGTCTGATGTCTTGAGTGTTCCTTCACAAAGACTAAAGTTCTTCTTTGAAAGAGCTGGGCTCATGTGAAATGTCTTGCCCCTTGGGTATCTCAAGATATTAGTTAAGTAAAAAAATACGTCTTTTTTTGGGAAATGTGCTTATTCGCTTATATGTGATGGATAGCTTATAGCTTAGCATACATACTGGAACCATGGGGAAACAGCTAGCTACAACTAGCTACTGCAAACCCCCTTAAGCCACAACTATACTTTGTTTTTTTTAATTTATTTACCAGGATATTGAATTAATCTTTTCAGTGGGTTACCGAAGCCTCTTTCTTTGTGGATGTATTTTCAAAGAGAATAATATGAGATTTCTTTTTAATCTATTTAAAAAAAAAAAAGTTCATGTTTTGTTTCCTTTTTGTATTGAAATCATGCGCTCAACTGTGTCTGCACCAAACGCGAACAACATAAATCTTTCTCACAGTCATAGACCAATAAAAACAATCTGCACAAATTTTTGCCTTAATGACTTCCTGCTAGATAAAGTGCATTACACTCATACTTTGATGCCAAAAGACGAAAGGGATCAGATAAATTAATTACCTTATTCCAACAGCACATAAGATTAATATTATATTCTCCCATAAAACTTGGGGATGTGACAGAGGTCTTTGTGCTGGCATTGGCTCTGGTCCAACAGCCCAGTCCAGCCTCTGCACTCACATGGTTGTGTGAGAGTACTCGCTGTGCCCCCCCCCCCCCCCCCCCCCCCCCCATCCTCTCTTCGGTACGCAGTCAGACTCATGTCGGAGGACCACAAGACGCCGTTACCTCTCCTGGATCCATGAGGGTATAGAGGAAGGAAAAAGAAAGAACTGGACAAACACAAAGGCAATCAACAAATCCCCTTTGCTTGAGCCCTGCGAAACATAATAGGGCCAAATCATCATCTATTTAGCTTCGTCAAATCACTGACAGCAGGCCTTGATAAAAGAGAGTGGAAAATATGTAGGGTACAAAACGCTGCCAAGACCCTCACCGACTAGAGCACCCCTATTGAAGCCAGATGTTGACTCAACTGGCCAATTTTGATAAATGGCACGATGATTACCATTATAGATCGGGTAATTTTATATCACCGTGCCACATAGTTGGTCCTCTTTAATGATAGCCAAATGAACTCCGGTGTGTGCCCTATAGGCCAGGTGGGCTTTTCTGTGCTCAATACGCAGCGTGCACTGCTTCAACCGGCCATTAGGGGGACGCCCCTGCTGCGGACAGGGCGCCTGGTCTTGTGGGTGCCTGGACTGCCGGTGCCCGCTGTTGTCATCAAGTGTCCAGCTGAGCCCTGAGCCCATCACACAGGCCCGTAATGAGACTTAATTGGCGCTTTAGGCTGAGTTCTGCCTCTTTCAATGTCGTCAATCCCATTAGAAAGGCTTACTAGATCAGAGCTTCATGTACTTGACACAGTGACCCAGATGGATGTTACCTTGCATGACCCTCCGAGGCCCCAGCAGACTGCTGTGGTCCAAGCGCTGTAGTCCGTCTCCCATTCCTCAGAGATTGGGGTATTACAGTAGATTAGCTGGAGTAATACCACAGTGGAGCATGGGTATGTGGGGTCATGGGATCGCTCCAGGACATGAAATCCAATGTTTACTTTCAGGGAAAACTGTCACAGACACACTTCTGAGAATCAACAAAATCCAATTAGTTTAATACTTAAAGTCAAATAGTTCGTCTTTCCTGATTTGGCACTGTCCTCATTCCACCTCTGCAGCAATTACTCACCTTGTTTTTCTCTCTCGGAGACTTTCCTGAGTGAGGCGATCCTGAACGTTGCCAGTTATCACTCTGAACGTTGCCAGTTATCACTCTCATACAGATAGTCAGTTCCTCTGATCTCTTTTAAGTACTGTATTGAAATGACTGGGTTTCATCTAAAAAAATTAAAATGCAAGACCCTCGCAAGCCTTGTTAATAGTTCTTTGAATATTTTTCTTTCAAAATAATAGATTTATGAGAAACATAACAACACTGTGAATATTTTATAGCCACAATATTTGAATAAAGAGCTGCTTAGTAGAGGTTTATTTCAGCCACAGAATGAACAGCACATGTGGCAGCTCTGTGGGCTTCAGATGGACCAGAGTATAACAGAATTCCACTTAATAAATTAATAAAAAAATGAGATATGAAGATGTTATGGCCGGATAGAGTCAAATCAATTGCATGATGCCTGACTCTCAAGATAGAGCGTGTTGGAGACGATTCATCCAGCAAGTTTCTGCAGAGCGTTAAATATCAATGTTGGCATTTTCATTTTCAATTAATTATTCTAAGATACATTTCACATGGGAGGAATGACCATGGGATTAGGAAAAATACCTACTCTCCACTCTAATCATATTTACAAATAGCAAATCAGTGCTTTTTAGATTGTGTCACAATTTCAGCCAACTGGCTCGAACACAGAAATGTCAGACCTCAAACAGGAACTTTTATATTTAGGTCTCAAATTGCAATCCTTCAAAATCTAATATAATAAAAACAAACACAAGAAAGAGCCACGGCAGAAAAGTCATTTTTGTAGCATAGCTCATTTTATTGTTTAAACAGTTTTGCATAGGAAATATATCCACTTCCAGTAATTGACTGCAGTAAAAACAGCTGCTAGCAGTATAGGCTGGATATAACAGTAACAATCACAAAAAAGTTGAGCCTTTATTTACACTGATTTTAATCTTGTGGCAATTTTAGCCCCTGCACCAAATGTAACCAGCTTGAAGGCATCGCCTAATGCTCGGCATTTCTAAAATCAATAAAAAAAGGGATCTCAAGGCCTTCGCTATACAGTTCACATTGGACACCTGTGGCTCCTAAACTGTCAATGAAAAGATAAAAAACAAAAAAGGTTTCCAAAAAATCCTCTAAAACGTACATTCAGATACATACATAGACCTTTGCACACACTTGCAGTGTAACTACGATCACTACTGGAGACTGTTTACATATTGTTCTGTTGGTGTTGTTGTTGTTGTTTGTTATATATAATTCCACCATGATTCACAAAGTCAAAATGTGTGCGCATGAGGGACGTAAAAGTGCCACAAGACCCAAAAATAAACCAGCTCTGCAAAGAAAACTGGTGAGTAATCCTAAGAAAAGACATTAGTTCATCCTTTCATCGCTCTTAATGTAGCACTGACCCCCCCCCGCACCCCCCCTCCCAAAAAGAAAAAGAAAAGAAGAATGAACATTTCCTCCTTAAGTTTCGAACAAGCTTGATGTGGGCATTGTGTGCTGACATAATTAATAAATCTAAAACAAAACAAAAAAAGAACATCAAAGAAGTAATAAAGAGCATATTTCTAGATGAGTTTGCCACATTCGGTTCTGTGTGATGGTGTTTTTATCGTCACATATGAAAGTAAGTCTATCACATTTTACATTTATATACAATAGACACTCGGACAGCTTGAACAGGCACTGCATTGCTATCTTTTTGTCCTCTTTTGGTGAATGTTTACATCCTGTAAAAATGCTGGTTTTTATGTTTTTATAACAACCTGATGCCAAGTGACTAGCAGCCAGCCAACGTATGGAAGGTGTATATTGCTTATGAAGTATGAAAATGAAATTCTAATCTTTTCCTCTAAGTCTGCATGTTTTCGCCCTCTCAGTCCCGAAAGAGTGTGGGACATTTTTGATGAGCGGAAAAATCGCACATATTGTGCGCCAAAGGTCGTCCTCGCATAAAGTTGTCCTGTTTCACGATGATTGTAGTGATCAATGACGTAATACTTTCTAAAATAAGGTTGCTGTGAGTCAAAATACGGCTCTTTCTGGTGGGTGGAACACTGATTAAAATGTCGTAAAGTCACAAGAGCTTTTTTGACAAACTACAATCACACCCTGCGTTGTAATAGAAAAAAAAAACGTAACCATGCGCAAATACACTAGCTATTATCAGCCGGAAGGTACAATATCCTATTCTGAAGCACCTGCAGTTAAAGTAATGTTTGTTTGCAGTGTGAATGAAGTGTTTCCCAAATCACATCCGGCATTGACAGCATGTGGAATGTGCAAAATGAGTGATGCCAGAAATGTTATTACTGATTATTAAAGAGATATTTCAGAGAGTCGTCTGCATATGGACAAAGCAGACGGCTCAAAATTGTCCGCCCGAATCTGATCAAGATCGCATAGATTAATCGAGGAAGTTTGTCACTACAGATTTGACCCTGCTTCTCGCTTTAGGTCAGGTGCATTCTGGGGCCTTTTCTACTTGTAAAGTGAAGTCGCCCCCAGCTGCTACAAGAAACACACTCACACCAAGATCTTGTTGGACAAGAATTCACACCCCCAAAAAAATTAGATAAATCACATCACACTCGCTATGGCCACGCTAATGAAAGAACAACAATTCAAATATTCATGAAGTGTTTCCCAAATGGAAATATCGAAGCACTAACCAAGATCAGAAACAATAATAGTAATAATAATAAAAAAAGCCTTCATTGTTGTTTTTTATGGATCTGTATAGAATGTCCCCCCTTTTTTTAACTTTACATACAGAAATACAACTGATGAAAACACTTTAGACTACTAATCGGGAAAACCTGGAGAGTTCTAACTCAAATCCAGCCTCCAAAACAAAAACCCAGATTATTATTATTTTTTTCCTAAAATGGAATTGACTTAATTTTCCCCAGAACTGAAGATTTACAAATAAGGGCTTAAGAGGAGAACTCTCGAGAAAGTTTACAGTGTACAAACTCCTGTCCCAGGGCAGGCTTTTTTTTTTCCTTTTTTAAAAGAAAGACCCTCATCTTCTCTCATTGTGTTGTGTCAGAGGCACTCGATCACACATCCAGCTCACAAAGTCACACACACACACACACATGCACACACACGCTCAAGCTGCCACAGCCCACAGACTACCGCTATCGACGCAATCAGGATATTTACCTTTATGTACAGCCTCCTATTCAAATAAAAACCAACAGCACAGTGACCCTGACACATCTTTATCACATACACACACACACGCGCGCACACACACACACACACACGCACACACAGGCAAACACACCCACTCACAAACACACTTGGGGACAATGCACGTCAGTGGGCTCTCCAATGGCCAAAGGCTGCAAAGCACTTGTAGTTTTTTCTTTCTTTTAAAAGAACAAATAAAAGAATAAAAACAACAACAAACGACAGAACAGTGCACATCGAACGGGGTGACTTTTTCCAATTTTGTGTCTCTCTGCTTAAGATATCTGGGTGAAGACGGAGAGACAGAGCTTGACTTGAGGATTATTTTAAAAAATGTTTTCCGCTTCTTAGTCCCTCCCTCTGCTCACTTACAGCCGGAGAGCTCCCGGTACGACCGTCTCTCTGAGGGGAACAATTCTTTCACGATCGCAGGGAAAGAGTGCAAAATGCAGTCACGGCAGCATCGGAGGCGCCGCTCTCGCTGTGAGGAAAGTCGTATTTAGTTGGGGTATTTTTTCTTCTTTTTTTTACATTAAAAATGGTAAGATCATATAAATAATGCCCTGTAATACGCCTGAGAGATGTAGTTTAAGACTAGGTTCAAAACACTGTACGGGGGAAGAAGACGATTGCCTATGTGCTAGTTAAGTGCTATATTTTTCTTCTAGTGGATTCTATTTAAGCGTCTACCGGGCCACTGGACAAGTTAGAAAACGCCACGCTTCTGGGGCTCCAATATTGACTTCAACACACTCTGCTGGAGAAGTAGCTCAGGAATTGACATATGTGCATATCGTATATATACATTTATACAAATCTACTACTTAAAAAATACTTTCTAAAGGCTTGCTTGAGCCTGTCTGGAACTGATTTGGACAGGTCTCACTAGCATTAGTCGGTGTGTGATTGTTGCGCAGGTCACAGGCCACTTCACTGATGTGTTTAAGGCATCTACTTGGGAATTGCATTCGGTGACGTCTAGTCTAGTACGGCGTGGTATTCGATACGAGCAACAGTAACCGTCGCCAGTTGCGGCTTTAAGGGATCTATGAGAGAATGGGATTCTACGCAAAATGATTTCTTAAAATGATTGTCATACTCAAGTCAAGCCGTCTCTCCTGTGAAAGAAACAAACACCCCCAGCTCCTTCAAGGTCACATGCTAGCACCCCCCGGGGTGGAAGGTTGAAAGTAAGAGTCACAGTAGGCCAATCAGTGACTTTGCAGCCGTAGAGAGACCAAAGGTGCATTTTTTTTTTTTTCCATACAAGTACTTCTAGAAAAAATACCGCCCCTCCTCCTACCCTAAAACTCCCGAATTTAAAATACACTGGAACACGTCTCACCGTCATTCGGTAGGCCTGTATGCTAAAGAAAGAAGAAGAAAAGAAGAAAAATAAAAAAGACCTTGTCATACACTGCATAGAAAGCAGTCCCCACTTTGGTCAATAAAAAAAGGAAAAAAGACCCACAACAACAACAACATCATCAACAACAACAACAACGACAAACAACGATATCAACAAATTAAATGCATTACAATATTGTCTATCTCCAAACTAGCCTCTAATAATTGACGCATCTATAAGCACTACCTACATAGGCAAAACTTGGTATTGCATAATTTTCATAATTCTGAATTCCACCCTCCACAATAGTAATTGGAAGATGAACAAAATGAGCATTGAAAAATAAGGAAAACAAAAGATGACAGGTTATTAGAAAAAAAACCCACCAAAATACTGAAAGAAAAAAAAACAAAAAAACGCTGGTTGATTACAAACTTTAGAACGGCAACTATACACAGCCTTGATATGCAATGCAACTGTGAGATAGAGTAGTACATAAAGTTAAAAATCAACAATTTCATTCAGAGTACAAAACAATTCTTATCATAAAAATGTTAATTTTCTTTCTATAATGATAAATGCAGCAAAAACAAGTGTAGTGATGTCTCTATATTCAAAGGCAAGGCACGTAATGTGGACTATATGTCATCGTGCAAATTAAGAGTATTGGAGAGATTTTCCTTGTATAAATATGTCTGGACTGGAGAGGCAATGGCTGTGAACATGCCGTGCACAATTCTAGATTTCAGGGATTTGCCACCACCTGGATTCATAAATTTCAGTTTTCAACCTTGCACAAACTGTAGCTTTACACAGAAAGCCAACCGTACATTTGCATGAATTGTACATTTCCATGGATAAACACTTTGCATTCCATATATTCTTTTGTAAACACAAGCTTTAGAAGCTGATGGCCAAATGCATATGCTCTTGATCTTATCGTGAGCATACATTATTATTTTTTATTTTTTTTTTAAACATGAAATGCCATTTTTATACACTACGTGTGTGTCTCATTTCTTTACTTAAGTTCGGTTATTTTCCCCCCAAAATAAATAAAAAAAACCTCCCCGTAATGACGGGAAGGGCTCAAAAGAAGTGCTGGTTTTGCTCAGCGCTGCACAGGTAGCTTCGTGCTCGCCTTCAACTGCTTCCACGCTGGAGGTTTTTTTTTCTTTTTTTCTCTCTCTTGTGAGTAGACGGATATGTGACTGAAATCAAATTCAAATGTTTTCTTAAACATTTTACCCATAAAACCATTTAATAATTATCCCCCATCCTTTAGAGTCTTAGGGCTGACAGACTGATAGCTTCCCTTCAAAAATTCAATTGCACTTGCCTCTATCGAGATTTTCTTATTCTCCGTCTTTTTAAATCCTTTTGTAAAGGAGTTGCAAAATCCTTTAATGAGGGGTCCAATCTCAAGCCAAACGTTTAGTGTTTTTCGAAAACCGCATCCGAGAGTTCTCAACTCTTTTTTTCTGTAAGTATTTACGTTAATTCTTGAAGTAAGTAGTAGTTAAGAATAAACAAAGTCAACACATTTTCTGAACAAAGAGCCGTTATCACAGTAAACTGAAATCAAAATCAAAAAGAAACACTCTGAATTCACAATTATTTTTTTTTTTGTTTTTGTTCCTATGGTGTACACAGTGAATCGTTTGACGAGGGGAAGCCTCTTTTCAAGAGGTCTGATCGGAGAGCTTAGAGTCTCGGAGCCGTCCACCAGGCAGAAGGTGTTGATACGCAGACCTCTTCACTTGTGTGTGTGTGTGTGTGTGTGTGTGTGTGTGTGTGTGTGTGTGTGTTTGTGTGTAAAATCAAGATTGTACAACTTCTCTCAACATGGAAAAATAGTAGGAATTGCCGCTAAGAGACTAGAGTGTCATGCAATAAAACATTAAGGCATCTATACATCACAGTATTTGAATGGATTGAAAAGTTCTGCAAACACAACAACTGACTGGTGGGTGGTGGATTGGTGGGCTGGGCAGGGCGAGGAGACAGCAGACCTGAAGCTTTAGCCTTTTTTTTCCTTTCCTCCTGAACCGACCCTCTTCTTCACTTCGCGGCCAGTGTCCTTAATGGGAGGGGTGGGGGTGGAGGGTTAGGGGAGGGGGGTTTGGGGGGTCATGGAAGGGACGAGACTGGGAGGGGGACGATTGTGCAGCTCGTGCTGCTTGCTGGTTTCATCCGTGGCTGCGGACACCTTTAGTGCTAACTGTGCCCCGCCAACACCCCCGTCCACGCATTCTCCCTGTGGGGGTGGGGGGGGGGGGGTTTCATCCGGCCTCCGTGTGTTCAGTTCCCTGTCTCAGCGGGGACCAGGGGCTCACCAATGATGTTTATGCTGTAGTTCTGGTGGACATTTGTTGGCAGAATCGGAGTCCCGTTCGACACTTGGAATGGAACTAAGCTCGCCCAGGTACCAGGACTGCGGAGAGAGAGAGAGAGAGAGAGAGAGAGAGAGAGAGAGAGAGACGGAGAGATTAGTCACATGCCATTAACTTGTTTGTGCAGCATGCAGTCAAAATCAGATTCTTTCCTTCAATTCGCTAACAAACAGCATCGCTGCTCTGCTGACAGTCATCAAGGTTCAAGGTCTCACTTTTGTTTTGTTCAGACAGAAGAGGGGCGAACAAAAAGGAAAAATGGCAGCACTAGCTCATTAATTTAAGCTGAGGTGATTCCACTTGATTCCCAGTGAAGGGCATCATGTGAGAGGGCCGTGACGCAGAGGCCCTCTTCTCTGCATTGACGGCAGTATAGAAAAGCACCAGGGGGAGAGTGCGAGTGGTGGTGGTGGAGGAGGAGGAGGAGGAGGAGGGTGGGGGGTCCCCACACAAAGCTGTCCCATCCCTATTCATCTCACGCTAATGGCAAAACAACACAGTGATTGTTCCTGGGGAGCAACGGTGCTAACTGAAAACGCGAGCGGGAACAAACAGCATGTTGTTCCCGTGGGGTGCTGCTCTACGTAGATGTCAGATAATTAGCCCCCCCCCCCCCCCCCCCCCCCCACACACACACACACACACACACACACACCACCCTCTTCTCCCCCACAGGCCCCCAGTGTGCACTCATCTGACACCCTCTCACATCGCGCCCCCCCCCCCCCCCCCCGCTAAGTCTGAGAGGTACCTGTGTATTCACCCATATCTAACTTTCTAATCGACATGTGGATGAAGTCCTGGACGGATTCAGGGGGCAGCCGTGGAGGAGAGTGGGAAAGAAAAGGACGAGGGGTGGGACAAAGACAGTGAGGAGAAATGGAGGAGACACAAAACAGTGGAGAAGAAGAAAAATGTTCCGGTGGGGGAAGAGAGAAGATGGATGACAACGGAGGAGAGTGGTTTTCAAAAAGGGGGCAAAAACAAACACCAAAAGGAACACGGCTTAGGTCTGAAGATGCTGCTTCGCCGAAGTGGAACACGGACGTGATTCTTCTCGAAGCTCCATCATAAGACAACACCGTCTGCGCTCATGAAAGCCACTGATCAACCAGTCTGCATTTTATACAAATCACTAGTCGCTGCTCTTTTTACTTGAAACAATGGAAGTGCAAATTCAATTCTCCTCGTGGCCTCAAAGAGTCAGTCTGTCCAATAAAGACTCAAAGAAAGAACGACGATGTATTCAAAAAAAAGTTTTAGACTGCGTTTGAGTGTGCGAAGAGTTAAAAACCACCTCAAGGCTAATCCCCTCTAGCACTTTTTTTTTTTCTCTCCCCCTGTCCAGCCCGTCCTCATGCTCTCCTCTCTCTCCTGCTTTCTTCCCCCCTCCTCCTCTTCCTCCTCCTCCTCCTCCTCCTCTCTTTCACGCTGCCAAAAATCATCCGACAGGAAAGGGGGGATTAAGTTTTTCCTACCTTGCTGAACAAAGAGCGCACAGAGTGGCCAAGGGGCCGCGGCGTTCTCTTTTTTCCCCTGTTTGCTTTCTTTCTTTCTTTCTTTCTTTCTATCTGTCCTCCTCCCTCCTTTCCTCTATCCCTGTCCTTACGAGACTCCTCTCAGGTAATGGCGAACATTAGGGGGGACCACACAGCTACGAAAGGGGACTCGCGGGGGCCTTTGTGCGCACTAAACCGGCAGATCGGTTTTAATCTTGTTAAAATCGATGGCTGTCAGTCCGTATCTGCATCCCATAACCTAAAGCTGGGCAGGAGTTGTATGTAAAGAACTCCTGAAATCCTCCCATCTCTTTCTAATTGAGACTTTTTGTTTGTCTTAAAAAGCAGCGAGTGAGAGCTCCATCCAAAGACAGATGTACCTTTCAGTGATTGATGTTCTGCTTCTGGAAGTGATTTGATATGACGCAAACACATACGGTGCCGTATTGAAATTGCGTTTTTTTGTGCCACTCTACGGGAATTCTGGGTATTGTCGTTCCAATTTGTCAAGCGGTTCTTTTTCGCTGCAAACTCCTCCCTGCCTAGATGGTCAAGTCTGCTTTAAAATGCCACTTTTTCTATATATTTTGTCTCCTTACAAGTTGTTGCTTCATGTTCCTGCACTCCAAGCGGCTCTGCATAAGAACAATCTGACCTCGATTGCTGTATTTCCTGAGGTAACCTTCAAGATGGCCTCCCCGTGCCCTGTCCGAGCTCCCAAACCTCACTAATTCTACTCCCTGCAAGCACAGCCCGGGCATACAGCGTGCTTCGTTTAAGGATTAGCTCCCTAAATTAGATTATCTAATGGCATCTTAATGGATTGCTGACCCATTTCCTGCACAATGGCAACATGCGAGTCTGGCAGCGTTTTAATTTAAGGGCTAGTACTGAAGAGGCATAGCGGAGCGCTCCGTTTAAAGGGCAAGCCAGATGAAAGAGAAATCCCCCAGATTCCATCTACATGTTGAATTGTTTTACGTGAATAATCCATCATGGAGGGGGGGGGGGGGGGGGAGGAGAATAGAATGGGATTACCAGCCCGCCCTTTGTAACTAAATTAACTAAATTCAGTTGGGATCTATTTCATCTGCGCTCATTACTGTTCACTCGCATGTAGAAATGAGGAGTGAGCTGGTGTTGTGTGAGTAAAATAAGAGAGCTCGCGCTGCTGCAGGGGACATTTTCTCTGCTACCTCTGCCGGTCTATTAGGAGGCCTATTGAAGGGGGGTTCTGCTGTGCTCATGTGTGTTTGTAAAAGAGTTCGCAACTCCAGCGGGCACAGACTGTACACACACACTGTACACACACACACACACACACACACTCTCTCTCACACACACACACAGATGATCTACACTTTCATGGAAAAGGGGAAAAGAGGGGAGACGTAACAGGAAAAAGCTTAGCTCAGCTTCGGTGGAATAGTTCAGGTTTTTTCCCCCCCAGAGAGGGAGAGATACAGTATGGAGGCAAGGGGGGGGGGGGGGGGGGGGGGGGGGGGCCAGGGGGGACTTTCTGTAACTTGAAGTTAACGAGAGTAAAGCATGAAGTCAAACAAAGCTCAGCTTGTTAAAGTAAAACATCCTCGCGTGGCTAAAGAAGCTGACCTGAAATGACTTCAGCTCTTCTACATGGTGTCACTTTAATTGTTCTAATTACCGTTGTCAAAGGTTTGTGTTATGAAGTGAGAACATTTAGTTTTGGATCGGCTGTGAATCCAAGAGGAAAGCTTTTTGTTTCAAAACAAATTCAAATTTGGATAAATAAAGTTGGACAAATTCACACCACTCTCTTACATCTATATATTATTCAAGGGGGGTGTACACTGTAAAATAGAGACAAACCAATCATAATGCAATCCTAAGATTAGACAGCTCAAATAAGACAAAAGTAGAAACAACACATTATAAATTCCTGGGATAATTATACCGCAGTAACACAGCCACAGATCAGACAAATTAAGATTTTTATGTGAATTTATTTGTGAATTTTCTAAAATGTAAGAAACTAGAGCAAAGCTTGTATTATATGCTGTTATTAATGACAGTGTGTGTGTGTGTGTGTGTGTGTGTGTGTGTGTGTGTGTGTGTGTGTGTGTGTGTGTGTGTGGTGTAAGAGACACAGAGAGACGGCATGAAAGAATGAAAAGGTTACCTTTGCCAAGTAATCCCCAAAGTGTCGTCAGTGGCACTGGGGCCATAATGCCTGCCGTTTTGAGTCACGCTCCAGTCACACTTCCTCAGCTGTCAATTGAAAGCTAGCAGTCAGATCACTGGGCCAAGACAACTTCCACTTCAGATCACACTACAACTCAACACTGTATACACAAATGCATGCAGAACAGGCCTAGAGCGAGAGCAACAACAATTAGAGAAGAAGAAGAAGAAGAAAAAAAGAAAAAAAAGACTCCTAGCTGTTACTGACAATGTGAGAATAGTGAATGGAATTCAATCTTTGCTTGGGGGAAAAAAAAAATAACAGTACAAATCAAAGCTATGGATAAAACAGACAGGAAAGAAAAAGCATGCAATCACAGTTAGTGGTGACAGCTAACCTGGAAGTAAAAAAAACAAAACAAAAAACGGAGTTAGTTAGTCACAAGTGAGTGGCATAATATTGGTAGTTCACCCGGGAGTGGTTATGCTTTTGTAAGATGGTTAGCCAATGAAAGCCATGCAATCCACCGGATGCATGCGCCCTGTCGATAATCATTGCTTCACTGTGAGTGCACTTTCAGATTCAGGAAGGAGGACGCATGCCCTCGAGCATGCAGACTTTTTTCATTAGCTAAACTGTTTGTATTGATTAGGGGTCAAAATTACACTGAACTTAAACAGCACGCTCTCTCACACACACACACACACTCACACACACTCCTCTTTAAGACATGCCCAACCGTACATACAGATTACAAATTACCGCAAACAAAAACAGCCACACACAAACGGTGTCTCCTTTGCATGCATTATGCAAGCACACGTGTCGGCAATCCAGCTGAGAGCTATCTCTGCCAATACCAACGTAACCTTGCCCCCGTGGTCAACACATTCATTTGGTAATGCATCGGGATAAAACTGCACTGTTAGCACTCTGCGTGCAGCGGCAGACGTTTTGCAGAGGCTCTTAAGAGGGATTTAATCAGATATACGCCTACACTGAATATTCAAAGCCATTTGCAGCGGTCAAGAAATGTGTTCTTTCTCCTCCGAGCACCTGGATGGACACATCCGGACACGGCGATGCTTTCCTACTTAAGCCACACTTAAATACAGCGCTGTGCTTCGATTATGTGGCTTGATTTTTAGGCTAAGTAGTTGGGAAAGAAACAAGAGAATTCGAGGCCTTTCCAGGACGTTTTTCACATTTAATTATGTTCCAGTTTGATGTTTTATTTGATCAATAGCTGCTAAATTAACACTACAATAGGAAACAATGCATCTCGTTCCATCCAGTGTGTCGTCTCTGTATTCAGGGGAGGTTGCAAAACTAAGCCCCCGCGCCACTCTCGCACTCTCCAGCCTGACAAAAGCTTGGAGAGAATGTGCGGGTTGGGCCAGACGCTCGGTGCCACCGCTCCTCGAGGGGCTCGCCATCTGTCCACTGGCACCGGCACATCAGAGTGGCACGGGCGGCGGGGAAAAAGGGGGACTGAGCCGGGGAACGATAGCAAACAGATGCGGGCAGATTGTGGATTAGGATCCTTCCTTAGATAATACCAAATGACATCTGATCAGGGATCTTTCCCTGCGGAATGCTAGATGGTGGCGTTCCCTCGAGGGGTTAACCAAGGCGAGAGATGAATGGAGGGTTTTTCACACATTCGCTGCCTGGGAATCGTAGAGCAGGTGTGGGAGCGTGTGGTGGTGTTGTTTGGTTTTGCTGCTTTTGCTTTCTGTTGTTTTAAGCCGACTGTGCGCGCGTGCGTGTGTGTGTGTGTGTGTGTGTGTGTGTGTGTGTGTGTGCATGTATGTGTGTGTGTCCAAGTAAATCTATTTTAGTGGTGCTCTGAAAAGTGAAGTTCATGTTATTTTATAGTAATTAATTAATATATGATTATGTTTTAGTGTTTGTAATTAAAACAATATACAATGACTCCGCTGCTCCACAAATGTAATTCAAATTAATCTATTTTTCCTCTGTTTAAAGAAATACACAAAAAGTAGCAGCAGAGCTGGATGCAGTGCCAGTCATGGCCTCTGTCTGTCTGTCTGTCTGTCTGTCTGTCTGTCTGTCTGTCTGCCTGTCTGTCTGTCTGTCTGTCTGTCTGTCTGTCTGCCTGTGTGACAGACAGACAAATCCACGTTTAAAAACCTTAAATCTGTCGCCTTGCGTCCCTTTCCTAGCGAGCCCAGCGACAAACGGCTGCAACTAAACAAGTCAAAGTGTCGGTGAGCCGCACACATCCCACACAATAAACGTCCCCGTTGCCAGATGAGGACAAAGACAGAGCATTCGGTGAAAGTGTTGGAACTTGGCTCGGTGTCGGACCGCTTCGCCGGGCCAGACCCCAGGCCGTTAAATCATACCACAGAAAACAAAAACAACTGTGACAAGCAGAAGCATGATGAATCAATTGGAAGACTGTTTACAGTTCCTTAAGCTGACAAGAACACTTATTAATTTAGATATAGCATGCAGTCTTTTTCACGTTTGAGACTTTTTTTTACGCTTTCCTACTGTGAAAGACCCGGAGATGTGTTAGGTTAGTCTTTCCTAGGCCTGAAATACTTTCTGTTTGGTCTTGGTAGTGCAACAGGACCACACACAAGCATGTTTCAGGCGAATAAGAAAATGCCAACAAAAAGGAAACAGTATTGTTTTATGAACTGATCATACTGTATGTATATATGTGGCTGATTTAGCCCTCTGGGGGGCAAAGCTTTGGACACAATTCTGCCGCTCAGCTCTGATCAGACTGCTGCTGCCTTGTGTGCCTCACTGAGAGAAGTAGCAAGGCCACAAGGAAATGTGGAAGACAAACTGCGCGACATCACAGCCAAGTGAATCCTCCCTCTCCCCCTCCTCCTATTGAGTGGAATAAAAGCATCCCGTGACTGCTGACAAACATCCATCGATATGTATATTTTTTGTTTTGCCTACCAAAAAAAAGGGGGAGCAATAAAGGCAAAGAGAGAAAAAAAAAAAAAAAAAAGAAGGAAAGGAGTTCGGAAACAGAGGCCGGCTTTGTCATTTTCGCTAAACATAAAAAAAATGTTTTAAATGAGCTGAGGAGAAACCCAACGGTCATTATGTAGCCGTGTGCAGATGCATTCAATTAGTTGTGGTTGGAAAAGCCTTGGCCTGAGACCAGCGCTTTCAATAAGACGGGGTGGGGGAGAGCACCGTCTTCTGGTCCGACAACACCGCAAGACACTCACAATTACTCTCTCACGCACACACACACACACACACACACACACACACACAGGGAGACCACAACTGCCCTACGATATTCAGCCTGTGCACCGTAAATGAGTGTGCTGATTACATGTGCTATGTGTGTGTGTGTGTGTGTGTGCGTGTGTTTCTAAAGTAATGTGTGAAGGAAATAGAGCTGAGCACATTACACTCTCGAAGACACCCACACATCCCATCCATCTTCTCCTGACTTTCTTGAAAGAAACCTAAAGAGTTAGAAGCCTTTCTCTCCGCTTCGACTGCAGGTTTTAAACCCTAACACACACTCCAAATGATATCTTATTTTCTATGTTTTTGAAGATACATCTGCATGGATTACTGACAAGAAGGCGAATTCTACACTGCTTATAGAGTGTATACAATAAAAAAATTTTCATTTCATTTTGTGATTTAGGATCTTTCAAGGGATCGGAAGTGTTAATAATAACCTGAACGGCATCCTTATTTAATTTTTTTTGTGAAGGCTCAATCCTTTTGAGGTCTGAAAACCGTGTTAATTCTTTGTGCCAGTAGTGAATGCTATGCTTGACCTCATCCTACGAGTGCTCTGATCTGATCTCGAAGCGCCTAGAGGATCAAATTCAGAGTGCGACATGTTTTTGCAGGGAGGGCAGGGATTTCACATCTGATGCGCGGGGGAGACGGGGGACAGAAAATGAACGGATAAGGGGAGCAGGGGAGGTGAGTTCTGGAGGGGGGGGGGGGAGATCTCACCTGTTGCTGGTGGAGGAAAGCTGGATCTCTTGGGCTCAGGCCTACAAAACGGTTGGCCGTCGGGGTGCCAGGGGCTGAGTAGCCTGGGTAACATGCCATAACAAAAACACAAATACATGCTTTCGTTACAATTTGCATATCAGTAATTCACACGTAGCTGTTGCTTTTATCCACAGTGGCTTACCATCAGTCAACGGTACAAACAACCAATAGTGAAGAGCACGGGGAGTCCCACAAGCTTCAACTTTGGACACACTGCCATTCTTCAGTTATTTGGACTTTTTTTTTGTCAAGCATTGGGATACATTTTTTTTTGTTGCTTTTGTTGTAATTGTTTATCATTTAAATGTTTTTTTTTTTTTCTCAAAATGTTGACTTCCAGTCAACCCTGCTGCGATGAGGTAGATGTTTACTCAGCAGGTAATGGGTTATCAGTACCGGATGGCACAGACTCACCTTCTGTGGATGTGGTGATGGGCTTGGTGTCTGGCATGGAGAGAGAGACGGGTCGCACAGCGCCGTGGTGCGGGGAGGGAGCCAGAACTGGGGTGAAGTGGCCCGGGACCTTTCCGACCACCTGACCACTGCTGTTAGGCTGCAGGTACAGACGACAACAAGACACAGTTCAACGAGAGCGCTTTAAAAAAACCAAAAAGATTTCTTTAATTTAAAGATGTATTCATGCCAAACGTGTGTACTGGCTTGCTTCATCTCTGTAGTTAAGCAGCTTTTGTTGTGTTACATTTTGATGGTCATGAATTGATAAATATTCATATCGGCTTATGTTTGTAAATAAAGAAAATAAATCCTAAAACAGGTATGGTGAATTGAGCAAAAAAATAAATAAGAAGCAAGAACTGCATTTTGAACACCCTACGGGGAGGACAGGCACACTGTGGTCCAGTGGCTTATGTTTACATGATCTTGTTTGCTTTTAAATGTGCAGTCGGTCAGATCTCAATAAAACAAATGTAACAAACAACACTTTTTTTTCCAAAACGGTGAGCACTAAAGAGAACTAATGTCCTATCCTCGTTCCTGAAGTTCCTCTTAACTGCTCGGTTTGTCCTCACAAAATCAACCACAAAAGGTGACCGCACCGCTCACTCTTGCACCTAATAATCCATCTGAGGAAAAGATTTGAGTAAATTCAGTCGCTGTGGCTTGTCACAGTTTATACTAAAACTCTGGGGGAGGGGGGGCAAGAGGAACAATAGATCCTCAGTCACTGACGATGGATTTCCTACATGATTTTAAACAATGATTTTAATGGCGCTCATAAATGAAATTTAAAGGATTCCGGGGGCATGAAAAGACCGAGCGAGCTGTGGAGTGACCTGTTACAATGGGTGTGAACGTGCGAGCACAGAGAGCGAGGCGGCGAGACTATATATATATATATAGAGGACGAAATAAAGGAAGCTAGTGGGAGCTACTCTTTGCAGACGGCTGGAGACTGTCTGGGGCGTTCATTTCAGGGCCGCCCCGAGTTCAAAACTCAAACAGGCCTTTTTGGAGAAGAATTGTGTCCACAGGGTTCCCTTCGATGTGAATAGAATGTTTAATTAGAGTGTAATATAATCTGCGTTAAAGCAAGCATAAAAACATTCTGGCACTCAGCCATGGGATTATAAGCACTGTGTTATTTGCTGAGCGCCCCGCCCCCCCCCCCCCAACTGGTCTTCCAGCGTTCTCTCTTCCCCGTCAGACCCCACCTCACTAGCCTGCCACCAACCCCCCCCCTCTCTCCCCTTTCACCAGCACCCCAGCAGAGGGCCAGTTAATTCTACACAAGAGCCGGGCCCCGGCAACGGCAAATATTTACAACCTTTATCATTCCCCGCGGTTTTTCTCTAGAGTAGCAATCCCCCCCACCCCCCGACCATACCCCTCTGGCCTGCTCCCTGCTCTGGAGATGGAGCCGTCTACGAGGCCTTTGTTTACAGTGAGAACAGCGGGGATATAAAACTCACATAAATATCACCCGGCTCTCTCATCCATAGAGACGCCTGCTCTCTCTCCAACACACTGGCTGCAGTGTACGCCCAGAATATATAAGAGCCCTAAGCTATTTGATTTACTACGATGTCTTGATACAGTTTTTTTGTATGTCACGTGTGACTGCAATTGCAATAGTTTGGTTGACTTCTGGGGTTGTTGTTTTTAGCATGACTACAAATTTAAGGCTGAGAGCGTATACTATATACTACCTTTGCCAAAAGCATTATATCAAACCGAAAACATACGCTTCTCTGTCACATGAAGTTCAGTCTGGGGTTGTCTGCAAATTGAAACAGTGGTTTGATTTAACTATGATTTAACTCTTTTGCTTCTGTAATTCTAGGTTATTGGACCAATATTATTAATATAAACTTTGGTCAGTTTAGGGGCTTAAAATGAGACATTTGGTGTTTGTAATTTATTTAGTTGTCTTTCAGATTTTCGGGGGAAAAAAGCACTGCGAAAAAATTCTAATGACACAATGAAAGACCAGGAGCCAGTTTCAGATAAAAGAAAGAAGAAGAGAAAAAAAAAACAACAACAGCAAAACAGGATGATGTGTCTCTGCTCTATTACGTAAATAGTCCAATGAGGCAGTAATGAAATAATGACAAATGCATGCTATCATTTATCTCAGGTCAGACGGGAATAGAGACGAACAAAATAACAAAAGACTACTTGAGGCCACGGAACTCTCGCCGGAGCAGCCTTTCCGACTTCTGGCCAACGAAAACCGGCTTCTCCAAACACACGGAAATAAATCACTGACCTGGCTGCTCTGCGGGCTGGACGGGTCGTATGACGGCACGTAGCTCTTGAGGGTATCAGCTGGGTTGAGGTGGGGCGGGTAGCGGATGGTGGTGTGCGAGAAGTAGGGCGACGGCGCCGGGGGCAAGATAGCCGAGGCCGAGAACTGCAGAGGCGAGTGTGGAGGGGGGCTCCTCGTCGATATAACTGCAAAGAGAGACAGAGGGGTTGAGAGGATGATAAAGATTCCGGGGGGGGGGGGGGGGGGGGGGGGGGGGGGGGGGGGGGTTTGTTTGCGAGGGTTAAGCATCGGCATCGATTAAAACCCGTGTTCGGGAGGAAAAAGTCGATGAGAACTCCAGGTTTTAGCGAGGTTGAGACGGTGGTTAAAGTCAGCAGTAACTCACCACTGTGTCCTACACCTGTGAGGCCCGGGTGATGAGGCTGAGAGAAAGTGCTGAGTCGTGGTGAGGAGTCCTGCGGGGAGGTGGGGCTGAACAGCGGCTTCTCTGGCTTCTTCATGGTAGGAGAGGACATGTCTGCTGGTGGGAAAAAACACACACACACACACACACAAACACACACACACAAGCACACACAAACACATGAATACATGCTCACGGTCAGAACATTTCTACACGCCTTATTGATTATATAGAGTCTCAAAAGTATTTGATCAGTTCTTTCAGCATATTTGCACAGGACCAGATGGCAGAAATATTTACACCAAAAATAAATAAGTGTGTTACGGTTGAAATTAAGCAGAATTTGATCCGCGTGGGATTAGTATCACCAAGGGCACTCTTGTCTTTAGCGAATTCAGTAGACAAAAGGGAACGTGCATTTTGCAAATTAGAGACACCGCAAAGGGGTCAAAATCATTCATCATCTCTGGAATCATAACAAATCACTGGACATCCCTAAGAAATACGAGTCCTGTGAAAATTCGTCTTTTTGTCAAGTCTGAGCAGACAATCCAGTGTTAAGCAGCCGGTCGCTCAAATGGGATTTAAGAATTTTGAGACCCTCACGTAATCTCAAACAGAACATTACACTGTAACATCTGCTCTCTCCGCGGCCTTACACGGTGTCTGACAAGCTGCACTGTAATTCCCCCGTGAATGATCCCGAAAGGGTCGGCAGAAGACGTGGACATTTTTTTTTTAAAAATTTAAATTGAGCGTAGTATGCGCATGATCTCTTGAAAGTTGCACAATATTTGCTGCGCCGTTACTTTCAAGAGCAATGTTCTGCTGTCACGGCCGGTGCGGCTTTCCAATTTTCCACGGTGAGACAAGGCGTCTGCAGGGGAACGCGATAACAAATAGATGCGAGAGGCAACGGGGCCGATGTCTGCGCCGGCTTCTTCCGTGAACATTTGTCAAGTTTTTAAAAAAAACATTTTTCACAGATTTTTGGGGCCGTCTAACTTTCAAACCATCTATTTCTTTTCTTCCCCCCCCCCCCCCCCCCCCCCCCCCCCCCCGCCTTCCTCCAAAATAAGCTATATAAACCCTGTTGTCGAGGCATTCCCACCGTATTAACCGGCTTTTCCCTGTGACGACATGGAAGGATCCACCCGAGTGGCGAGAAGAATCCCTCTCCTCCAGAGCGACAAAGGTGGCTGGAATTCAGGGGGATTTCCCAGAGTTTGCAAGAGGATACAGGCTTAAGTGCTTTCATTTTTGTGTCAGAGGGGGAAATACCTCAGAGAAGATTGATATCACTGCTAAATGTTTCCACGTATAAATAGGAAATATTTTCTGTGGTGAAGCTTTTCATCTCTTGTGCTAATTAAATCCTTCAGGGAATCGACTGAACCGCCTGGGGAAATTAAACTGGACAATTAACTACCAGAAATTAAACAGTTTAAATAGTATAAACAACAAGTCCAAAGTGATTCTTCTTTCTTTTCCGCATTTAGACCAGCTGTGAATGTGTTCGCAACTGGTCTAAATGTCTTACGTTTTAATTCATGCAGTACTTTTCCCTAATAAAAGAAAAAGGAGAAACAATTTCTTCTTGTCGAACGACAACCATGTGCGAGAAATGACCGCCTGGCACTTGTGTCGGCCTCATATGGGTTTAATATCACCCCACTTCTCATTTATTCTCTCCTGACAGAATAATGGCTTTGGTATTGGTCTTTTGAGAGTTTCCTACCCACTGTTTTCCCTTCCTCCTCGCCCCAAAGCGTCTAAGTTTACGCAGAGCAATACTCTCAGGCCTTGTGCATAGGCACAAACTACATTTTCCTCTACCCACATTGGGCTGTGGTTTAAATCACTTTGTCCCATGAAATGTTTCCTACCACCTCTGTTGGTTAAAATCCAGAGGCAGCAGAGTGCGGAGAGAAGTCAGCAGAGAGTGAGAATGATCAGTGAGGCCTTAATTAAAAGGGTGACGGGCTCTGCTCTACACCAGGAGACAACGTAATGAGACATGCGAGCTGTCCCGCGAGAAACGAGCAGGCGGGACAGCTTGTTTTTATCTACACGAAGCTCTAACTTTTTCAATTTTCTTTTTGTATTTGTTCAGCTCTAGTAAGCCTTATATATATGAGCTCATTAGGTGAGCTTTATTTCCTAATTCCCTTCAAACTAGCCCTGTGCCTTTAAAATGTGGACATGATCATCAAAACGCCACTGATGGGGAGATTCCTCTCAAGTTCAGCCAAGATGCATGGACTGATTTCCAGGTTGAGAAGTCATCTGACACGTTTGCCCCGCGAGTCTAATAGCTCGGCATTTCTCTATATAAGCCCCCTCCTTCCCACAATGTGCTTCAGCTATCTGCACATGAAGAAAAATGATACACCCAACATTTGAAGACTCAAAAATGAGTGTTCAAATGTGCCGTGATAAGCAGTTGTGAGTTTCAGCTGGAACAGTTTGTTCTCAGACCGGAGACACTGCATTGTGGGATCCGATGTTTCCTTTGTGTGAGCGACAGGTGCGAGCAAACACAGATCCACATTCAGACAGCGGTTCAAATGGGTTCAAACAGTTATATGGCTGGCGAGGCCTGGGGCTATCTCTGTCATGGTATGTACTTTAAGAGGGTTGAACCGGTTCATGTGCAGAGAAACCAGATGCAGTCCCTTGGTGTACAGTAGCTTATGACAAAGCTGAGCGTTAAAGAGAGTTCAGCTGTTAAAAAGCAACGTGAGGTGCTCGCTTTGATGGAATCTATTTGCATGCGATGAGGGTGAAGCGAGTAATGCTCGCCTACCGCTCACTAAACTCTGTCAACATACTGTGGTCGCACGACCGAGCCCGATAAAAAGTGGATAAGGTCAAATAAAAACAGGAAAATCACCTCCTTCTCTATCGTGCCAGTTGGCCCGACTGCTGGCCGGCGAGCTGGGTGACGAGTAGAAGTCGGGTCCCGTCGGGCTGGTGTCCATGTTCTCCTCCATGTTGACGGTTTTGGGCCTTTTGCTGTGGGACATGGGGAAGTTTTATGGTTTAGCAGAGCCAGTCATTTATGCCTTAATAGATCACAAAATGGCTTGGTTGAAAGGATAGTTTGACATTTTGGAGAAATACACATAGTCACCGTGTCACCCTGAGTTAGACAAGAGGATTGATAGCACTCTCACAGCTGTATGCTAAAAATTAAGCTAGTGCTAGGAGACGGTTAGCTTAGCTTAGGATAAATACTAGAAGCCGTATTTCTTCTGTATTGATAATAATATACAATGTCTTCTCCCCTCCTCCCCCCCCCCCCCCCCCCGAACTTGATCCACAAGGCTTCGTTGCTGTAACCTCCACTGACCTGCCGGGAGGGGAGGACAGAGAGCGGTGCAGCCCCACGCTGGAGTTCAGGTCATGATAGTAGGGCTGGCTGGGCATGTCGGCCATGGAGAAGTTTACCGCAGCACCGTGGGTGATGGGCACTGCAGAGGAACACAGAGGAAACAAAGAGAGACAGTTAGTCTGTAATCACTTGCAAAGAAGGGAGTACGATGTCAGCAGTGTTGTCAAGACTCAGTGCTGCGCCCTCGCATCTGGAGGCGCACAATTAATTGCGAGATAGCTCGACTGACGGTTATTGACGCTTTGTGTTTAGAGGCCCTGTGTATCAAATTAAGCGCTCCCCATTTGCAGGTTAACTGTCTGACCATCGCAGACATTTCTGCTGAGCACTCTGATTAACAAGTCACCGTTTCCCCCCGATGCGGTAGTTGCTGCAGGTAAGGGCATTTTCACAAGGATGTTTACAGGAGCTGCATTTTATATATGTGGCCCGAAGAAGACACACTGAATATACACTAAATATTTAAATGGAAAGCAGTGAGACAACAGTGCTTTATTGCTAAAAGCACCAGAGGTAGGCCATTTTGTTGCTAAATAGATTCATTTGCAATGCATAACAAAGTTACATGAGCTCGGCATCTCAAAGTAAAGTAAACTTGAATCATCCACATTTGTCCTCCTCTTCTCTCTGGTCCAGAATAACCCTCAGCAGCTTCCTCACGTGGTGATTTACAGTGGGAAAGGTGTTGTTTTTCTCACTGCGGTCAAGGTGAGGGATATTGTTTCAAGGGAGGCCGCGCCAGTGTTTACAGAACAAAAGGAGTTCACCGCCCATCATCACTCTCTCTCTCTCTCTCTCCCCTCTCTCCCCTACGCCTCTCGCCCTTCAGCGTGCGGCCCCCGCGAGGCAGCCTGCGGCTCGAGCGGTTGGTTGGTTTGTGAGTCGATGAGAGGATGGAGTGTGTGGCGCCGTCTGTTGTGGTCTGAGGTTCACCACTGGCACGATCCCTCCGCCAGCCTCCGCCCTGGCAGCCCACTGCAGCCCTGGCAAAGGCCCCTACCCGCTGCTACCCACACCGAGCTGTCTGTGGAGGAATGCATCCGGCCCGAGGACGGCGAATATACAAGAGCATTGTTTTTTTTTTTCCTTCTTCTTTTCATTCATGGATGAGGATACCCCCCAACCATTTATGTCTGCGCTGGTTTCTCTTTACTGCCCTGTCTCTCTTCTTGGCACTTGGCGCCCCTGCCTGTCATCTCATTTAATACGCTAAAGAAACTGTGAATGCAACAATGACGCCGCATTCGCCACACAGCGCTTCTCTTAGCAGAGGACCTCGTCTCGCTGTACGAGGGGGGGGAAAATGTGACGTTTCGTCTGCCCGTGCACGTCCACATTTTCTGTTGACAAAACAGTCTTTACACTTGCGGGTGGAGGCTCCTGTTGTATTAATGAGCGTCCCCGTCGAAATGCTGGATTGCAAGTCAGCCTTGAACTCCGCAGCCCCCTTTGATGGACTTCAAAGAATGTCTCAACAACCCGGAGAGTCGGGAGAGAGGAGCGATGACGGACGAGCGGCTGCTTAGATATCTTCCCAGGGAGTGACCGGCTGAGTGAGTGACAATTCCTGTGTGTCCGTCGACCTTTTTAAAATTCCAGCTCGACTTCAGTTGGCTTTAGTGAAACCGGGCTCGGTCACATGAGAGCAAGCACGCCGGCGCAGCAGGCCATCTGGTCGTGGGGGGGGGGGGGGGGGGGGGGCAAATGAAACACCAAACAAAAACACAGCCTTTTCAAAGGGTATTCAGTTGTCAGTGCATCGAAAATGAGTAGGTTCTGCCTTTCAGAGCTTGATGTACGAGACAGCGGAGACAACCTGGTCCGTTGTTTACGACATCCGAAACACTTTGGCACGCCACAGGTGAACGGACATCAAGGTCAGCTTCAAACGCTATCTGTTGCTCTAAATCCCCGAACATGTGACGTTTTTTTTCTCTCCTTTAATATAATAATTCGGTGTGTAAAATGTGAGAAATTTGTGAAAAATAATCTGAATTTTGGTAATCACAATCGTGATTTTTCAAATTAGTAGCCAAATGACTCCAAACCCGGTTCAGGCTGCCTTTTGTCCTGACTGCAGCACTAAACAAGGAATTACACAGAATAAACTGGTACACACACAGACGTCGCGACACCGGTATTTTTCCTCTTAAACACAGGTTATTGAGGGTGACTGAGAGTCGTTGTGCACCGCAGGCATGTTCCAGAGCTAGAAGTACAGGAAAAGGGCACCTTGGGGCGCCCTCGGTTATCAAGAGGACTGCTGCAGGGACAACCGTTTAACGGTTTTGGGGGAGGGCAGACATGTCTCTACAGATGCACACAGGCTCACGCAGTCACGTGTTCTCTCACTGCAAAGCCGACTGGACGAACCGGATCCGCCGCACGACAGACGTGTGAAATGTGCGCATTTCAACAAATATACAGAGGTTCGCGGTAAAGCTGCGAGTGACAGATGTCGTTTAAGTGTAAGCACGCAAACATGCAGAACAAAGGCAGAGCTAAAGTTGTTTGCCGGTGCATAATTAGACCTCTTCTCAGGGCTCTGTGGGCGTGTGCAGACTGTGATTGATTGACTTCTCCCTGACTCTCATATTAACTCGGTTGCACCTGTTAGGACAGGGAAACGTACACCTTCCACATTCCTGTAAGTACACACGACTTTGTGCTGATGTGATTCCCAGCGAAGCCCCGCCCATCGTCAACGTGAGCACAGGGCTAATCAGTGGCAAGTGAAAGAATACCTGAAAACACCTGTGTGGGTGTGCAGGGTAGTTAGCAGGGGGGCGAGTGTACGATATGACGGCGGCTACTGTGTGTACTTACTTCTGGAAACTCGCACCAGTTCTGTAACACTGAAGACTCCGGATTTGATGAAGCTGTCCTCCAAGTAGACTGTGGACACAGGGACATACGGAAGATCATTATTTAAAGGCATGCTTGTTATTCATTGAACATACTTTCATACACATAATAAAGTTCTGTGGATGTGAAATCAAGAGTGACATTGAGTTCAATACGTCTTTCCAACGCTTCTCAACCATTCAGACTTTTCTGCACTTCAATAAAAAAGTTAAAAGGATCATATTTTCTGTCTGACTGAAACCCATAAAAAAAAAAAAGAAGTGCTTCATGGGTTGTGTTTTCTATAACATTTCTTAGATTTAGAAAGAGCCCAAAGGTCACACACAAACAAGAGGATTGAGAGACGTCAAAGACGAGACCACCACGCAGGTACAGACCCCGCCATCCCATAATATTAAACCAAAAAAAACGGTAAAGAGGAGGATTCACCAGTGTCTACTCCTGAGCCGAAGCACTTCATCAAGTATTTTTCACGCTTGTCTTTCTGTAGTCGAAGGGTCTAAGTCATCTGTATTTGATCCCATTGCCGTGAAATTTGAGCCGTGGATTGTTGACTTGAGTACGAGTGCATTATGAAGAAGAAAAAAAAGAAATGTCCGTTACCGCGCGTTTTTTTTCTTCTTCTTTTCAGTTGAAGTATTTAAACAAACAGCAAGTCATTGTGTGCGTTGCGGTAAAGAGTGACAGGACAGGTGTGGGAGAAGGAGGGAGTGACATGTAGACTCAAACTGAAAGTACAACGAACAAGCCCACGCTGAGCCCCAGGCGCGACGCGGCCCCTTTGATCAACCCCGCGAGCAAACACCTCATGACTGTCAACATTGACACCGTATCACACCGAGAAGCATCCACCGTTAACGAGGCATGCACCGGCCGTATTTAATCCGTATATTTCCAATGTAAATCGACAGTTTTTGGAAGCCGGAGTTCTTTTCGACGTCAAAATGTTTTTCTCCCGTTTTTTCCAATTAAGTATTTTTAGACCACATAATCAAAACATATATTGTTTACAGTGTTCCCGTATGACCTACCTAGGACTCACGACACTAATCAGAGGCTATAAATCAAACACGTTAAATAGCCAGACAAGTTATTGACACCGAAATGACCCGGACTCGGCTTTTATGCGATGCCAAGGGCACTCTGGCCGTGCCAGAAAGATAGGCGGGGCGGCTCCATTGGCACCTACAAAGCCTCATGCCTCCAGTGAGCCAACGGCTTTCGCAGAGGACTGTGCCACTGCCGAGGGCCTCCGAGGCTTGAGTCATTGGCTCGCCCGCACGTTTTCCTTGGCACCATGCATCGGCAGAACCAGCTCTTGAGGTAGACAACTAATTATACTTCTCAAACTATTTTCATTCCAAAGTCGTGATGACACAGCGCAGGTCAGTCCAAGGGAACGGCGACGCTGTCGGGAGAACAATTCCTACAGCTGGCTCACCACGACACACTCCGCTGCCAGCCATAGGTGCAACCTGCTGTAACGTTTTCCCACCAGTGTCTCTGTCTTTGTCCTTTTTATTATTCTTTAATGCCGTGTTTGATGTTGCCGCGAGGGCGATTGGCGGGCCAAATTGAATGATCCGATTTCATTTCATTCGTCCTCCTCTTCACACATGCACATTTGGACACCACGGCCTGAGCCAGCAAGGGGTGTCAAAAATGACTTCAAGTTTTTAATTATTATTTACAATAAGTGTGTCAGTTTGGGTTATCAAGTTTGGTACCGATGGCCCTTTAATGCAGATCCATTCACGAAATCGTCCTAAATCTGTTTTTGTTGTTTCAAAGGTATTACGTGGTATGAACCTAAGGCAGTACAGTACAGTTTTGTTTTTTTTTTGGGGGGGGGGATGGCTCCGATAGTATAGGGATTTGCTATAAGGTAAGTTATGGTGTTCATAGGCCGCTGTACAGAGGGCAAGCTGCAGAGGAACAATAGAGCGATGACAGGCGGGAGGACGACTGGTACTGTACATACCTGGAAGAGGGTTCTTGCCTGGCTCATTGTTACTGGGACTTCCTGACTGCTGCGAGTCTGCAAACACACAGAGAGACGGGAGGGGGGGGGGGGGGTGCTTAGTATAGCAGGAGGATATCTTACTGAAACACTGGTTTCTTGTCAGCATTGATTATTTCTAGAAAATATCTCCTGGTGGCTGGGTGAGGACACTGTATCCTGTAACTTGTAATTAAAAACTAAGTGAATCAGAACTTTAATCTGATTTACAGACTGTCTCCCCACGGCCACAAATTCACTGAGGTCAATTAAAATTAAGGAACAACTTCTGTCAAGACACTCAACAAGACAAAGTGCACTTCAGGGGACTCAGGACTTCCTGGTGCATTAATGCTTTTCCTTATCTACCCAGTCTAGGCGAGCATACCCACTGTACATTAAACAAGACAGTTTTGTTTGAACAGCATTATCATTAATGGTAAGGCAGACCGAAGAAAAGAGCTCTCTGTCTGACACTGGATAGCCTAAAAGTTTTTTACCGGCAGACCTCTGGGTAATTTTTCAAAGGGGCCAAAGGAGTGTTGGGGGGGGGTGGTGGTGGTGGGGGGGGAGGGGGGGATACAGAATGTGTTCGGTCCTGCTGTGCAAGGTACGAGCACAGAACAAAACGTGGAGAGAGGACAGGAGGGGCGGGGAATTACAAGGAAACATGAGTGGAATTCTTTCCACCGGCTACAGCGCGCAGGCTTTTGATACGAGATGGCCCGGACTGACGTCTTTTACCTCGAAGCTTCCTGCCCCCGGGTTGACCACCGACACACATATATATATATATATATATATATATAGTTCATTTCCATATCACGCAACTGCAAAGCAAATGTGTGAAACATCAAAGTGAACTGTGTATGCATCGTCGTCAGATATAACCAATCTGTGCAGTGGGTCGTATGTTTCGTGGTGGGAGGAGGGGAAACAACAAAAAAACGGGACTCGGAATAGCGGCGAGCTGCTTTGCCGTGCCAAACAGTGAAGGACGGCGTCTGCGTGGAGCCCCAAAAGCCCACACGTGGCCTGAGACGGAGAGAGGGGGCCCAATGAGAACCAGCAGGGAGATTATCGTCTACGTCTTCGACGCGAGAGAGAGAGCCTCGAGAAAAAGGAGCCGTGGAGACGGTGAACTCAGATACCCTCGCCTTGCAACAACACCCCCTTTTCCTGCCGCAGCTCTCATGAGCAGTGTTACGGAGGCAACGGGGAGAAGGAAGGAGAAGGAGGAGGGGAGGGGGGGAGAGAAAAAAGAAAAGTAGTCGAAAGATTTATCCCTTACTTGTTCCCTCGCGGTGTCTCTCTCCCTCGCTCACTTGTTTCCCCTCTCCTAAGTTTGACTATTAAACAGCGCTGCAAAAACAGAATGTTCTTGGCCGAAGCTCAACAATGACAAAGTAGGGAGGGAACAGGACCATACGTTAAGAAGGGAAAAATCCCCTCTTTTCAGTGCGCTGAGCCCTAAAAAATGATCCAGTACCATACAAGTTATAGTCTCCGCTCTGCTTCCTAAAAACATATGGGTGACTTGTGCTTTCTCATCTTACTTTTTCTTTGCGCACACGTAGAAAGGTTTTCATATTTAAAGCAGCTGAGGCACAAGGCTAAGGATTATTTGCGACAACATCGGAGAAAGTAATGAAATATGCCCATCAAACCCCCACCCCGAAATAGTCCAATATATAAAACAGAGAGAAGCAGCAAATCTTCACATTTGCAGATAAATCTAATGATCAATTATCAAAATTGTTTCAGAGTACGTCTTCAGTTAATCGTGTCCTAGCAAGTACGCTCTTGTTCAAGTTGTTGTCTGGGCCCAACAAAGTTTGCCGTGTACCTGACCGAGTCCATTAAGTTTCCTTACAAAGACGCACACACACACACACACACACACACACACACACACACACACACACACAGTCTAAAGCAGCTTTTGTGAGCTGATTTGGCACAGCACATGTCCATAAAGTGATTGCAGGGAGCTCAGTGGCCTTGTCTCCCTGTCCTCCCCCCCACCCCCACCCCCCCATGCCACTTTCAGAGTCATCCATCAGTCTCGTTACGACTGCCAAGTCTACGCTCGCCCCGAGAACTGCTGAGTGGGAGAGAAACGGGCCAGGGGAGAGAAAAGAGCACCGGAGAGTGGAGATGAGGTAAACGCTGAAAAGGTGGCGAGGGGCGAGAGGGAGCGAGGAGGCGGGAGAGGTTAGATCGGATCAGAGTTTTGTGTGTTTGGTTGATTTTTTATTTATTTATTTTCCTTTCTTCTAGGGCGGAACAGGCAACCATGACAAAAAAGAGCAGATGGTGGCGGCAATTAGAGATCCCAGGCAGCATCTTCCAGCATGAGGCCCCACTGTAGCACCAGGAGAGACCACCTGGATGACTCAAGGTGGGATGCGAGCATATGGCGCATCTGCCAGGCCTGCACCGGAGCTGGAAACACCTCCCCTATTGCATTACATTCTACCTTTGACCCGAGAAGGGCATCTACACGCTCTTTCATCTTCTTTCAGGGTGATCATGACATTGTTTGGAGCAGTGCTTGCACATTTGTAAGGCCGCAAGCCTGCTGTTTATATTTACATTTACTTTACTTTTTTTTCTTCTTTCTTTTTACATTTATCCCTTTTTGTCCCTCAACAGGTATTTAAATCAAACCTCAAATAAAGGGTTGGATTAAAAAAGCATATCATTTGGCTGCGATTTAAAAAGAACGATGTGCGCTACATTAAGTGGCTGAAGTAAAGTGGGATATTTGGAGCCTGAGGCCTGGTGTCTGTAAAGGTGTCCTGTGCAGAACCCCAGCCAATCCGATAGTCTTCAAATAAACAGTAGTGTAACCTGTAAATAAACAGTGTTGCGGTCGAGGAGGCTGGGATTTGCCCTGGGAGCTTGGCAGGCCTCGATCACAGGGCTAGACACCACACACACACAAACACACACACACACACACACACACACAGGCAGATAAACACTCACGTACACACGCGGCCTTTTTCCAAAAACAACATCTCTTGGCACTCTCTGTCCCTGCCACTTGTTTAAATAAACAAACCGGTTCATGAAGGAAGTGAAGAAGAAGAAAAAAACACCCCATATAGGAATCAGATTATCTGCAATTGCGCAGCAATTTTTTTTTAAAAAGATGCAAGGGAAAAAAAGAGAGCTTGTGGGTATTTGGGACGTGTCCGCGAGTTCTTACACCTTCTTGTCCAGCGGGATACTTATCATACCGCTGTAACGATTAGGGCAATTAGGACTAATGGCAACAGAAATCTGGCTCTGCAAGAAAGTTTCTCAGTGCTTGTGAGGGTTCTCCACGCTCCATGTGTGTGTTACTCGCCTGGATTTTATAATCACTAAAACACTCACACGCACTCTCTCCTCACCCACCCTCTCACTTTTTTTTGGCATTATACCCATTATTTTTCCCACTTAATTGCGGAAACACACACACACACACACACACACACACACACACACACACACACACTGTGGATTAAATTAGCCACATAGTTTGGGAAAACTTTCTCTCTATTTTTTTTTTGTATTATTATTTTTTTGGGACAGTGGCGATGCACGCTCCCATCCCGCAAACACGTACATATATCCTGCAGAAGGAGAAGAAAGAAGAAGAAGAAGAAGAAGAAAAAAAACAGTGCGCACGCGCGACACGCACACCCTGTGCAGATGCATACCGCTGTCGACATTTCAGGAGGAGAAGCCTGTCTGGCAGCCATTTTATGCCGAGCGGGGTTCTGTGCACATGTATAGCACTCTGGCTGCCAGAGGCATGGGTCCCGAGCCAAGACGCATTTCAGCAGCCTGGGGAGGCTGAGGGGAGGGAAGGGGAGGGCGGAGAGGGGTGGAACTCCGGGAGAAGTAGGGAAACGGAGAGAGAGAGAGAGAGAGAGAGAGAGAGAGAGGGGCAGAAAATATCGACCTAATTACGCAGCAGCTCCGATGCGTAATGTTTCGACAATACAGCTGCTCCTGAGTAAATATTTGATGTGGCCGAGCAGACTTTCTGCTCAGTGTCGTCCTGCTTTTCTTCCCCCCTTTCCTGCTGCAGGAGACCAGCGTGTCCTCCTCTCGAACTACATGTGTGTTGCACACGGGTGTCGTGCAGGTCTCGACAGTGTGCGCAGACGACTGTACGTGCATGTGCTCCGGTGTGGAATGTGCGGTGTACTTTGTCCCGTGTCCTCCTCTGCTCCTGGTTTCTATCATTCGCAGCTCTGCCTGATGACCTCACGGCGCTCGGGCCCCCGTCCTTCCAACAGCCGGCAGAAACCTGCTCTCTTCTCCAGATCTCTGGGTCTTTCTTTCTTATCCTCGCTATCTGTCTATCTAGCTGTCCCTGTGCCCGCAACAGTATCCCTCCTCTATTGTATATTTTCATACGCGGATCTACTGTTCAGTGTGTGCATCCGTGACGATATCATCTTATCCGGCGATAAGTGCACGCTCCCGTCTTCAAATTTCGGGATTTCTTTCCCCTCCCTCTTTCTCCCCCACCTCATATCTCCTATCTTGTAACACGTATGTCTCTCTTTCTTTTTATGTCTCCATCTGTGGTGGCACCCCCCCACCTTTGCCGCCTTTTTTTTTTTTAATGCCCCCTCTCTCTCTCTCTCTCTCTCTCTCTCTCTCTCTCACTTTCTAGCTCTTTGTCTCTCTATCTCTCTCTTCTCTCCCTCCCTCACGCTTTGTTGTCTAAACAAAGTGGCCTTTATCAGGATGAGCCGCAACCCAAACAAGCCAAACAAAAGATATGGGCGAGAAAATCTGCCCGCAGTAGAGGGAGGATCTTATCGTGCCAGGCATTGTGTGCCAGCCTGCCAACTGGCGATGCCCCCCCTCCCCCCCTCCCCCCCACCCCCACGCCCCTGCCGACCCCTCCCTGCGCATGCACACACACACACACACCAAATTCTCACCCCGACCCATGGATGGCGTTCTGCAAAGGGCTGGCCTGGCCGAAAGAAAAAGTGATATTGGCGCCGAGGGTGAAGGGAAGACAAGCGCTGCAGCCAAATGGGACGCCATCTTGGGGTGGCATTGTCTCTCGCCGGTAAAGATGAGCTTCAACGGAGCGGTGAAACAAAAAACGAGAGGGGAAAAAAAAACGAAAAAAAAAACGAAACATGGCGCCAATTCCTGCTTGAACTATTTTATCTGTATTCGGTTCGGGGGTCTGGGTGTTGAACTTGAACACCTTTTGAGTTGCTTCTCTTCCAAACCTCGTCCATGCCTTATTGTTGGCTGTATTATCAGTGATACCTCTGCACAGACAGATATGCACGGTATTGTATTCCCTTTGACAAACTGTGGCTCCCTGTGTTTCCCCTGACTGTGCCTATACACTGTGTGACACTGTAATGATTATCTCATAATTGGAACAAGGCAAGTATTTCTTATTGGCTTAAAGGAGCACCTGGTAATCCGGCGAGCTACCCTATCGAATGACTGCCACTGACGGGGAATGCAGGTACAGTAGGATGAGTTACACACACACACACACACACGCACACACACTCTCAGACGAAAGCGAGAGAAAGGCAGATAGAAAGTGAGAGGGGCAAAGTTGAAACGTCTGCGAGAACAATGACATTTTGCCTTCTTTTCTCCAAGCCAGACACCACAGACTTGTTCAATGGAGCAGAAGGGGAGACACACACACACACACACACACACACACACACACACACACACACACACAGTAGGACTGTCAGGGTTTTTGAGACTTATGGAATCAAGTGGGATCCCAGCCCAGACAAGAACAATGAGGAGCCATACAGTGTATGTGTGTGTGGTTGACTGTGTGTGACCCAGCTCACTGGTATCTCCCTGTGTGCGTGTGCGTCTCCGCGGCGTGAGCGCCGCCACCTCGGCGTGAGCGTGCGCGCGGATCATCAGTGTGTGTGTTTGTTCCTCATCGGCGCATACTAATGCCGGTGGAGGAGCGGGCCCTCTTTCTCTCCGCCGAGTCTCTGTGCCTTCTCCTCAGTAAACTCTCACGGCAGTGAAAAGAGGAGAGCATTTTAACCGAGCCGGCGGGACAACAGGCTCCTCATTGAGGTCACCAAACAGTGTGGATGGGGAGGGAGCGCATTCAGTGGCGAGTGGGCCTTGAACAAGGGACTGAATGGCCTGACGGATCATTAGCCACATCGGCCCCGGGAGAGGAGAAGGAAGAACCCGGCGAGCACAAAGGGATACACAGCCACAAACCCCACGGATGCAGATGAGGGTTAACCCGTCTAAATTCAACTTCCCCACCTTTTAATTTGAGAAATAAAGTTTACCCACCTCGACACGGACGCATATACTGTGCATTCAAACGCAAAAGCAAGCACCGAATGCTAGATTTATACTGTTGTACGACATGTGGACACACACACACACACACACACACACACACACACACACACACTGCACATGCATGCACAGATTGGGGCACACACACACAGCATCCTGCTGCGAGCTGATCTGTGGTGTACATGTGCGATGCGGTCAGCGGCCGAGCTGCAGACAAACTACACAACAACAACGCGACACAGTGGCTCATCTGTCCCATGAAAAATGAGCAGGCTGGCCTCCAGTCAGCACGCTGCGCCCCGCGTAACGTTTCCACCTCCTCCCACTCTCTCTCTGTTCGTCCTTTTTCCCCACAATGCCTCTTTCCTTTCCTTTTTTTTTTTTTTTTTTATTACATTACTTTTTCTTCGTTTCCTCTTTCTGTATCCCTCGTTATTCCCAAATTTGTAATTTGCGGCACCTGGAATCATCCGTTGCATTAAGCGTTGCAGATATATTCATATATGGAGAGCAAAATGTCAATCAATTAATGGATCGCCGGGAAAATGATTTCCCATACACCATCTTTTTTATTTATTTATGATGCAAAAATTACAAACGCTGGCTGGATTTAGCGTCTCAAATGTAAATAGTTCTACATTTACAAATGGAATATCTTTGTCATTCGTGACAAAACAATAATTTTGGGCTATTTTCTGACAAACAACTAATCGATAAATTGAAAAGAATTATCAAAAGATTCCCGGATGAGAAAGAATTCCTAAATGTAGTAAACATAAAATAGCTACACAAAAGTTTAACTCGCATAACAGTCGCATAGATTAGCGTGTTTTTTTCCCCCGAAAGTGTAGTCTCATCATTCACAAGTTTAATCAGCGTCAAGTCTAGCCTGTGAGAAAAAAGAACTTCGCATCTGCGTTGAAACAATGGGCCCATCAATGGCCAACCTCGGCATCTTTTTGGTATGCACCAAACAAACAATTAGCTTTGTTGCGGCGTAATTGACTGGCAGGACCGGGTGGCATTTACATTCGCCCGCTGTTGCCACCCTGCCATTCGACGGGCCGGGATGAAGAAGAATAGGTCTATACGAGGGTGGAAGGTTGGCCACATCTCTCTGGTTCGAAGACACTGCTTTTTTTTCTTTCTTTCTTTTTTTCATGGTGGCAAACTTCCAAATAGGAGCTTTTTTTTTTAAATGCACGGCTGTGGAGGAAGGAGGGAAGGAGGGTGGAGTGAGGGCGAGACTATAGATTTAATTATGCATGCATGTTTTCTCATTCATTGTAGTGGTGGGAAGGGGAGAGGGTAAGGGGGTGTGTGGAGGGAGGTTTGGGGGGGACAGACCAATGACATTCCGTTGTTGTAGTCCTCCTCCTGCACACACACACACACACACACACAAGGAGCAGTCTGGGAGCGAGCCGCTATAGGCTAATGAGGTGACACTCACCGTCTGGAGACTAGCCAAAACAGTCCATTAACTCCTAGCCAGTAGTTAAGAGGAGAAGAAGGAGAAAGGTGGTGGTGGGGAGGGTGGAGAGGAGAAAAGAGGAGGCGGGTGAGGGAGGGGGGAGGGCAAGCGGGTGAGGTGGGCGGCTAGCCGGTGGGTTGGTGGGCGGAGCATGTAAGGGGGGGGGGATGTGTGGGGGGTAAAAGAAGAAGAGAGTCTGAAGTCTTTCAGGATGTGAGGGTGGGGGGTATTTCTGCAGTTTTGTAGTTGTGAATGAATCAGCGGGGAGGCTGGTAGGGGTGGGGGGGGTGGAGCTGTGCACGAGCGTTCACTGTCGCCGATTATGCTCTGTGGAGGCATAGAGAGAGAGAGAGAGAGAGAGAGAGAGAGAGAGAGAGAGAGAGGGGACAAGGGAGATAGATCTAAACCCCCCAGTCAGGCAGACAGACCTTTGACAGAGGAGCTCTGTGATTCGCCTCTTTCATCTTCAGAACCCCCCCATCCAGTCGGATAATTATGAGACAAATGCACTGGACCCCTGCTGCTTGAGTGGCAATGGGCATGGGAGGCCAGAAACACAGGGAGAGGGTTCAAACCTGCACGTCTCGACTGGTCTGGAGGGAGGGGGGGGGGGGGGGGGGGGGGGGCACAGAGGGAAAGAGAGATGGCGGGGTGTTTAGGGGTCTGGGAAATTCCCCACTTTCCCCAGAGAGGCAAGTTGGCCCACAGATCATAGTTCAGGGACAACCTGGTTGTGATACTAGCGCAGCTTAACTGGTTTTAGCTGCCAATTTCCTTTCAACTTACACACACACACACACACACACTCACACACACACACAGAGTTAATAAATACTGCATTGTTTAGTTTTCAGACGAAAAAAACATCTGAAATATGCTCCCTGATTTCTGACTTGCAGCTGGCGAACCAGTTCACAACGTGTTGTTTAATTAATGCATTTGGAGGCGCTCTGGCCTCCACTGATAAGGCAGCGCAGTTAGGAACTGCAGTAGTACCTCCATCTTTATCTCAGTAAGCACACTCACAGCCCCGACAGCCCTGAAGCAAACATGCGTCCAAAAGTCAATTGTGTTCGACTACAAATTACAATGAGAATCTGTTTGCGAACCTGTCAAACTACTTTTGAATGTAAAAGCGATGTATGTGAAAATGACTCGAAATTCAATATGAAAGCGAGGAAAAGAACAAGCAAAAGTATAGCGACAATAAAGCAACAACAGCAAGCTCCTATATCAATGATGTCAATAGTTTCCTGTTTCGATACCTTCACTTTTGACTCCGGGCCTGTGTAATGGTGTGTGTCTGTGAGGCCTCGGCCAGTGACGTGTCAGTGATGTGTCAGTGATTGTCAGGGCTTACGACGGCGTCGCGCCTCAGCCAAGAGGAGTTACCACTGGCAAGAGCAGTGGGCCAAGTCAGGGCGACTGGGTGCTCCCTCACGGGGCAAATGGCTCTCCTCCAGCTGGGCGAGAGGCCACCGAGGATCCCTGCCACCCATTGCCACTGTTTGCACTCCCTGGGCTCTGCCAAGCGAGCAGCGGTAAAGCGCACACACAAGCACACACACACACACACACACACGTGTGCACACACACCTTAAACTGGGGACGTGGAAGGAATTATCCGATCATAGAATGCCACCGCATCTAAGGCCAGATCTTGGCCCAAAACAGACAAAGAAAACAAAGCGTGCACTCATTCAGACGATTTTGCTGGCAGTGCTCCGCTGGAACGGGACACAGGGTGGAGGAAGAAGGGGGGGGGGGGGGGGATGATCAACCACAGAGTTTAATGTGTCATTACAAGCATAAAAACAGACTACTGACATTGCCAACAGATGTCGAGACAGTTTATTTTTTGCCGTTACTACTCCAGTAGGGAATGAAGCTGCAGGTGCAAATAAACAGTCGTGTAGCCTTCTTCTTTACTATCCAGGCTACCGTGCTGCTGAATCATCGTTTTTTTTTTTTTTTTTCCCTGCCTCATACAGCTTTGGCTGGTTAACAAAAGCAGAGTACTGAAACCTGAAGTATCAGGCAATCGAAAAATCTTACGTACCCAATCCTACATGTGTATTAGATATTGCTTGTGTACCACATGGGTAAGGGCGGTACCTTCTGGCACTTACAATCTTCAAGCGCCTTAGCTCTAATAATGCCGACACCTTTCTCAACTCCCTCCTCCTAATAATGCAGTAACGACGGAAAGATGTGTTTTTAAGTCTTGAGGGTGGGTTGTTCAGATGCGGCGGGCTTGCTGGTGGTTTAAATGCCGGCTGCCTGCCGCATGGCCAGTAAAACCCCTCCTTTCCTGTTAATGAGCCTGGAGACGGAGGCCCCCAGTCGGAGCAGGCCCCCGAATCAAAGCATCTGTGGGGAATCGAGGCGGGGCGGGGCGCGGGGGGGGGGGGGGGGGGGGGGGGGGGGGGGGGACTGGGGTTGTAGAGGGACTGGGGTTAAGGTGTCTCGACTGGCACAAGACCAAGGAGCGAGGCTTTTAGGGCAGAAGGGAAATCATGGGAGTAATTTTCACAGAAACCACTACTCTTATAAAAGAAACGTGTTGGTGGTTCTCGCGGGTGTTGCAGCACCAGGTAGGTGCTCATTTGGTGAGCCAAAGTCCGATGCGGAGCAGTCGTTTGAGAAGAAGAAGAAAAAAGAAAACGGCATCATAAAACAGGTTCTCACATAACTCAAGAGGGAGTGACAGCGGCTGTGCCCGCCACAAGGTCAGAGTGTTGGCAGCCATCCAGAGACAGTGGAGCTCCACACGGACCCTCCGACTGTCTGGAGATATCCAGCTAACAGCAGTTAAGGTGCAAACCATCTCTTTGTGGTTGTGGGTCCCCGATGCACAATTCAGACACAAACACCCAGAGACCCAACACAGTCAGCGGCCTGTCACTTACCACAACAAAGCACCATATAATCGTGACAAAACATCTCGGTCTTACAGGAGATCAAAATGCAAATGTAATCTCTCAGGTTTAACAGAGTATTCCCTTTGCCACGCCACAAGTGTATGCTTTATAAATCACACTGAAGTGCACGCTAAGCAAGTATACACAGCCAGAGAGAGAGCCAGAGAGAACTCTATTCCACATTCCTGGCAAAAAAACAGAGAGCAAATGTGTTCGGCGCTACTAAGACCTGCTGGGGCAGCCCCCTCTGCCACTGCAGCAATAACAACATGTGGCTTGGCTGCACAGCGCCCAGTTTACAGTGGGACGAGGAGAGGCGTTAAATTAATTTCAGATTCTGTTGTTTGAGAGTCATAAACAATGTTAGAGCGAAGCGTGGCATCCAAGAGGGGCGGCCACAGCGTTTGGTCACATGGTTGGGACACACGCCGCATCAGCAGCTTCTGGGGGATTTTTTATTTGTTTTTTGGGGGCGGGGGGTGGAGGAGGGAATATGTCTCTACAAGTATCACCACGCCACGAGTATTGAGGAATCAGATGTACTGTGGTCATATTGAGCACACGGTATGAAACAAAGGCGTGTAGCAGGTATGCATGGGTGTTGTGTCCTTGGGCACGGCAAGCCTGGTCCTCCCGCTATTTAGGACGAGAATGTAAAGGGCCTTTGTTTCAAAATAATGTCTGGGTTGCTGCCAAAATGCTGTGATCATACTCCGAACAAAGACATTCGTCATCTCACCTGGCAGGTATGCGTTAGTTTGCAGTTACCGCAAATGTGATTCCCCCATTCACGCTCCGATACAGTTCGGAAGGGGAAGGCTTTCTGAAACGAGTTTAAGTCGAGCCGTCCTCGCTGCGCTGCTTCAGCCTTTCCCACGAGGCTCCAAAACCATAATCTCTTGAAATATTTGCACAGATGACGCCAGCGCTCGGCTGCTTTGACATGGAGCGGCATGAAGGAGTTCGAGCAGTCACTTTTTCCATCGCTTTTTTTTTTTCGGTTTCAGGAAAAAGGGAATTCCCCCCCCCCCCCCCCCCCCCTCCCCCTTTTCCCCTGCAACAAGCACGCATCCCACCAATCCGTGTAACCCTCCTTCCTCCACTTCCTCAGCCTGCTAGGATTTGTCCACTCTGGGCCACACCACAGGGGCCTTTTACCCCCACCCACCCCCCAGTCAGCTCCCACAGTCCTTGCTTTCCACTCGCCCAAGCATGTTGTTTTCAGATGCCGGCGGGATTCACTCACTGAGATCAGCGGTGGGCAAACTGGGTTGGGGGTAAATGCAGCGGGAGGATGAGCCGAGAGATAGTTCCCGTTCTGCGTCGGTAAGGGCAAGCATGGCGGTTCATGCATGCTCAGAAACATAGTGATTAATGATCCGCACACATAGTCACACACTCACAATGACTGTCGCCTCTCTTAAACTCTGGGTGGTGCCTCCGAGGCAGTCGTGTTAACAGATATGTGACGCCGTCGTCGCCTCCTGGTGTTTTTCCTTTTGTTTACTCTTTAAAACACATCCTTGACTCACTTAGTGAACACATACTATACATCTATATTTTCTGAGCCAAGGACGAACCAACACAAATGCAATGCATCATATTTAACATTATGGTGGCACTGAATTTGGTGTGGAATCTGTCCAAAGACCATGAAAACATAATCTCCTCATAGTAGCCACAGTGTTGCATCATGGGAGCTGGAAGGGATATCAAAGGGCCACCACTGGAGCAGACTCTATAATCCCCCTCCTGGCAAGCATCTTCATATATACATCTCTACTCTTCTTCTTCTTCTTCTTCTTCTTCTTCTTCTTCTTCTTCTTCTCTCCTGAGGGCTTGTTCGAATGTGTATGTAGAAAAACACTATCTCTTCGCCTGACACAATCGCAGCTCTCACAAGGTTGGCAGCCCTGCAGAAGCATTTCCTATTTGCGGTGCGGGGCCTGGTCCAAGCCACTTGAACTTGGCAAGGGCGTACCTGGAACAGCCTACCCATAGGACTGCCACAAAATCCCCACCCCACCCCCCCCACACACACACACACACACACACACACACCTAAGGGAAGGCAGGAGGCCTCACTGTAAGCCACAACAGCTGATGTCACACACACCTCCAGATAACTGCCTCCAAGTGACGTCCAGGTATTTATCAAGGAAGAAGGAAGTGATAATGAAACTTTCCCCCGATTGGCTGGTTGAGCTGCTTGCTTTCAGTGACTAATTTAAATGTATGAAGACATTAACATTTATATGGAACCCTTTTGTAGTATTGTGTTTGTATAAACCTGTTTGTAACTGTGTGGGAAAAAAAGTGTTACGGTAGTGCATAGTGTACAGAGGCTACAGTGCCTTTCACAAAGGGCAGAATTGTGCATACAAGGTGAAAAATAGTTTTTTTCATCAATCGAGAAGAGAATTACACAGATCGTATGACACCATATGGAATTCTTTTTACACATAATGTATTTCCTTTACAGGCGCTGTGAAAGGCGAGGCCTACAGGGAGT